>NW_028258189.1:1832647-2138088 GCF_053883595.1 Heterocephalus glaber
CTTCTGGGTTCCTGTGGCATGGAGAACTGTTTTCCATCCTTTTACTTTCAGTCTATGAGTTGCTTTTTGAATTAGGTGTGTTTCTTGTATACAGCATATTGTTGCATTTTCCTTTTTAATCCATTCTGCCAGTCTATTTCTTTTGATTGGTGAATTGAGGCCATTAACATTGAGGGTTATAACTGATAGATATTGCTTTATCCTTGTCATGATGTTTTGCTTTTGTTGGCTCTTTTATTTCTTATTTTCCCCCCTTTCCCTTTAGTGTCTTATCTTGCCTGGTGGCTTCCCTCTGTTGGGCCTCATGGAGTTGTGGACTTCATTTCTTTTTCCTAGGATATTGTTTAGAATTGCTTGTAGTGCTGGTTTGGTGTTCATGAAATTTCTCAGGTGTTCTTTGTCATGGAAGTATCTAATTTCCCCATTGATTTTGAAAGATAATTTTGCAGGATACAACAGTCTAGGCTGGAAGTTATTTTCTTTTAGGGCTTGAAATACTTCACTCCAGGCTCTCCTTGATTTGAAGGTTTGTGTTCGGAAGTCTGCTGTGATTCTGATGGGCTTTCTTTTGTAGGTGATTTGTTTCTTTTCTCTGCTTGTAGGATTTTGTTTTTCTGTTGGGTTTCTGGGATCTTGACTATTATATGTCTAGATGTAGATTTTTTTTATCATGGCTAGTTGGAGTTCTATATGCCTCACTTATCTGTATGTCCAATTCTCTACCTCTGTCTGGGAAGTTTTCCACTATTACTTCTCTGAACACTTTTTTTTTATGTCAATTGTGCTTTCTCCTGTTTTTTCATGGATTCCTATCAGTCTTATGTTCTTCTTCTTTGCATCATCTAGCAGTTGTTGGTTTGATTTCTCATGGTCCCAAACTATTTTTAAGAAATATCTATTTTCATGGTCTCTAACCGCAATCCTGTCTTCTATATCTGATATTTTATCTTCAGATTCCCTTAATCTGCTGTGGATACTTTCAATGGAGTTTTTGATCTCCTAAATATCTGTTTGAATCTGTTTCATGGATTCCATTTCTTTCTTATGTGGGGCAATCATGGTTTCCATTTCCTTCTTATGTTGGATATTCATGGCTTCCAGCATTTTTCTGAGCTCATCTATTTTTTTACCAGTTTCTGTTCTAGATCCTCCCATCATGTCTTTCACTCTGCTCACCATCTCTGTAGATATCTGGGAGATTATTTCTGCTTTGAATTTTTCTAGAGCCTCATTCATCTGTTTTGTTACTTCTTGTGCTATCAGTTCAGGGTATCCAGCTGGTTGGTTATGAGACTTTTCCATCTCATTTCCCCCAGGATTTACCCTTGGTGGGGTGGAAGTCAGAGTTTGTGCCTTGCTTAAATGTCTCCTCATTTTTGTTTTTGGTACTGTCCTTGGTTTAACTCCTGGTTGATAGTTTGAAATTGCTTATTGTAGGTATCTTTGTTGCTTGTAATTAGAATCCTTATGGAATGATTGCTTCTTAGAGGTGTCTTCCAGATATAGCTGGTCTTTAAGTTTTGAGTCTCTAATTACTCTAAGACCATCTCTTTTTCCTTATACTAGGAAGGCTAGATCAATATCAACACCTTAGCCCAAGAGATACAATCAGCAACACCACTGCATCAAGTACATCTTTGAAAATGACATTTTGTGGTAGTTATTAATCTATCACCTTTAGCTGTGTGAATTAAATCACGATCGAGGACATATGTTTATAGTGAATAAACTCTTCAATATAACAACTTTACCCTTTGGTATGGGGAGTTAGAAGGGGTTGAGGAGGGAGGGACAGATGGGAAGAAGGATAAGGGAAGGTTAGCAGTGTGGCCAGAGGACACATGTGAGAAGGAAAAAGAGAATAATAGGAAAATAAAGAACTGCAAATGATGACCCAAACAGAGACAAAAAGGCAAGATGAACAATGTGGGAGAGCAAGAGAGTGAGTGTAAGAGAGAGGGGGAAAGGAAAGAGAAAAGAAAGAAGAAAAGAAAAAAAGGGGAGAAAAACAAATATTTGCAAAGAGTAGAAAAAATATTAAAGATAAGAGGAGCAAAAGAAAATAAGAGAGGAAAAAACCCCCGATAATACTAATTTTGGGAATAAAAAATAACAATGAAAATGAAGGGCCTCTTTTAGGGTATGTCTCTGCTGTCACAGTAGACAATGTGGGTAGCAGTGTGCTGGTATAAGTCAATGAATCTCAGCTAGTCGCAGACCCATGAGATTCAGGCAGATTTCTGTCTGCAAGTCCGAAGTTGAGCTCCCTGTCCTCCTGTAGGGTTGAACTCTGCAGAGCTGTATTGCAGGTTCCAGCTGCCCTTTCCCTGAAGATAGTCCCGGTACTGATGGGAGGTGAAGATGACTCCAACTTAGCCAGTACAGTGGTCTGGTGGTCTGGTGTCCTCTGCGTCTTTGTAGCGTGGAACTGGGTGGCTGTACAGAGAAGAGGCCAGAGGAGCGGGAGAGGCCAGGGGGTGGATTGCTGCTGGGGCACAAGCTGATTCAGTGTGTTCCGTGTGACTCACAACCTTGGTATGGCATCCCCTTTTCTCATATTTTTTCTTTTCCCTTCTTTCCTTTCCCCTTCCCCTCCCTCTTCCCCTATTCCTTTAGACATTTTCTTCCTATTTCACAGTATCAATTATACATTTTGATTCTTTATACTTTTTATAGGTCTAGTTTTAATCCTTGGCAAGTTGAAACCCAGTTTTTCCAGTACCATTTATTAAAGAGGCTATCTTTCCTCCAGTCAGGGTGGTTGGCTCCTTTGTTGAGGATGAGGTAGCTGAGGGTGTCTGGAGTTGTTTTTGCATCTTCTAATCTGTTCCACTTATCCTCAAGTCTGTTTGTTTGCCAGTACTATGCTGTTTTTATCATGGTGGCTGTGTAGTACAATTTCAAATTGGGGATTGCGATACCCCCTGCCATGTCTCTGTTGTCTACTATTGCTTTTGGTATTCAGTGTCTCTTCTTGTTCCAAATGAATTTTTTGATTGTTTTCTCAAGGTCCATGAGGTATGCTGCTGGAATTTCAAGTGGGATAGCATTGAATCTATATAGCAGTTTTGTAGGTAAGGACATTTTCACTGTTAGTTCTTCCTTCCCAGGATCAAGGGATGTCTTTCCATTTTCCAATATCCTCTTCAATCTCTCTTTTCAGAGTGCTATAGTTTTTGAGAGGAGAGATCTTTGATTTCTTTTGTTTGTCTGATTCCTAGGTATTTCATCTTTTTGGATGCTATTTTGAAAGGAATTGTTGGCCCTGTTTCTCAGTGAGTCGGTTGTTCATGTAGAGGAAAGCTATTGAATTTTGTGTGTTGATCTTTTATCCAGCTACTTTACTGAATTTGGTTATTAAGTCTAAAAGACTTTTTGTGGAGTTCTTGGGGTCTTCTATATAGAGTATCATGTCATCTGCAAACAATGACAATTTGACTTCTTTATTTCCTAAATTTATTCCTTTTCTTTCTCTTTTCTAATTGCTGTGGCTAATGTTTCAAAAACTGTATTAAACAGGAGTGGTGACAGTGCACATCCTTGTCTTGTTCCTGATTTTAGTGTGAAGGATTTCAGTTTTTGACCATTTAGTATGATATTGGCTGTTGATTTTTCACTGATGGCTTTTATCAGATTGAGGTAGAAACCATCTATTTCAATTTTTTGTAGGGTTTTTATCATGAATGAATGTTGGATTTTTTCAAATGCTTTTTCTGCATCTATTGAGATTTTGTCCCTGGCTCTACTGATATAGTGTATTACACTGATTGATGTGCATATGTTGAACAATCCCTGCATCCCTTGGATGAGTCCCACTTGGTCAAGGTGTATGATCTTCTTGATGATCTTCTGCATTCTATTTTCCAGTATCTTATTAAGGATTTTTGCATCTATGTTCATTAGTGAGATTGGCCTATAGTTCTCTTTTTCAGTTTATAGTTCTTTCTTTGCTTTGAGGATCAAGGTGATGTTTGCTTCCAGGAATGAATTCGGGAGTACTGCTTCCCTTTCAATTTCATTCAAGAGTTTAAACAGTGGTGACAGTAGTTCCTCTCTAAATGTCTTGTAGAATTCAGCAGTGAAGCCATCAGGACCTAGGCTTTCTTAGTTGGCAAATTTTTAATTATGTTTTCAATTCCATTGATTTTATTGGGTTGTTTAGAATTTTTAGGTCTTCTTCGTTCAACTTTGATAATTTATACATATCTAAGAATCTGTCCATTTCTTCTGTGTTTTCCATCTTATTATCATATAGGTTCTGGAAGTAGGTACTGATGATCCTCTGGATTTCTGCTGGGTCTGTTGTAGTTTCACCCTTTTCATTTCTAATTGCATGGATTTGGGCCTTTTCTTTCCTTTTTCTGACAAGGTTGGCTAAGGTTTTGTCAATTTTGTTGATTCTTTCAAAGAACCAACTCTTGGCTTCATTGATTTTTTGTATTGTTCTCTTAGTCTCCATTGCCTTGATTTCTTCTCTGATCTTTATAATTTCCTCCCTTGTATGAGCTTTGGGGTTGTCCTGCTCTTCTTTTTCTAGAAGCTTGATGTTCAGCATCAGGTTATTTAATTGGGCTCATTCTGTTTTCCTAATATGCACATTCACTGCTGTGAATTTCCCTCATAAGACTGCTTTCATTGTGTCCCATAGATTCCGATATGTTGTATTGTAATTGCCATTTAATTGAAGGAACTGTCTGATTTCTTCAATTTCCTCTGTGACCCATTGGTTATTCAAAAGTATTCATAAATTTCCATGTGTTTATGAAGTTTTTGGAGTTTCTTTTCTATTTTAATATTTAGATATTTAATCCATTTCGATTTTAGTTTTAGTGTATGGTGAGAGATACAGGTCTAGTTTTAATCTTTGCCAAGTTGAAACCCAATTTTTCCTGCACCATTTATTAAAGAGGCTATCTTTCCTCCAGTGAGGGTGTTTGGCTCCTTTATTGAAGATGAGATGGCTGAGGGTGTCTGGCATTGTTTCTGCATCTTCTAATCTGTTCCACTGGTCCTCGGGTCTGTTTCTTTGCTAGTATCCTGCTGTTTTTATCACAGTAGCTTTGTAGTATAGTTTCAAGTTGGGGATTGTGATGCCCTCTGCCATGTCTCTGTTTCCTAGAATTGATTTTGCTATTCTGAGAACCCGGGCTTTTCTTAGTTGGTAAATTTTTAATTACATTTTCAATTTCATTGATTGATATTGGGTTACTTAGAATTTTTAGGTCTTCTTCATTCAACTTTGGTAATTCATACGTATTTAGGAGTCTGTCTATTTCTTCTGTGTTTTCCATCTTATTGGCATATAGGTTCTTAAAGTAGATATTGATGATCTTCTGGATTTCTGCTAGGTCCATTGTAATTTCATCCTTTTCATTCCTAACAGCATTTGGGCCTTTTCTTTCCTTTTTCTGATAAGGTTGGCTATGGATTTGTCACTTTCGTTTATTCTTTCAAAGAACCAACTCTTGGCTTAATTGATTTTTCTGTATTGTTCTCTTAGTCTCCATTGCATTGATTTCTGCTCTGAGCTTTATAATTTCCTCCCTTGTATGAGCTTTGGGTTTGTCCTACTCTTCTTTTTCTAGAAGCTTAAGGTTCAGCATCAGGTTGTTTAATTGGGCTCGTTCTGTTTTCCTAATATGCATATTCACTACTATGAATTTCCCTCATAAGACTGCTTTCATTGTGTCCCATATATTCTGATATGTTGTGCTGTCATTGTCATTAATTGAAGGAACTGTCTGATTTCTTCTTTATTTTCCTCTGTGACCCATTGGTTATTCAAAAGTGTGTTGTTCAATTTCCATGTGTTTGTGAAATTTTTGTGGTTTCTTTTCTATTGATCTCCAAGTTCACTGCATTATGGTCTGATAATATACAGGGGATAACTTCAGTTTCTTTGCACTTACCTAAATAAGTTCTATGATGAGTATGGGGTGTATTTTGGAGATTGACCTGTGTGCAGCTGAGAAGAATGTGTATTCTGATTTTGTGAGGTGGAACACTCTGTAAATATCTGTTAAATTCATTTGTTCAAAAATTTCAGTTCTAGTATTTCATTGCTTGTTTTTTGTCTAGTTGATCTCTTTGTCACAGTGGGGTATTGAGGTCCCCCACTACTGTTGTATTAGTGCTTTTATGATTTTTTTATGTCTGTTAGTATTTGTTTTATATATTTGGGCACACTAGTTTTTGGTGCATAGATATTTATGATTGTCATCTCTTCCTCTTGGATTGTTCCTTTCACAAGGGTGTAGTGTCCTTCTTTGTCTCTCTAAATCTAGTTTGATTTGCAAAGAAGATAGTGACCCCTTCTTTTTCCGGGTTCCTGTCACATCTAATATTGTTTTCCACCCTTTAACTTTTAGTCTATGAGTTTCTTTTTGAATTGTGTTTCATGTATGCAGCCTATTGATGGATCTTGCTTCTTGATCCATTCTCCCAGTCTTATTTCTTTTGATTGGTGAGTTGAGACCATTAACATTGATGGTTATAACTGATATGGTATTGACTTATCATTTCATGAGTTTTTCTTTTTGCTGGATTCTCACCCTTTGCTTTTAATTAATTATCATGCCCAATGAATTCATTCTGCTGGGCTTCCTAGGGTTGTGATCCTCATCTTTTCCTAGGATTTTGTCTAAAAGTTTTTGGAGTGCTGGTTTGGTATTCATGAAGTTCCTAAGGTGCTCTTTGCCATGAAAGTATCTTATTTCTCAATAAATTTTAAAAGATAGTTTTGCAAGCTACATCAATCTGGGTTGGAAGCTGTTTTCCTTTAGGGCTTGGAATACGTCTCTCCAAGTCTTCTTTTCTTGAGGGTTTGTGGTGAGAAGTCTGCTGTGATTCTGTTGGGCTTTTCTTTGTATGTGATTTGTTTCTTTTCTCTGTTTGTAGAACTTTGCTCTTGTGTTGAATTTCAGGAATTTTGACAATTATATACCTATGTGTAGATTTTTTTTGATCAAGGCTATTTGGAGTCCTATATACTTCACTTATCTGTATGTCAAGTTCTTTGGCCCTGCTTGGGATGTTTCCTGCCATCACTTCTGTGAACAGTTTTTAATGTTGTCTGTACTCTGTCCTGTTTCTTCAGTTGACTCCAATCAGTCTTATGTTATTCTTCTTTGTATCATCTAGTAGCTGCTGGATTGATTTCTCATGGTCCCTTACTATTTAGAGCAATTTTTCTTTTCCTGTTCACTAATTGCAATCTTATCTTCTTTTTTTTGTTGTTGGTACCGGGGATCAAACTCAGGTCCTTGAGCTTGCGCAGCAGGCGACAAAACCACTGAACTAAATCCCCAGCTGCAATCTTATCTTCTATATCTGCAATTCTGTCCTCACATTGGTTCATTCTACTATGTAGACTCTCAATGGAGTTTTTAATCTCCTGGAAATCTGTCTGCATCTGTTTTATGGACTCAATTTGTTTCCTATTTTGTGATTCCGTCATGTTCCTCAGCTCCTGTCTAGATTTATTATTCATGTCTTGCACTGTGAGCACAATCTCTGCTGTTATCTGAGTAATTATTTCTGATTTCATTTTTTCCAGATCCTCTTTTGCCCATTCAGGGAATCCAGGTGGTTGAGTATCAGAATGTTCCATCTCATTTTCTTTTGGGCTTGCTGTATGTGATCTAGAAGTCTGGTTTTGAGACTTTTTTACTGTCTTCTCATTTTGATGGTGTGTGTGTGTGTGTGTGTGTGTGTGTGTGTGTGTGTCCTGCTGGCACCTGTGTGGCTCATCTCCTTTGTGCTGGTAGTGGTGGTACAGAGTCCCGGAAGCCTCCTCTGTGCTGGGAGCGGTGCTACAGCAGCCCAGAAGCCTTCTCTGTGCTGGGAGCAGTGGCAGGGCAGCCCTGAAGCCTCCTTTGTTCTGGGAGCATTACTATGGTGGCTAGGAATGGAAAAGAAAACATTTTATAAAACAAATTATAAATACACAAAAATGTAACAGTGCAAAACATGAATAAAACTCACCTGTTTATACTTTGACATGTGGATACACCTTGCTGTTTATTTTACCAATTGATTGAACACAGAGATTGTTTCCTGTATTACACCAGCAGAGCCACTGTGATGGCCAGCCAGTGTCCATTACATTGGAGTACATTTTTTTTTTTGTAACCTGGATTGAACTTGGGACCTTGTGCTTGCAAGGCAGGCGATGGAATGACTGAGCTAAATCTCTGGCCCCTAGAGTACATATTTTAACTAGAAAACTATGGTAGAAATGTCTGTTACCCACCCTTGATCCTGCTATTAATATATCCATCCTTGTACTAGACTTCTGAATTTTAACTATGATGAGTTCTGGAGAAGTTCTTTTTTGATTATGGCTATTTGAAGTTCTGTATGCCCCACTTTTATGTATGTTAAATTCTTTTCCTATATTGGGAACATTTTAAAATTATTTCTATAAACATGTTTTTTAAGTCTTTGTGCTCTTCTGTGATTTTTCACTAATTTCACTTACTCTTAGTCTCTTCAGTACCTTGCATCAAATGTTGCATCCATTTTTAATATTCTTTGATTGTTTTTGAGGTATTTTAGAATATATAGTTATTTGCCTCAACCATTTCTTTTAGGTCTTATACCCTTTCCTCACATTGGTACATTCTGCTTCCTGTACTCTCAATAGAATTGTTTTTACCTTTTCATGAGCTGTTATTTCTTGTTTAAATGATTATTCATGTCTTGTTTCATTTCATGTAACTCAGGTAGCTTTTCTTTAGTGTCTTCTGAAGTTCACTCATCATTTTGTTTATTGTTTATTTTTTCTAGCATCTTTGAGTTCCTAAGCCCCTTAAAAGTTCTGTTGCTCTCTTTTATCATTTTGTTTACAACTCAGTTATTTGGGTTTTTATTTCCTCTGCATTAATGTTCCTTGGATCAGCTTTACTTTTTGGTACCAGGGATTGAACTCAGGACCTTGAGCTTGCAAGGCAGGTGGCAGAACCACTGGGCTAAATCCCTGGCCCTCCTTTGGATCAGCTGTACAGAAGTTGGAAGAATTTGGTGGCATTTTATGGGTTTTCTTTTCTTTTGTTCTATAACTTTTTTTCTTCTGCTGCAGTTTGCAGGTTGATTATATTTTTAAAATTTTGTAGATAATACAGAGATTTCTTTACTTCATGTTTGATGTTCAGGGGCAAAAATTCAGTGGCAGGCAATTCTGTCCAATTCTGAGGCAGTGTCTGGGGGCATTTTAGTTGTCATCATGGTGAGGTGGGGAGAGGGTGGCCCTGGCTTCTAGTGGGAGAGGCCAGGCATGGTGCCAAATATCCTACAGCACACAGAACCCCTCTCCAAAGAATTATTCAGCTCTTAGGGGCCAGGGATTTACCTCAGTGGTTCAACCACCTGCCTCACAAGCACAAGGACCCAAATTTGATCCCCAGTACCAAAAAAAAAAAGAATTATTCAGCTCCAAATGTCAACAGAGCTGATGCTGACAGCCACAGAGCTAGGTTCTTGCACAGACTGCTGCCTTTGGGAAAAGGGTTAATACAGGGAGGGTCCACCATCCCCGAGACCAAAGATCCAAGAGACTGCATCAGAGGCAGCTTCCAAGTGAGTTAAGGTGAACAGGGAGCACCCTCTTGAAATGAGAATACCCTGGAAGTATAGCAGAAGGATGATATTTCTTATACTGAAAGGATCTTATTTTCTATAACACTTTCCAAAATCAAATTTCTGTAATTATTCAAAGCTAACTTTCTAGATTGCCTATGGTGCTGCACAAATTCTACCAAAGTGTACGGTCTACAGCCAACCAACCGAGTGATGCAGATCTCAAGGTTTCTCGTGGTGTGCACACAGACACGCCACAGGCCAAGGGTCATTTAGAGACAGGGAGAGGACATATGAGGAAAAGAAAATTAGGCACAAAACACGGATGGGTCTTCTGCAAAGAGCTCCTGCAGTATAAAGCTGTGAGTGCACCTCGGGAGGACAAGGGCCTTGGCCACACTTCCATCTGCAGAGAAGATTTCTGGGTGTCAACTTCTTGGACGCTGCTATTATTGTGACGTAGTTCTGTTCAGGCAGCAGCACCACTGAGCTAAATCCCCAGCCCTCTAATTTTTATTTTTTGAGGAACCATACTGACTACCATGGCATCTATACCAATTTACATTCCCACTAGCAGTGTGGAAAGAGGTGCCTCCCCCAACATACATCCTTGCCTGTTGTATTCTTGATGATAGCCATTCTGACTAGGGTGAGATAGAATCTCAATATAACTTTGATTTGTATTTTCCTAATGGCTAAAGGTGTTGAACATTTTTTTTCATATACTTATTGTCCATTTATACTTCTTTTGAGAAATATCTCTTCAATTCATTTGCCCACTTATTGATTTGGGTATTTGATTTTGAGTGGTTAAGTGTTTTGAGATCGTTATATATTCTAGATACTAATCCTCTGTCAGAGAGGAGCTGGTAAAGATTTTCTCCCATTCTGTAAGCAGTCTCTTCATCCTCTTGGTTGTTTCTCTTGCTGTACAGAAAGTTTTTAATTTGATGTACCCCATTTGTTGGTCCTTGGTATAATTACCTGTGCTACAGGATGTCTTGTCTGTCCCTATGGCTTCAAATATTTCCCTTGTGTTTTCTTTTAGCAATGCAAAGTTTCAGGTCTTATTAACTAGGTCTTTAAATTTTGAATTCATTTTTGTACAGAGTGAGATTGAAACCTAGTTTCAATCTTCTACAAGTGAATATCCAGCTTTTCCAGTACCATTTGTTAAAGAGGTCGTCTCTTCTCTAATATATATTTTTGGTTCCTTCATTCAGAATCAGATGGCTGCACTGTGTGGGTTTCTTTCTGAGTTCTCTACTCTGTTCCATTGCTCTGTGTGTCCATTTTTCTGCTAATACCATAATCAAGTTTGGTTTTATTCCAGTGATACAAGGATGGTTCAATATACCCAAATCAATAAATGTCACACATTAAAAAAAATATGTCATACAGCACACAGATGGAATCCAGGATAAAAATAAAAGGAAACTGTCAATTGACAAAGAAAAAGTGTTTGACAAACTTAAACATCGCTTCATGATAAAAACCCTCAAGAAACTGGGAATTGAAGGATCATTATATTAAAGGGTATAATGACAAATCCACAGGCAACATCATTGTTAATGGGGAAAATTGAAAGCATGGGCTCTCAAACCACGGACAAAGCAAGGATGTCCGCTCATCACTCTTATTCAATACAACCCTTCAGATGTTAGCTAGAGTAATTAGGCAAGAGAAAAAATAAAAGGCATACAAATAGGAAAAGAGATCAAGGACTGGGGATGTAGCTCAGTGGTGCCACGCCTGCCTCACAAGCACAAGGTCTTGAGTTTGACTCCTGGTACCAAAAAAAAAAAAAAACAGAATAAAGAAAAAAGGTCAAATTATCCTTGTCTACAGATGATACGATCTTATACTTAGAATACCCTACAGACTCTACCAAAAGACTTGTAGAGTAGATAAATGAATTCAGCAATGTAGCAGGATAGAAAATAACATTAAAAAATCAATAGCTTTACTATACACCGATAATGGACTAGCTGGGAAAGAAATCAGAAAAACAATTCCATTCACGATAGACTCAAATAAAATAAAATACCAAGGGATAAATCTAACCAAGGTGAAAGAGCTGTACAATGAAACTTTCCGAACACTGAAGAAATTGAAGAAGACACGAGAAAATGGAAAGATGGCCCATGTATGCAATTTCCCATCAAAACATCAGTGTCAGTCTTCACAGAACTAGAGTAAACAATCCCAAAATTCACACCCAGGCACAAAAGACACAGAATAGCCACAGCAATTCTGATAAAAAAAAGCAAGCTTTGAGGCACTACATGCCTGGTTTCAAATTATACTATAAAGCATAGTAACAAAAACTGCATTTGATTTCTTTCCTTTCTTTTTTTTTTTTTGGTACCAGGGATCGAACTCGGGTCCTTGTGCTTGGGCAGCAGGTGGCGAAACCACTGAGCTAAATCCCCAATCCCTGATTTCTTTTTAAATGGGCTGGTGATGTGGTTTAGGGGTAAAGTACCTGCCTAGCACGTGCAAGACACTGAGTTTGATCCCCAGCATTGGGGGCAGGGGCAGTGCAAAATATGGCAACATTGTTTCTATGTTAAGTATTATGAAATAATAAGGCTTTGATATATGGTCAAATTTTAAAATTGTGTATCCCTCACAATATATAATTCATGCATTAAATATCATACCACAAATATAAAAACTCATGGAGTCTTACTTGGAAATATGGTTCCCTTGAAACAAGTGTATCCTAGACATTCCAGCTGAATGATTTGCTGTATTTCACAACATGGAGAACACAGGATCAGAGTCAAGGACCTTCACAGAACACCAAAGTTACGATACAGACATTAACATGTGAAAATGCAAAGCTCAAAGATCCAGGATAGGCTCAAGACAGTGAAGTTTGCCCAGAGGTTCAAGACCTGGCTGAGAAAGGTTAAGGAAAACTGGTGGAGAGGAAGAACCCGGTAAGATAACTGAATTTTAACGAGACATTTGAAATTCACCTCTATGGGCGGCCGAGAAGTTGCAAGGCACATGGAAACACTGGGGTGCCTAGAATGAGGCAGACGGTTTCTCTACAACACAGACTATATCTGGCCATGTATTACTGGAGTCTATTTATTATGCCACTCTTCATCATTTTACAGTTATTTGTGGATGTACCCGAGGAAGAGTTCCTACAGAAAAGAATATGTGGCTTTTGGGATCCTACACAGCCTTTTCTTCCTTTATAAATACTGAAAACATCTACTGCTCACTGAATGCTTGCAAGTGCTAGGGACTGTGCTTAGCGACCGCGTGGTGCAGATGTTACTGCTTCTCCTCCATGTACATGGAAACAAGTCCGGGGAAGTGACAGCCCCAATGTCACAGAGTGACCAAAGAATGCTGACAGCTCGGCAGTGCAATTCCAGAAATCACGAGCTTCCCACTGAAGTGCCTTTCAGAAGTCAAACTGAGAAAATCTCACCTACCTCTGAAAACTCTTTGACCATCCCTGTTCTCAGAGCAGGCAAGAAGAACCTCTACTCAAAAACAAATAAGGAACGGGGCCAGGGATTTAGCTCAGTGGTGCCGCTGCCTGCCTCGCAAGTGCAAGGTCCTGAGTTTGATCCTGGTACCAAAAACCAAACAAACAAATAAGCAAGGGAGGGAGGGTAAGAAGAGAGGAAGGAAAGGAGGAAGAAAGGAAGGAGGGAGGGAGGGAGGAGGAAAGAAGGAAGGAAAAGAGAGAGAAAGGGAAAGAAGTGAAGGAAGGGAGGGAGGAAAACAAGAAAGACCACGTAATCGAAAGCCAAATTAAAGTATGTGGGCTGCCATGGACAGTCTGCTAATTTGGCCTAACTGTGAAATACATCTTGTAAATATTTATCCCCCATTTGTTAAATGGAGGCATTTACTGCATTCATGTGCTAAAAAACTCATTTTTCAAGAAATACCAATGGATATTATAATATCTCTTAGTGTCTTGAATGAAATGCTTAAAACTGGATCATCCATAACAAGATAATATATCTACTGATACTATGGGTAATATGGATATTGAAACTGTTCACATGATTGGCCATAACTAGATTATTATAATTATAGCACCTTTATCATACCTTTAATATATGGTAGTTTGTATCCTATGGTACATTTACCTTATTAAACATTTCAGGATTATAGTCAACCATTTATTTTTCCAAATTAATTTTTTATTATTTTAATTCTTCCAAGACATTCATCACATTCTTGATCATATTTTCATGGCAAACATTTTCGCCTATTACTAGCATTTCATATTATTATGAGTTTTGCTTTCTTACTTGCCTATAGACAGGATCGAAAATGATCAATATCTATGGAATTATTTTAAAGTCTTCTCTTTTATCTGTGATTTTTACTGAGGAGTTATTAAGCCTGATTTGATACCCAAATATGGGACCATGCAATCTTCTCTTTTTTATGTATTATTTTGATCATTTTAAAGCCTTGTAGCATGTATGTATGTTTGCATCACTATCCCCCTATATACACTGAAGTTTTTGTTCTTCTTTCAACAGAATTCTTGTTGACATGTGGTCTTTGCTGTTTTTCTAGTGAGTTTTACCTTTATACTTAAAGAACACATTTCAATCCATTTGTCCATAGTGTTCATCATAATAGGATTTCATTTGCACATATTTATTATTTCCTAGACCATAATGCTCAGTTGAAGCAAATCAGACACACACAGTTAAATATCACATGGTTTTTCTTATAGGACAAACACAAATTACATTTAAGAGAAAAATAAGACAGCAAATAGGAAGCAGGGAGAGATCTTTCTCAAATGAGAAGGGGATCAAGAGAGGGGG
Source organism: Heterocephalus glaber (assembly GCF_053883595.1). Taxonomy (NCBI): domain Eukaryota; kingdom Metazoa; phylum Chordata; class Mammalia; order Rodentia; family Bathyergidae; genus Heterocephalus; species Heterocephalus glaber. The sequence goes on from NW_028258189.1 coordinate 1,847,044, forward strand.
AGGAAAGGGGATGAAAAAGGAATTCAGATGTGTCACGTACACCTGCCAGCTGCCCCCAAGGAATGCAATCACGATACTGCAAACATGGACTACTAAAAACTAAAAATTAAAAATAAACAAATATGCAAAGATAATCATGGATCTTATGATGCATATCTCCATGACTTTTAAAATAAAAAGAAGGTATTGCTGTCATTTGTGAACACATGGATGAATGTGGAGGTCACCAGGCTAAGTGGATCAGCCCGGCACAGAAAGACAAACACTGCACAATCTCCCTCACATTTGGAACCTGAAAACATTGAGTTCACAGAGGCAGAGAGCATCACAGTAGTTGCCAGGGCTTAGGTAGAGTTCTGGGTAGGGGCAATGCTGGTCAGAGCCCCAAGGTTGTTAGATGGAAGGACTACGTTGAGCGACCTCATCTGTAGCATGGTGACTGCAGTTGATAACAATGTAATATTCTTGAAAACTGCTGAGAGCAAGATTTTTTAAGTGCTTTCAACACATACACAAATGATAAGTATGTGACATGGATCATACATCATTTGGTTCAATTTAGCCATTCTATCCTGTGTGTGTACAATCTCACATATATCTCTAAAAAGAACATGACACAATATATATATATATCACTTTCAATTAAAAAATAAACCTAAAAAGTTATTCAACAAAAGAATCAGCACCTTCAGCAACACTATTACACCTATTTCTTCCAAACTGAAATTCCATTCTTTGTTTTTGATAGCAAATTAATTTATTTAGTATTTTTTCCATTCCATATCATCAACTTTCCTTTTACCTACATCAGACCAGTTGGTACTCAAAACTGTACCACCAGACTCCATAAATGATTTGTTCATGGCACATTTGACTTCATCAGAGCCATCTGAATAGATCTGCTGAAATAACTTGTTTAAAGCTGCATCACCCTCCAACTTCTCATTCTTTTCTTCTTCTTTGATCTCAACCAATTTATCCCAATTTCTTGGGTACTCTACATGATCAGAGAAACTTCTCTAGTAACGAACTATAGAAATGATCCCTGAAAGTATAGCCTTGAAATTCCATTCTTAAACTTTCCAACCAACCATCTTTTCTTATGTCCCTGTTTCTATATCTTCTCCCAAACTAGGGTGCATATCTTTTGGGGACTGGAATTATCTTAATCTGCTTTGTTGCCTGGGCTGGACACAGCATTGCCCCTCCTAAGTCATTTGTATTTAGGTTTGGAAATGCTCTTTATCTTTGTCTGTCAAATGTATGTCCAGTGTCTTGCTAACAGTCAAAGCCAGAGGGACTCGTTCATTCCCTGGGCTTTCCTGACAGCTGCTTCTCTCTCACTGAGGTCTGAATCACTAGGACTTCCTCTCTGTACATATATGGGAGTTTTCCAGAAGCCTCACCCACGCTGCCTTTCCTAGAGTTCCATCCGGGACCTAAGATCGCAGTTCTGAGCTCTGCTGGCCTTTACTTCAATAGCTCCTTACTTTGTCAGGCTGCTCATCACCAAAATGTTTCCTCAGACCTTTTAACTTTCCTGAAATGAAATCCACAGATAACAGATAATCTAGATACTACTACAGACATTACAGGACCACTGCAGTGTAGAGATGAAGGAAATCAAATTTATAAGAAATTATATATATATAAATCTTTAGCCGTATGATACCAGACTGCACAATAAGGCTGTTACAGCATCCCTTATCCATAGGAAGACATTTTAAGGCTGCCCCAAGTTGATCCTGGAAACCACAAATAGTACTGAACCTTACAGGTACTGTTTTCTTCCCATGCATGTACACCTATGATCAAGTTTAGAAATTAGTATTCAGAAACTGGTTCCTGAAATAGTGCATCTTATAATGTATCTCGGTAATTGTCTGACAATGTGAGAAGGTTTCTTTTTTTAATAGTGAATTCTGTGGGTGTCTCTAAGTATTACCCCTGGACGGTAGGAATTAACTCCAGCGTGTACTAATGTACACACCCACACACATCTATCTATCTATGCGTGCTGGCTTAAGCCAAACTCTTGTCTTGCAGATGTAGAAATTGTGGCTTTGTTTCTCTGATAAAACTGGTTTTAGACAAAAATAGGGATAACCACTCTCTTAGACCATGCTAATGTTGATAGAGAAGAAGCATTCTTTTCTTTCTTCTATGTGAAACTTGAAGTGAGGAAAAGCAATTCTAGTGTAAATCATGCAAGCGCTATAATTTCTATTAATAGGAAAATCCAAGAAGATTCAGTCACTGTATAGAATGTAAAGTACCATGTCATTTCTTATATCATATTGCTAAACAAACTGTATGGAACAGACCAAAAAAGTTTACAAATTAGTAAAAGATCAGCACCGATCAATGAATAAGAGAACGAGGCTAATAACAGGATGTAACAAAAGCCATGTGAATATGGTCTCCCTCTTCTCTCATCCCCAAAGCATCTCATTGTCCTGCATTCACTCACCTTCCCCTGATGGTGTGAGAGATACGATACCCAGGTGAGGAGATGCAGGGAGGCGAAGCACACAGGCATCGTGATGCAGTGTCAGGATGCCGCTGACCTTCTGATGACCATGAACCTGGGGTGACGCAGGCTCACCCAGCCCTGGAGAGGTTGGGGAGGTGGTGTGTACAGTGCGGAGCCACTGCAGAGAAGGGTGATGCATGTCCTACACAGGACAAAGTGGATGACATGAGACTCAGATGTGCTACTCAGAGAAGCCCATGGTTTAAAACTGACGAATCGTTTCTTTCTGAAATTGCTAACACTGTCAGACTGCTGGTGGTGGTGGGTGTCTAAAACTGCAAGAAGCAAACACGCGGATAAAGGGGGACTACACTGCACCGATTTATAAAGGACAGCCTCACATACAGAGAAGACCTGTCTGACTGAAAAATTATGACACTTTTTAAAAAAACTGGTATTCTAAAAATAGACCTAAGTGTACCTGTGCATAGTTGTACACCATGAATACACAGATTTCCCCTGCAGCTGAAACGTGAGCAGGAACCACCAACTCAGACAAGGAAAAGGCAGTGTCACGGGTGATGTGATCTTCTCAAGCCACGAACAACGCAGTGAAACTGTGAACCAGAGTAAACTATTTTTTCAAGATAACTGCTCCTTGCATTCCTATAATATGCAGCCACATGCATTGGAATCATGAAAGGAATACCCTGGGCTACTGTGTAAGATGAAGTTTGTCATTAGCATTAAGCATCATACGAGACTATTTCCTGGGAACTCTAAAGCAGCCAGGTGAGGGCCGCTTCCCTATATATTGCCAAGACTGGAGGATCCCTGACAACTGTGACAACCAGATGCTTTCCCTCCCCAAATTTTAAAAATACACAGGAAGCAGTCACGCACCATTGCAAAACCACTGATTCCCACTCCTTTTCCCAGGCCTCTCTCAGTATCAGTCTCGGGTACTATTTCAGTATCTTGCCACTTCTTCTGAGCATCCTCTCTTATTTATTTGTGCCATTTTGAAACACAACTTGTTCACATTCTCAGCTGTGTGTCTTCTCATGTAAATCCTTCATGGATAACGGCATTTACATCAGCATGGACTGATTTTTTGAAAATAAATCTTACTTTTTAAAAATTAATTTTATCGGTACATTTTAGGTATACAATATAATGACATGCATCATTGGAAATTTGCACTTTTACACAGTCTCTCTTGGTTCTTGTTTTTCCCCCTTCCCCTCCCCTCCCTTCAACCTCTCCACCTCTCCCTATCTACAAAGACTTTGTTTCCATTTTTCCATTTTCTCATATTAATCCCACTCCCTTCTATCCTTTCCCCTACCCCTCTCACTTTCCTTTACCCTTTGCCCCTTTTCTTCCTATTTCACATTACCTATTATACCTTTTAGTCCTTATTTACACTTTCAGTTTCGCACACTAAACCCTACTTTTCACACACAGCTACATGTTCTTGAATGAGAAATACCAGAGACACATGTAGTAGCCAATTTAATCTGAAGTCAGTTTCAAGAATTCTGGTGGTAAGAATTAAACGAAATGAAACTGATGAAAATTTAAGACAGAAATATCAAATGTTAAGCCCGGATAGTTTATGTGCTCATTTAATGTGAAATGGGAGTAATAACAGACATTTTAGAAGGATGTCCAATGCCATAGTTCTTTATCTAATAATTCCATATATCAGAATTATACTCAGTCCTTATAGTGGAACAGTTAAGGTTAATTTAGAGCAACAGTTATTTGTGCTCTGTTGACACAGACCACTGTGTGTTTCATATGAATGAACTTGTTCTCATTCATCCAGCCGGCCAAGAATCAGCTTGCCATTGCATTACTTGCTGGAAGTGCTAACATTGCCAGGATGGAAATTCTGTAACCAAATTCTGATGGTATCAGTGCCAAGGTCTTTTCTAATCTCGGGTTTCAAATGCTCCTAGACTGCTGGAGCCATCTATTATTGCTGTGCCCGGTGTAAGGTTTCAGGGCAGAAAGAATCCACCTCTGTTCCCCCTCCTGTGCTGCTCACAGGAGTTCTCAACTTCTCCCAACCTGTGGATGACTTCTAATAGGGGGCTTGAGATGAAGAGATTCCTCAAGAGTCTAACTCTTCTTAGAAACTCTGCTCTGCATGACGACAAGATGCCACCCATTCCCTCACATAGCAGCTTTTGGATTCACTATGAGCTTTATGCAGAGCAGTCTAGTCTCAGTTGTTACTATTCTTTGAGCACTAACCTGTGCAACTGAGAGCCCAAGACTCTGGAAATGCACACATGGAATGCCATGGGCATACCCATCACTGTTCATGAGGAACATGAACTATTCATGCACGTTACCCTTGAAAGTATATTGACTCCTCAGGCACAAGAGAGGGGAGTACCTCTGCTGAGTCAGTAGTCAGTTGTGAACACAAGGCATCACTTTCTATTCATGGCCAGCGGGTGTGGTTGACTGGCAGCTTTCCCCAGGCATATAACCATGCATTTGAAAGAAAAAAGCAAGGAACTGACAAGATTGCAAACTAAAATAACTGCAGCTTGATGATAAGATTAAAGGAACACAGGAGGTGCAGAAGAGCCTGCCTTGTGTATTCTTGGAAAGCCCTGCTACATTGCCAAAGGAGAGCATGATCCATTACTCCCCTGAGCTGCAAACCTTACAAAATGGAGTTGCAGTGCTAGGCTGCCTAAGTTCCATCCCAGCCTAGCAATGTTTTCATTAGGCCAAAAATGTAGGGCAGTGCTTATCGAGTGGAAACAAGACCCTGAGCTGATGCCAATGAGCCAACAGACGCTGATGAGGCATGCTGGGTCTTTGAGTGTCCCCTGACCTAGCCATTCCTGTGGATACGACTTTACTCATGCGGACTGGAACCACTCCCCAAGCTGTCCTCTTTTGCAGCTCTGCTCCAGCCAAGCATTGGAGGTGGTCTTTCAGAAAGGGAAAAGGGTTCAGAAAACAGGAATTTACCGGGAATAAAAATCAAGTGATTCTGGGCACAGGCCAGAAGCAAAATTCACACAGATGAAAAAGATGGCCCAAAGTATAAGCAGGCCACAAGCTGAGACTAAAACAAGTCATCCAGCCCAATGAAAAGAAGAGACAGATGAACCTGGGAGTTCAGAGGCAGCCCCCAAAATCAGAGAGGCATGAAATGGGGGAGACAGTGGGGAGACACAGATGACGCTTGTGGAAGATGGAGGATAAAGCGGTGTAAACGGGCTTGCTTTGGAGTGAGAAACTTCCTAATTCTATTGATGACTCTCAGGGACATAGGACGGAAGTCTCCCTCAGAGCGATCACTGTATTTGTTACTTTTCCAAATAAAGCTAATACAAAGGATCAAGACTCACAATTTGGGTGTAACTTTGTGGTACCCTGCAAATTTACACTGTGGAAAAAAGGTGATCTGGAAACTCTTATTGGGAGGCACATGAGAAATAGATTATTAATAAAATAAAACTCTTATTTTTCCCACATCTTCACACTCTATATCCAGGTAGAATATTAATCTCATGGCCTGGGAATTCTGTCACTGCACATGGCTTGATTTATCATTTAGCAGCAGAAATAAAAACCCCACTCCCCAAGGAAATTCTTTTTCTTCACATGCATCCCATGCATCCCGTGTCCTTGTCCTCCAGGGACTGCATGTCCACAGTGCTCCTGCACACTCTGCTCCTGACCCCTCATCTCCTTCCTCAGCTGGACGAGTACTGATTGATATCAATGGCCAAGTCACCTCTTTTGCGCTTCTCCAGTCATCCCATGGAATCTCTTTATTGACTCTTTCCTTTAGGAGAAATTCCCTTTTACTTATAAATCCAGTTTAACAGAATCTGCTATTCATACCTCACCAATACCTACATTGTTCTCTTCTTTACTGATTCTTCAGGGGAACATCTGATCGAACAGGGGAGAGGAAGGAGACACAGAAAACAAGAAACTAAGAACAAAGTGGAATCTCATTGCCTGGAATCTCCTTTGGTTGATAACTTCTATCTACCTGTACTTTTTCTTCAATGTTTACTTTTGAATTTCTTCTGTTTTCTTTCTTTTTTACTTCTGAACTTTCTCCCAGCAGTCATCATGATTGTGTCACAATTACAGTGGCTGATTCTATTTCCTTCAGCTATTATTATTATTATTATTATTATTATTATTATTATTATTATGTGCCATTCTAACACTCATGTAAACCCACAGGTTTGTTCTGGGTGGGAATAAAAGAGCTATCAGGTGACTGACTGGAAAGCATTTCCCAAACATTTTCCCCTCTATTGAGCAAACAACTGGATAATACCAACCTTATAAAATCAACCAAATATTTTCAAAATAAACACTGGCTTTGCCATAAAATATTTCTGAGGCATTTCAAAAGCAGCAATAAAATGAATACTTGCATGATGGAAACACAACACACCAATAAGATTTTTGCAGCTTTTTCTAAGCAGCTACACTGGTTCATGCTGCATTTTTTCACGTATTCCAGAACTCAGAAGCTACTGGGTGAAATGATTTGGTTCAAACTCTCCCTATCTTCCTCAAAGAATTTAGTTAAAAAAAAAGTTTATTTGTCTGAGAAAAGGACATTGGAAACTCATACAGACTCATTGCAAATGATCTATAGTTGACTGCAATGTTCTAAGCAGAGAGGCACCTGATAGAAAAGAACTGAATAATATGAATTTGGCACCAGTGAAGAGTAGCTGTAACAGTGCTTGGTTTGACTGAACTGCCAAAATTCTTACCAGGAATGGGTGCTTTGTTCACCAGACATAACAACCATAGCCTCATTTTGATAACAGCAGCTTCATCAGATGCCTGCTTGCATTCGACAAGAAATTCTGTCAAAGCTTATTCATAGTAACTTAACTGACATGAAAAAAATTACTTTGTGCCCAAACTGTACTTGAATCTAACAGTAAAGGTCCCACGTCATCTCTTTCAATGTATAAAAATATATTCCTAGAAATATTTAAAATTTAACCCTATCTGGTCTTCTTTCCTCTCAAAATTTGTAGCTAACAACTAATAAAGCAAATGTTGGAAATTCTATTCTCATCAAAATTTCAATTGTAATCCATAATTATGTCCATCATTACTATATGGAAAGCCTTTACAGTTATGTAACTGTTCTATCATTTGCTTCAGCAGTTCTCACCCGGGGGCAATTTTATGCACACACTCCAGCCTCTTCCTCTCCACAAGGGGAGATCTGGCCACGTTTGGAGATGTTTTTGGTTGTCAGGATTGTGGAAAGCAGCTGGTATTGAGCAGAGAGATGCCAGGGAGGCTTCTCAATGTCCTGTGGTGCCCAGGTCTTGTGTAGTGCCCCCAAGAGGGTTACCCAACCCGGTTATCCATAAGGCTGTGCTGGAGCGAATGTGATTCACTGTGTGCATGTGAAATCTGATAGAAACAAGCTGCAAACATCAGAAAATACCTTATAAAATATAGCCTTTAAAGTAAGTAATGCTCTGAAAATTTCTACACACATACCGATAAGCTAGATATAGGGGAGGGATAACTGAAAAACTGGCTAATTTTGAACACAGCTGGAATCGTGAATGTGAAGATACATGCATTTTTTATATCAAAGTAGAGTGTTCCAGAAAATAAAATTCTTTCTACCGGTTTGCAAAATGTGGCTCCCTATTTTGCTAAAATAACACTTAGGAAGTTCTTACAAAAGTTCTTTAGTTAGCTGAGACTTCCAGAAAACAAAATGATTGAAGACTTATAGGAAATTTACTCAGACTAAATAGACTGAGACACATAAAACCTCAGAGCAGTCGAAAATGCTAACTGGCTCCTTCTGCTTCCACAGAGACCATTATTAGGACAGTTAATGAAACTGGATGGGGCAGTGATACACCTGTGTCTGTTTCCTGACTTTGATATCTTTATTGTGTCCATGTAAAAGAGTTTTCTTCTGTGGAAAGACATGCTTAATCTTGCAGGTTGTACAAGGCATCAGATTGGCAACTTACCTGCAGATGTTTCAGCAACAAAGAAAACTTGTATATCTTCTGTAAGTTGTGACTGCTTTAAAATTAAGTCTGTATTTCTTCTTAAAATTATACATAATTTTACAAATTATTTCAAATTATATATATATATATATATATATATATAATGGTACCAAGTTAATCTCAATGAAACTGCACTAAGAAAGAAACAATATTTAAATTATCCATACTAGAGACTTCAATATGAAACATGTACACATGAAATCACTTAAGAATATCTTACTATTCCATTATGAGTATGATCATTAGATACTTCAAACATGTGCCAGTAAAAATAACAATAAAAAAGTGTATCTTACTAATGATCAAGAGGTACTTCATATGAGCCTATAGCTAGAAATGATCCAAATGTCCATACAGCCAGCAAATTGATATTTTTCAATCATAAAAAGGAATGAACTGCTAATACATGCTATAACATGGATGAGCCTGAATAGTGAACTTTTCCATCACTATTTCCCATTCACAATTTAACAGGGGAATGTTTTGATTTGGCTCATGGTTCAAGGGATTCAGTCCATGGTCAGCCAACTCTAAGGAGAAAACATTATGGTGGAAACATGTGATGGAGCAAAGCTGCTTAGCTTATGGCAACCAGGAAGCAGAGCAGGGAAACAGTGCCAGAGAAGACCTGGCAAGGACCATATATAGTACCCCAAACCATGTGTCCATGAGCCACCCACCCACACATGCACACAGGAGTGTGCTTACTAATCTGCTAGGTATTTCCCAATCCCATAAAGTTGTCATATTATGATGAACAGTTTCCTAACCAAAAGAACTAAGGCCCCAAAAGGTCACACCTTGGGCTGCAGTCAGAGCTCAACAGTCTAGCATGTGTTCAGCGTGTGCAAGGACATGAGTTTCATCCCCAGCACCAAAAACAAACAAAACACTAAAGCAAAATCCAACCATATATTCTGTGATTATATTCACATGCAACGTCTTCAATAGGGAATTCCATAGAAATGGAAAGTAGATTAGGGTTTGCCTGTGGCTGGTAGGAAGTTGGGCTCACCAGGGGTCACAGGTGAAGGACATGAGGTTTTTCCTTTTGAAATGAAGAAAGTGCTGTACCATTGACTGTAGCAATGGTTGCATATATCTGTGAGCAAGTGCTAAGAAACAAAGAATAGTACACTCTAGATTGCTGAACCGTATGGCATATGAACTATATGTCAATCAAGCTACTGAAAGAAAAGAGGTGTACTTTTCCTCTCTAAAGCCTTCTACTGCTATGCACTACCTAATGTCCACTGTTACCCATTTGTTCATATATTGGCCCAATATCCTGTCCCTGAATGATGCTGAATCCAACATGAGTAAGAACGTACATGGCAAATGACTGTCAATTTTTCCTACATCATTACTGGTGTATTTCAAAGTTATGTATCCCAAGATTTATGAACATATGAGAAGGGAATTACACAAATGGGTTGGATGACTCTAATATTTCTTTTTACCCTAAGATCTTTATCTGTTGAAGAGGGAGAACTTAGTTGTGTCCTGTTAAATAACGTGTGCCTATATTTACACATTCCCAGAATACAGAAATATCTGGGAATCTACTGAATACCGCTTTGCTCTTTGCTGGTGCTACATGCACATCACACTAGGCAGCTACAGTGATTATGCTGTCAAACTGTCACACACTCTCAAAATGTGCTATGCATGTCATTCTTTCACTCTACCCTTTCTTTGCCCTTTTCCCCTATTTTCCAGTTATGCTGGTGAGGGCATCGAAGTGCATTTCTTAGGCATTTGTTTTTTCTTCTCTTATTTTAGGAATGTACACATCAGAATTTCTTCTAGCTTCTTGGCTAAAAGGCTACTATGACTATGTTAGTATGCTAGCTTTCCATTGCCATGACAAATATTCAAGATACACCATTTTAAGGAGGGAAATGGCTCCCTTTGGCTCAGATTCAGAGCTTTCACTCCATCACTGCTTTGGTCCTGCTGTCCTCAGGCCTGTGTATGGTAGAAGCACGTGATGGAGGAAACTTCTATTTCATGGCAGCCAGAAAGCAGATGGACAGGAAGAGGCGGGGCTGCATCCCTATAGTCCCTTCAAGCACACGGCCCCCCAATGACCTCACTTCCTCCCACTAAGCCCCACCTCTTAAAGGTTCCACCAACAGTGCCACAGACTGGCAACCAAACCTTTAGCATATGTGCCTGGGGGACATTCAAAATTCAAATGATAGCAGTTAATGTCATTTTCTCTAAGATCCTGCGACTTACTCTAGTTGGTCCTCTAAGTCTAATCTCCAGAAAAGCAACAAAATCATTGTCCTGAATCTTGGCAGAAATGCAAATTGTCGAGCTCCACTTACAGTGAATTGAATCAGAAACTCTGAGAGCTGGACCCAACCTTGAGCTTTCACAAGCATTTCAGTTCATCAGATAAACTGTTAAGTTCTGACAAACAATGACTCTGCTCAATAGTTCTCAAAGTCAAGTGTGTGTAGAAATCACCTGGAATTTGATGAAAGCTGCAGGCTCCATTTTGATTCAATGGGTTGTGCTTAAACACCAAAATTTCTGTCTTTACAATCGTTCCAGTTCTAACTCAGGTAACTGGGGCATGGTGGGTAAATTCATGGTCACTGTCTGATGCAACAGCATTTGTGAGAAATCCAATGATGAGAAGATACAGGGTAAGGAATGGGTTTCACTAGAGGAAGTAGAGAAATGAAGTCATTGCCCTTCCACTCATCATCCTACAGACAGGTGTGGAGAGGCCAGTGTGGCTGTACACACAGTCTAGTGTGGGTCTATGCTACACCCAATGTCTCTTGATTTCTCCCCACTGTTGTAAGACAAGCACAAAAGCAATGAAGGAATAAATATAATTCTTGTCTTTTGCATAGCTGGAACTGTAAACAAGCCACTTGTAGCTGGTGGGTATCTGGGGACTGATGGAGCCCCCTGGGTAGTTTAAATCTTCAATCGTCTCCAAAGGCCTATGTATTAGAGGTTTGGCCCCCCGCTTGGTTCTACTGGGAGACAGTGAAAATTTTAAAACTCTGAGCCTAGTAGGAGCTCTTCCAGTCACTGGGGAGGGGGCATGTCCTTGAAAGGGGCAGTAGGACCACAGCTCCCTCTTCCCTCTTTCTTGCACACTGATCATCAGGTGATCAGTTCTGTTCTGCTACACACGCTCCTATCGTGATGTCGTGGGATGCCCAAAATGAATGTGTCCACCCAATCAAGGACTGGAACTTCCAAAAGTGTGAGTCAAATATTCTCTCTATACATTGATTATTTCTGCCCATTTGATACAGTAACTAAGACCTGACTGTAGTAATTATAGCCCCTCCTATCATGGAGAGCTGAGCTTGAACACAGTCCTTCCTGGGACAAGGTTAAGGGGGCTCCTGGAGCCAACGGGCCTCTTGTACATACAATCTAGAGAGCAGTCAGAGACATACTAAAGCTTTATCTCCATGCACCCCAGAGGGCTTCCGACTCTATGTACTAGTCACTTGCCCATCACTGGGACAAAACACCTGACACTTGCAACTTGAAAGCAGAGAGGTTTATTTGGCTCCCAGTTGGCAGTGCGTTCATATTAAAGTCAGCTGCCTCCAAGGCAGAAGCACATGGTGGAAGGGACTGGCAGAGAGCAGCTGCTCACCTCATGGCACCAGGAAGTGGAGACAGAAGGGATGCCTGGAGGACAAGAACTCACCCTTCCAGGTCACAGTGTCGATCAATCTCCAACCAGCCCCACTTCCCAACAGCACATGCAGCTCTACTCATCAATGCCTTAATCCACTGACGAGTTTAGCACCCCCATGACCCAGTGCTTTTCAAAAGCTTCACCTCTACGAACACAGAGGACTTGGGGGAACATTCTACATCTGAGCCCAAAACACCAGGCTTGGAGAGGAGAGTTCCTGGGATAGAATATACAGTCTGTCAACTTTGGGGTTTCCTTATTATGTGACATTTTTCCCATCTCCTGTGCCAGAAAAACAAATGATGTAAGTGCCTATCTTAATTTCTCACAGTTCTCCAGGATGGAGTCCAAGGTCAAAGCGTGGCTGATGAAGTGCTCCCTCTTGTTTCACAGACAGTGCGTTCTCGCTGTGCCCTCACATGATGGACAGGTGGAAGCTCTCTGGGGTCTCTTTTATATGGCCATTAATCCCATTCGTGAAGGTTCAGCCATCCCAACCTATCACTTTCCAAAGGCCTGATGGTCTCCTCAAACCATCATAGTGGGGGGTTAGGTCTCAACAGGTGAATTGGGAGGCCACAAGCATTCAGTCTGTAGCAGTATCTTACCTACGAGAATCCATTTCCTTTCTACCCTTGGAACCAGGCTCCCTACCAGTTTCTGAATTGAAGCTCCATATACAGCTATTGTTGTATTTTTTTCCCCCATCTCCAAATCAATGAAAGCCATTTTCTGCTTCCCTGAGGTTGTGGTCAAGAAAAGGTGATAAAGTACACTTCCCACTTTTGTGTTATAAAGGAGGGTGAGCTGGTCCTTTCTATATTCTGTGCATGCAAAATGTTTATGATACCACTGTTTTTGTTTTTGTTTTTGTTTTTTGAAGCAGGGTCTCCCTTTGTAGCCCAGGCTAGTCTCGACCTTGCTCAGATCCTCCTGCCTCAGCCTCCCAAGTGCTAGTATTACAGGTGTGCACCACCATGATACCACCGGTGTGGCTGCTGCATGTTTATATTTATACCTCAGAGGATATCCTATGCACGCTGAAAACATCTATTGGTTAAAACAGAAGTACTAATTCTAAAGAAAATAAGAAGTCTTAGCGCAGTGCTCTCATGAGAGCTCTAACATTAACTTACAACCAAACAGAAAAAGATTTCAAGCACAAATCTGTTGTGCATATAGTCCTTCTCAACAGTAAGACCTGGAATCTTACACTAAACCCTCTAGATTTTACAGAATTCACTGCATATGCAGGAAATGCATGCATAGATGTTAGGATATTCATTTAGTGAGGTATAGAAATTTATTAGAGTTGGGCTTTGTTATACTCAGCACATTGCTGTAGTCATTTGCCACATGTCCATTCCCTAGGCTGCATATATGACAGTTGTCCTGTGAGATTATATCAGCTACTGATGCCATAGCTTAGTCTGTGCCCTGATGTTCACATAGTGATGAAAGTACTAATGATGCAGCCCTCAGAATGAATCTCCCCTGAGTTAAGTGATATGATTGTATTCATAAACTTATATTTTAAAAAAAGCATGTTTAAGTTGTTATAGGTAGAACTGCCTGAAAAGATAAACTTCCCTAACAACTGGAGGAAAGACCTTAAACCTCTGAAAAGGTGGCCAAGTGAAAAAGCACCCTTTAATAACTGTGGTCCTAGCTGGGGTGCATGCCTGCCATCCCACCACTCAGGAGGTCAAAGGAGGAGGATCAGGAGTTTGAGGCCAGCCTGGGCCACACAGTGAGCAGAAACACACACACACACACACACACACACACACACACACACACACACACCCACAAAAACCTTGATCTTAACATGTACAGGTGGCCATGCTGTGAAGTCAGAGCCTGAATCTGCAGATGACTGCAGAAGAGAGTGTAGAGATATCAACCACAAATGTGGACTCAACACACAAAGTAAGTGCCTACCTATCTTGAGTGAAGGTACTGCTGTAGAGACTTCCAAGGAAGGGGAAGCAACTCAGTCCAGGGCTTAGGTGGTAAGGACAGGAACTGGAATGAAGATGGAAGGCTTGGGTTGGCACATGTACCACAGCAATGTCAGAGGCAGCACTAAGGGTCAGATGCCTGATTCTCAGGCTGCTTTATTGAATGTCCATTAGACATCTTTGTATGGAGGAAGGAAAAGTTGAAGAGAATAGATGGAGTGAAGGCTCCCACAAGTTCTTGGAATCTCTGACTTTTACAGCTGCCTTCCTTCTATAAACTGGCTGGGTATGCAAAGCCAGCCTTTTCTATGGAAGGCATTGTTTTTTGCTGGAAGTGCAAACTCAAGTTGGTGACAATATTCCAACCACGGGTCTTTCGAAGGAGATACATTCGAGGTATTGGGGCGGGGGTAGAATCCAGTTCCTGAAGGCTGTAGTTGCTGCAGAATGACTCACTTGCCAAAGCATTTCCACTTCCAGCTGACCAAGAGAAGCCCCCTAGCCTGTCAAAAGGGCTGGTCTGCTCTTTGGTCAGACTTAGGAAATGGTCAGGGCCAAACAATTGGGCATCACTCACAGGGTCTTAACCCACAAAACCTTCGGCTTATTGCCCTTGTAAAACCAAATAATAATAACAAAAGCATGAGCTTCAGAAGTCTAAGACATTCTTTTACTACTTAAGTGTCTTTTAAAAATACTGAATAGCGTAATCTAATGTTCCATAGTGAACATTTTCTTTAAAAAATAAAGGGACAAGATCAGTTGCTGGTAAATATTATCACAAACACGCAAATTTGCTGCCACACTACGGCAAATGTATTTTTGAAATATTAAACAAGAGACAGAGCATATATTGGTCTTTCATTGTGGGATGCTGCCCCCTAGAGGAAGAAGCCAGTTCTTCATTTCAGTGCGAAGCTTCGCTCCAATTTAATTCTCTGACATTCAGTGCGGTGACTTAGTAAGGGAACGGACACAGGAGAAGTGTGTTAGGCGATTTCACACTGAAATCATATTATGTTTATAACACTGTCAAGTAACATAAGATGTATGAAAATAAATCTTTAGCTCCTTGTTAAGAAAATATCAAATCACTTTATAATAATGTCCACAGAAGGTCACCATTTACCAATCATAAATACTGGATAACACAAATCCTCCTTTTGAAATTCATTGTTTATCGGTACATTTTAGGTATACAATATGATGACATTTATCATTGGGAATTTGTACCTTTACATGATGTATCTTGGTTATTTTTTTCCCCATTCCCCTGCCTTCCCTTCAACTCCTCCACCCCTCCCTATTTACAAATGCTTTGTTTCTGACTGGTGTGAGAAGTGAGGATCAAATAAATGCGTATAAATGAGGATCAAAATGGATAATGGATAATGTGAAATAGGAAGAAAAGGTCCAAAGGGGAAGGGGAAGGGGAAGTTGGAGGAGTAGAGGAAAGGAAGGGAGAGAAAGGAAAAACAATTCCTCCTTTTAAAGCAATAAAAAAAATATAAAGTAAACTTCATTAGTGCTTGCCATTTATCTTCACTGGACTTTCACTGGTAAGTGAACCTCACATTCAAAGAATTAGTCAAAATATAGCACAGTGCACTTTATCTTGCTTTAAAACAATTCACCCACTTACATGTTACTGCTTAAATGCCCATACACCTTATGTTTTATAAATAAAATAACTCTAAAAACCAATCCATCATTATCTGGTGCTGTGTAGATAAATCTAGTCTAGTCTGGTCTCATACAGTATAACTCTGAAAGGGGGAGGGCTAAGAAAAAAGTTCAGCCAACAAAAATGATAAAAATTAAAAATATTACTTCTTAAAATCATTTAGAGGTTTATGTAGTTCAGACAAGGTTCTCCGGAAGCCTACAGTGAGATACATCCAGGAAGAAGCATTTTTGCCTCAGTACCAGGAATTGAACTCAGGACCCTGCACTTGCAAGGCAGGTGCAGTACCACCGAGCTAAATCCCCAGCCTTAGGAAGAAGCATTTACTATGAATCCATAAATGTGAAGGAAGCGAAGAGGAGGAGGAGAGGGGAGTGGGAGGAGAGGGAAGAGGGAACAGCAGGCAGAACAGAGTAGAGAAAGAAAAGCTGAGCTGCAGTGCTGCCCTAACCTACGGGATACAGGGAGCAGAGGCGCCTGTGAGCTATCCTGCTGGATGAGAACCACTGCATGCATGTGTCTACCTCCAGCACTGGGATGTGGGGCACCCTGGGCACAACACATCTCTCTCAAGCCGGAGACCCCCCAAAGGATGTGCCTCTTCCATGCTTCTCCAAGACCAGCCTTGAAGGGAGGGCGATGTGGGTGGCGTGGCACGAGTCCTCCACACTCCATCACTGGTCTGCACCCTGTCTAGGGTCCTCTCAATTCCAGTGGACCCGGGGCTTCTCCTTCTAGGGTGAACTCAGTGCAGAAAACACTGCGGGACAAATCGGGGCCCCTGGAGCTGTGCCTCACTCCTTCCAGACTCTGCCACATCCCTCACCGCAGCTACTGCCTCTGCCAGTGTTCTTGGCTCGCTGAGGAGAGGGCACAAGTCTTCATCCCTGAGGGGTCTGAGTCCAGTCACTGTTTGGAATCAGGGTTGCTGCCCTGCTCGCTGGGGTCCTGGGCAGTCACGCGGGTGACACTTCCTTCCTTCGCCAACACTGTACCAGCACCCTATCTGCTGAGGAGGAAGAGCAAGATGGCAATGCCTCTCTGCACGCCTGAGAAAACCCCGAAAGGCCCAGACAGGAGCTGTGGCTCTGTATTAATGGCATCCTTTCTTCCTGTCTCCTGGCACTCTGGTGCTGTCCTTGGAGGCCTGCAGCTCTGATCCTACAGGATCCAGAGTGGCAAAGACAGGAAACACAACGGCCCCGGTGGGTGGCTGGCAGTACCATGGGGGACCTTCGTACACCTGGTTCTGTTTGGGGATGCTGTCATCTTCTCTTCGGAGTTAACATATTCAATGTCGGCTGCTAAAAGACAGCATCCCATCTTCCCAGGCAGCCTGAGAACCACCCAATTTGTCGGTCGTTCGTTCCCCACGTCCTTTGACATCATCGAGGAGCCCAGTTTCTCCCTCAGAGGTGGGCAGCGTGTCTAGCCTCTTACTTCCGAGCTCACCCACCCTCACAGTCCTGTCCTGATGGTTTCCCTTTTTCCTCAGACAGAGCCACTTCACGCAGCCACGGCCCTGGGACTGCACTTCCCGGCACCAGGGGCCACACTTGACACAGGATTACTCTGCATGGACAGCTCCCCTAAGACCCTGCCATTCTCAGTCACAGCAGGAAGGGGCCACTCCAACCAAACATCAAGGACATCTGAGTCTACTGTGGGGGCTCACCTGGGCCCCTTATCACGGACAGCCTCGTGTTTAGAGAGACAGCAACATTACCAGTGATTTTCCTCAGGGCAGACTGCCATCTACTACTGCACAATCTATGTATCACATCTGCGTATAACTAAAGACGTACTCCCACCTTTCATTAGCACTGTCGTCATCTCCAGCATAAAAAATTAATACGCAACTAGGAGCAAAACAGTTTTTCTGCAGGTGTTTTCTCTGAGAGTGATAAGAATATTTTTAAACAGATTAAAAAAATGGTCACAGGCTTTATCATTTCTATTTCCTGTATTTTTTTTCTCTCCTATGGTTTGTAAAGGTCATACTGCCTTCTGAGAAGCTTGAAATATCAAGGTGCTTTCCCTGAGAAAAATGTAGTTCTGGACATGCGCATATAGCTCTTGGATGTTTATGACCTCCCTAGCTCATCAATAGATTCTGAAGAGTCCATGCGTCCTCGAATTTGGTAGCCACACTGAAATGGAATGTGCACTGGACTGAGTCTGTGATCTACCAGGTACCGATGCTGTGACCTTCTGCAAGGCACCTCTCTCCACTGCCACCTTCTCGGCTGTACCATGAATGTATTACAGAATTATATGCAGTTTTTATGGGCAGCAGAGGTGAAAATAAAGTGGAAAGCCAACAGTCAAACTAGATGCTTGCTTTTCATCAGTGACAATAAAAATGCATTTTTATCTCACACTCATCGATTTAAGTTTCTACAGGTGGCTGCCTTTTGGAATCTCTTCTACACTTACTGAGTCAGACCAATCAAACTTCAGAGCAATTAACCCTTCCTCAGGAAATGAGTAAAGTATTTGCTTTTAGGAGTTTTTGTTCCCATTGTGTCTGATTAACAGTCACATGATATTTAGGCACCTGGGTACTTAAAAATAGAGCCGGTTTGACTGTTTGCCTGTGCTGTGGCGGGTTATTCCTTAGGCTATGCATGTCTAAAGTTATGTGATATAAGCTGTGGACAGGACTAAGTTTCAGAGAAAACCCAAAACAATCTCCATAATTACAGTTTTTGGTGGGATTGAGGCACCTATTTAAAATGACAGGGTTTCCTCTGGTATGCACGGCTTAGCTGTGCTAATAAAAAATCATGTGCATTCTTTAGACATCTATTAGATTCAAGGTGTCACACAGACATGCCACACGGGTACATTAAATAATGAGGCATAACCTAGTGCTGATCCACTTACGCCCTGTGCCTGCTAAATCCCCACTAACCACATGGGGGATGGGGGTCATGCCTTGTGCTGGGGTGGACGGAGCCATCACGCCCTGGTAGGTGCAGGCAAAGTCTAGCTAGTGGTTGGGACAGAGGTTGGAGCTGGAAGCAGGAATTTAAGTCTAAGTCGAAAGGGCTGGCTCATTTCCAGCACAGAGATGACAGGAAGGGGTGAAGAAAGGATGGTAGCCAGTTGTCCCTTATACTGCTTTATGATCGCTCCTGTGGTCCTAAACTGGTGACAGAGAAAGGCTGTGTGTTTTTGGTAGTGAAAACAGCTGTCTTTGGTACAGTGGTGAGGCCATTATAACTCTGAACGTTTCCTGGGTTTTCTCCAATCTCCATGGTAACAAGAAGCATTTGCAGAACTACCTCCCTGACCTAATGGAAAGAGGATTAGTCATATATTATTTGGAGAGGTTCTGAAAGCTTCACAAAAACATATGCAGTAAAAGAGGAAGAGAAATAGATGTTTTAAACTAATGTTTCTGATATGAGAATAGTTTAGATGCTCTAGTACAAATCATGGAGACTTTATTAATCTGATGGCCAGATCCAATTTGAGAACCTAAGCTCAGCATCCCTAATATTATTACATATACATTGCTGTGTAATATAAATCGCACAGATGCGATTTCTATCATAACCAGAAAAATGTCATGTGTCGCATAAGAATTTCAAGTCCCAGATGATTGTTTCTATGAGTTGTGTGTCCCTGTCAACCACACGCTGTCAGTGAAAGTCACAAATGAAGGTCAGGGAGAGCAGGTCATTCTTCCTTGAAAATTCTCCAGGGCACCAGAGCTTTGAGAAGAGGGGTGAACACAGTATCCTATGATGGAAAATAAGAGGGCATGCAGGTGGGATTTTTAAAAAATTCATCATGCAAAAAAGACCCAAATAAAAAGGGTTAAGAAGAAATTGGAAAAGAGCATTTCAAGTCTGTGTACAGTCAATTTCACATGCACATTTAATTATATCAATATATCATGAGAGTCTGTCACTTCAACAACTGAGTACCTACACGGACTACAATGCAAGAGGCATCTTCCAAGCGTCTTTGTGTTTCTCTCTTAATAGAATTTCAAATCTATGGCTCATGTATTACAATCCCTAAAGACCAAAGCAAAATGGTACTTCATCTCTCCTCACTTACTAACAGATGGTTTGCACTAGCTCCTATTTTTAATATCTCTAGAATGATTTTTGAAAAAGCGCCAGTGTGCAACAGCAAAGACACCAGGAATGATTTCAATGTTCGTAACAAGCATGTTAGTAAAAGGAGGTAAAAGATCTCTGTTTCCTTGCTATAAACAATGAACAAACCCAAAATATTTTCTATAAAAAATACACATTGTTTAAGAGCCAAGATCATAAATCCCATGTTTTCCCCATAAAATACTGCTTCCAAACACAGTTTAGGGGAGGAAAATATATTTAATAATTTGCAGTCAACTGAGTCCTGTGCCCTAGCGTTTAAATAAATCATAATTTAGAAAATGGTGTCTCAGACAAAGGCAAGATGACGGTGTCTGAGTTTTTAAAAAAAATCTCCATAAATCTTTTTGCAAAGAATACAGAAAGGAATGGAAAATAAATGGACACTGTGTTGGTTTCCTATTGCTGCTGTACCACAAACTGCAGACTTAAACCAGATTTATTGTCTTACAGTTCTGGAAGTTAAGAGGTCCAAAATAATCCTGCGGGACTAAAACCAAAGCAGTGGTAGGGCTGGGAGGCTCCCAGGGAGGACTTTTTCCTTTCAACTTCTTTAGAGCAGTATACCTTTTGTCAGAACACATCTCGATTCTTTCATTTAGGGTTGATTTTTATTGTTCATGGTTCCTTTTCAATATGGATATTCAAATAGTCCACTGATAACAGTGTCATCTGTTGAAGATGAAATACATGGCAATAGAATGCAATGGCACTATAAATCACTGAAATGGCACTGTGAAACAAATTGGATTAGTAAATAGCAATCATAATAAAGCCTCTACAAACAGCCAAACAAAGAAAAGTCAAAGCTGACCCTTTGCTCTGGTTTGAATGTGTCCTTCCAATTTTATGCCTTGGAAAACCTAACCTTCAAAACCATGTGAATGGTATTCAGAGGTGGGACCTTCTGGCCTCACGAATGGATTAACTCATTCATGGATTAACCTTATACAAGTGAGCTCTCTCTGGCCTGCTGGCTTTATCTGGCCATGTTATGTTGAGCACCACTTGGTGAGGGAGCAAGGTGGCCCTCACCAAATAACCACCAAATACCGAGCAGATGCCAGCACCATGAGACAACCTTCTTATATGATAAGATCTGGTGACACTCAGGTGGCTTAAGCCCCCAAAACCCCTGAAGGCCAGATGTCCTCTGGTGAAAGACCTTGGATTTGACCTCTATTCCACATGCATCTGCAACATATATCTGACATTCTCCTAGAGCATAAACCTATTTTGTTACTACAATGGCCACAGAACTTAATCAAGACAAGAGCTTCCCAACTTAAGGAAACTCAACCCCCTGAGCGTGGCCGGAGAAAAACTAATGAGGCTGGTTGGCACAGTTTGGATACAGGTGCTGCTGGAGAGACTCCCATCTCTAGGTGAGCCTGGAGGCCGTGGCACGTGTCCTTCTATCTTACCCTTCAGCCGGCTACGGCAGATGGTGGCAACAGGCTTTCTCTCCATCCCAGCTTTTCATTCGCTTGTCAAGTTCGAGTCTTTTTCACCCTTGTCCTCAAGCAACCAAGAGCAGGAAAGTGGCCAGCTCTTGATGGTAACTTCATGACTACTTCAACTGAAGAAGGATGGGTTGGAGGTGCCTGTGGTAAACACCTCATGTGTGGTAGGGTGTTCTAGTCTGTGCTGCTATCACACGGTAAATGAATGCGCCTCAATAAGCAACAGGAACGTATTTCTCCTAGTTCTGGAAGCTGGAGAACCCAAGATCAAGGCACCAGAAGATCCAATATCTACTGGGGGCTGCTGTCTGCCTCCAATATGGTACTCTTTCTGCCATGGCTCACATGGACAAAGGCAGAGAGAGAAGGAGTTATACTAGTACCCTCCAGCCATTTTACCAGGGCACTAACCACTTCGTGAGGGTGGAGACTTCATGACCTATTTATCTCCTAATGGTATCACCTCTGAATATCACCATGTAGGTTTTAACTTCCAATGTATGAATACTGGAGGGACACATATGTGCAAAGCTCAGCAAGAGGTAGCCATAAGCCCTATATTGAGCCTTGTATATCCCCAGCACTATTTTATTTTTGAGTCAGGATCTTGATAAGTTACCTGGGCTGGGCTTGAACTTGTGATCCTCCTTGTCAGCTGGGATTACAGGTGTGCTCAACATGCCCAGCCTGGGTGGGTGAAGGATGATAGTTACGTATGCCTTTGTCAGTGTGCAAATTGTCACTGGTTTTCTTCAGAGTGTAACAGAATATTTAAATCCAACAATTGGGGTGGAATTATTACCTACTTCCATATGTATTATGGTTGAAATAGATTTTGCAGATTTACTGGGAACGTAACTTCCATTCATGATTTATATCCAAAAGGATGAAGATTACAAACTGATTTCAAAGACTCTAGACAGCCTGGCTGTAAGCGAGGTTTGGTTAACTTGTGTGTGTGCTTGTGTGTGTGTGTGTGTGTGTGTGTGTGTGTGTGTGTGAGAGAGAGAGAGAGAGAGAGAGAGAGAGAGAGAGAGAGGGAGATCCTATTTGTTAAGGTTCTCCATGATCTGGAGGTCAGAGGGCTCATAATTCATCAAATGTGCTGAAGGGCTTTTAGGAGTTATTTGAATAATCTGGACTTTTTGTCTCCATAACAACCTCATGAACATCAGCCAAGTAACAGTAGCAGCAATCATTCAACTTGCTGACATAGCATTCTCTGCAGCAGAAAGAGAGTGATGTTGGGAGGACCATGAAAGTACTGGAATGTTTACACTCCTTCAAGTGTGGATCAGAACCAACACATCATGGTTAGGATAATCACGTCCAAAGGCACTTTATGGAGGATCCTGATGAGCAGACAGACACCCAAACAACCATACTGACTGCTGTCAAAACTAAACTAACCCTACTCCCTGCTGGGTGTTGACCGAATCCAATTTCTGAAACTTCAAGGCTAAGGATGAAACCCTGGACCTCTAGAGCTCACTAAAGCGAGGTATACCCTTTGAGGCCTTTGGTGACCAGCCAGCTGGCCATGCTTAGTGATACTTGGATCTCAAAATGTCACTGTGATGAACCCAATTCAGGCCTGCTCCTCACTGCCTCTGATCTGTTACCAGCTGCACGCTTATTTCAATGATGACAAACCACAGGCTCAAAGGTACCTCACTCTTTTCATATGTAGTGCTTCAGACGTGACTCTATCTGGAGACAGTGTCCTTGAAGAGGCAACTGAGTTAAAATGAGGTCATTAGGGTGTGCAATGCTCCAGCAAGATTGGGGTCTTTATGAGAAGAGGAAATTTGGATACAGATATGCACAGAGCAAGAATATCATTCAGATGTGAATGTTGAATCATCCACATATCCCAGGACCCGGAATTCCCAAAAAGGCCTTTGCAATGACTTTCTGGGGTTGCTTTGACAAAGTGCCACATACCAGGTGACTTAAATAACAGAAATAAATATATTTATGTATTTATTTTCTTGCAGTTTGGGGCACTGCAAGCTCAAGACCAAGGTGGAATGAGGATGGCTTTCTCTGAGGTCTCGCTCCTTAGCTCCAAGCAGCTATCTTCATGATTAAATGACATTCCTGCTCCAATGTATACCAGTGTCCAAATTTCCTCTTCTCAAAAGACACCCATCATATTGGCTTGTGCACACCCTAGTGACCTCGTTTTAACTTGTTTTTGTCTTTTCAAAGCTGCTATCTCCAAATACAGACAAATCCTGAGGGACTGGGAATTGGTATTTCAACATACTAGTGTTTTGGAGCATACAATTCAGCTCCTATACACACACACATATATGTGTGCACAGTTATATATTCATTTCAAGAAACTAGTAGCCATTGTATGTAATGGTTTGGCAACTTTATTTTCTATTTGCTATAATGAAAGGAATTAACAAGGCTCATCCACATCCTCTAATCTGAGTGGAGAATATTTTGTAATGTCCTTCATTATTTCGCTGAATGGAACACCCAGATCCTGATAAGATTTCTTCTTATCATCCAGTTAATTCAATGCAGATTATTCATACTGAGGTTTTAGAAAAGTCATCAAAGTTTTCTTAAATGTTTTCCAAAGTGCCCAAACTTGGGGAACAGGAAATGCTGCTGGTGGGGTGGCTCCAGCTGACATCACCTCAGCCCTAGTGCCACAGGTCTGGAATCTTTTTGGCTGGGGGATGGTTTCCTTTCCAGGAGAGGGCTGTGCCTGTCTGTGGTGGGGTGTCCCAGTCAGGGTGGGGGCTCTCTGCCTTTCCCGGATCCCAGCTGATCACAGTCTAGGATACTGGCTGCAGACTTCTGGCTGCATGTCCCTCTGTTCTTTGTGTCCTCAGACTTGAAGGGATGTCATCATACAAATCCAGGGCTCATCACCTCTGTCGGGCCAGCTCCTGGACAGACACTCCCTAAACGACCACCAGGCCCCTATGCAAAGCTGAGAAGACACTTGAACCTAGATTTACAGGAACCAAGGATGCAAAATGAAGACCGACCTTTGCTCTAGTTACCTAAATACCTGACTGTCCCAGAAGAAAACCAAATCATGCTCTTAGTGAACAGCAGGGATGGGCCTGTCATGCTGCCCATTCCTCCTCCCCCTGGTGGCTTGGGCTACGTCATGACTGCTTTCTCCTCCTCCCTTTTCTCCTCTTCCTCCTTTATTCTTCTGTCATGGAGCAGGCTCTGAGGAGGTTCCCCAAAGTGAAGATGGGAAAACTGAACTCACCCTACTCTTAGGTAGATTGTTGACTCACTTGACTTTCATCACAGAAAAGGAATCTCCAAGATGTGTCAGGAAGAGGCATAAAGAAGCTTATGCAGCAGAACCAGAAGGTACACAAGCATTCAGAGAGGATGGGGTGTGGGCCCTAACAGATGTGGCTCTCAGCCTGGAGCTGCCCTGTTCCTGGGTTTTAGAAATCTGTGGGATTTCTAAAGCAGGGGTTTAATTTACAGGTGAAAGTGCTGGGCCATTTTCCTGTGAAAGGCCCACTTTACAGGAGAAAGAGGGCTAGGGAATCCTCATCCCCAGGCGGAAAGGTAATGGCCCATTCTAGAGGTGACAAGCACAGAACCCTCATTTACAGGCTTATTAGGTCTCTAAGCCTATCAAGATTTTTTTGTTTGAGTGAAGTCCCCTGGCTGAAAAAAAGGCATTCTAATCTACAGTAACTAGTCTGTTACAATTACAATTTTAAAATCATGATTTTTAGGGTTTCATTTTCACCTATCTTTACCTCATTTCCTCCTCTCCTCCTCTTCTTCCCCTTTCTCTCCCTTGTCCTTTTCTTCCTCCTCCCCCTTTCCTTCCTCTGCTTTTTTTCCCCCTGGGTACCAGGTTCAAACTCAGGACGCTGTGGTTGCAAGGCAGGCCTGGTGCCACTGAGCTCAAGCCCCGCCCCCCCGCTTTTAAACTGAAGAATCTGTAAACTGTATCCTGAAAAATCCAGCTTCCTCCTCCTCCTCCTCCTCTTCCACCTTCATCTCCTCTCTCTTCTTTTTTTTAAATGCCCCAAGAACTTTCATCTTCTTTAATGGTCATGGTCAAGGGAAAGAAAATCAAAAGAAGGTTTTGCGACACATGAGTTTTATTCAGACTTCGAGGACTAAAATCACATTTTTTTGGAATGCAGTCACACTCAATGGTTTACTAGTTGCCTGTGGATGTTTTCCCAGTAGGAGGCTGTGCAGAATATTTGTGACAGAAACCTTTTCGTTGCAGAGCCTGAAATAGCCTGAAATACCTACTCTCTGACCGATTAGAGAGAAGGTTTGCCATCTCTGCTCAAGGCCTCCCCTCCTTCTCTCCATTTGAGGACTTGGGTAAATTGAGCCAATGGGGTAGCCATCTTGTCTTTGGATGTGCCAGGCTACCTGGTGTAATCCCCTTGCTCCCCGGGAGAGCCTGCCTTTAGCATTCCCTGGATCATCTCAGGTTCGCCGGTAACAAACAGCAGGCTCTGGGAGCCCAGAAAAATGAGCTCATTATTTCTACTTTCCCTCCCTGCTTTAGAAATCGTTGTCAGCATTTGGAGAAGGGATGGCTGTAGTTCACTGGGTTGGGGGCCACAAGAACACACAAGGAAGGTGTAGGAATATTATTTCAAAAATATCCTCTTGAGCACAAATACAAGTCACCTCAGTGAAAGCCTGGAGGAAATGAAAGGATGTGGGCAATGAGAAGAGAGGGGAGGTAAGAAAGGCTGGAGGATTCCAATGAGAATTCCAAGGATGGGGAGGATGCTGGAAACTGAAGACAGCAAGGAAGGAAATAGTTTTTTAAAAGCCTCAAAACTCGGAAGTTTGGGCTGTTACTCCATGAACTTGGTGTGTGAAGATAAGGAGGCACCGGAAATGAGGGAGACACACTGCCCTTGAAAGTCAAGCCAACGAACTCCTCACAGGATCTGAAGCCAGCTCACCAGTGTTTCAGGCATTCAAGGCAAACCCTGTGAGGCTGAAGGGCTTAAGGTAGCATGGATCCCAGCCACGGAGCTCAGATTTCATTTCCTTGGGGCACCCATGGACCAGAGAGAAACCAACCAGAGGAGTTCTAGTTAGTTACGTGCTATGTTTGCCCACACCAACAGAGAAGAGGACCATAAGCAGGACAGTAAGTGCACAGCTGGGGAAAAGCTGGGGCCCTGCACACACCTTGTTCCCTGTACATTTTCCACTTGTGATTTATATTCCGCACTTTCCAAGTCAGATGCTCAGTAAGTCCTTGTAACATTCTTGCTTACTCTAGCCAAATAACACCGGCTAAATAATAAGTACTCAGTGAGCATTAAAAGGAGCAGCCTGAAATATCCAATTCCTCCCAAGATATCTCAAAAGAATGCAAAATGAGCCCATAAATTGACACTATTACCAAGGTGGCCAGATAAAATATGAAAGCACAGCATATATAGCTTGGCTTAATTTAGGGACTTTTTATTTTGAAGCCATATTTCATGCCTTCGCATGACTTCCTGATAGAAATCAATGTGAATTCTTGTATGTTTGAACTCTGAGAGAGAAAAATAATTAAATTTAAGAAAACATCATTTCTTCTAATTCCATATTTAAGGAAACATTTTGAGTCCTCTAACTGAACGTGAAGATTATCCAAACCAAGTCCTAACATGTAAATGATGCAGTTTGAACAATGAGGCACAGCAGCAGCATAGCATGCATGCTTGGGGTTCAATGCCCCATCTTTGGAGAAAGGAACCCAAAGAGGATGACACCTTTAGAGTGTATGAAATTTTTAATTCTATCTCATTCTTAAATATTTAATACAAGTGGTGGAGCATTCCACAATGTACAAAACAGCAAGCCAAGTAATATCCGCTGGAGCCCAAGATAAGAGGGTAGAAAGAATGGAAAGCCCAGTTTGACCTCAGAGAGATGTGGGGTTCTTTATCACTGGGCACTGGTTCCTGTCATATGAGACTTATAGGTTGGCCCTGCGGATGCCCACTGTGTAACTAAAAGCAGGTTAAACCTTGGCATCTCTGCTGTCATTTTCTACCTGTCTCCTTTGTTACCTTAAAACTCTGGGTTAGACCCCTGCTCGGCACTGCATACCTGCAAGTTAATCACTTAGGGAGCATCCATCTAAACATTAATAATACGAGGTTTATCCACCCTAAAATTACCTAATCTATCTCATTCCTCTTCCAGACTGAGGATCCAAGATAAAGTAAGGCATTTTCAGGATCTGCAGGGACATTTACCTGCCAGCGTTTCCATCTTGCTCCGTATGCCCTGCAGCTGCACCTACAAGAGTCCAGTCACTGCCCCAAACCTACAGGTAGGGACCTGGGATTCCAGGGAAAGCAGACCCTTGAAGACATACCCCTTCACGACAAGGTCATCCCCCAAGCAGGAGCCAGCATCTCATGGGAACTGAGATGCTGTCTTAGAAACCTTCTCCAGAGCCTCCTCACAGATCCAATCTTGAGATGCAGATTAACCAGACCGTGGCTTGGCCAGGATCTCCTGCTCAGCTAACAATCCTCCTACCCCTGCCTTTGTCCGCCTTTTCCCATAAGAACAGATCTTGAACCTCTCTATCCGTCCTTCCCATCACAGCCACGCTGATAAAAGCTCCCCTCCTGCCTCCAGCACTGCTCATCTCCTTGACCGGCATTGTGGGGTGAGCGGCCACATCAGTCTGCTGGGACGCGCGCGGGGCCAGGGCTTTGACCGACAAACTCTGATAACAAGAATGCTACTCCATCCTTTAATAAGGTCCCCAGACTTCCATCTCATTTAAGGTGAATTATACCCTTTACATGCTTTCTTGAGCTTTTCGTCTATCCTTTCTAGTTATACTGCTGTTAGTATTTCAAGTGTTAATAAAGAGAGCCACACAAAGTTATATACAAAGCATCACTGAAACACATTTTTCCAATATTTTTATTTCCATGAATTTTACATCTGAACCATTAGGTATATTTTATCAGCGTGGCTCTTTAGTCATCTCCATCAAAACCATTCTCTAATATTTGTGATCTGTGTTTCTCCTTCATTTCACTTGTGTCACAAACATTTTAATTCACGAGACCAAGGGAAGCTCTCTTGTGCTATTCTAGCTGGATCTTACTGATTTATAGATAATGCAACTTCATTTCATTTAACACAGGTCTTCTTTGATTGGGGCAGTTGTCATCAGCAAAACTTCAAATCCAGGTGCTCTTAAAACTGGCTTGACAAGTAATTTCAGTCTTGCATGGACGAATGACCCATTTTCTCTCGAATCTAATCTACTCAAGATTAAGCAGTGTTCTTCCTCTGGCAGTTCAACTAATGATGGAATTATTAATTCGTTCATTTATCCCCTTTAGGAAATTAATTACATCCCTTTTAACTTTGTTCCTGCTCTCTTTTAATTTGTCATATTTCTAGAAATTTTACCATTCCTTGAAAAATCAAAGAATTTTGAATCCAAAAATATCGTAGGAACTGTAGAGCACATGTCCTCTAGATCCTGAAATATTCTCCACAAAAACCTTTTGGATTCATATGTCAAGCTGTCAGTTGAAAAGTTCAAGTAAAAATACAGCTAAAATGACATTAACACATCACATATATCCTCTTGTCATATTTGCATTTAGGTCATTCCTCTACACTAACCACAGAAGTTATCTACATTCCAGACAAGCTGGTGAGAGGGAGATTAAAGCATCAGTATAGTTGTTAAAGTGGAACCCTAAAATGTATCAGTTAGCTGTGGAATTATGGAGCTGTTCAATGAATCTTCTTAGTTTCCACTGAACCTGAGATATTTCTTAAATTATATTTGGAACAGATTAGATTAGATTTTGATGTGTCATTAGTATGAGCAGGGAGTTATTCTTCAATTAATACAAAATGCTACATTGTTATCATTAGCATGCTATTATTACCTTGTTTAGCTTAACCTCTATGAAAAGGGACCGACCATAAGACATTTATCCTTTGGCTTTTCTGAGAGTAGTGTATTATATTGTTCAAATTTCACTCTCCTATCTTCATTCGGAAACCATTTTATGTGGGCAGACTTTTCAGTTTATATTAACTATCTCTAATATTATTTTTCTACCTGTAAGGTAAAGGGAGAGAAGTATAAGAAGAAGGGAATAGATTTTATTTTATGTGTCTCCTATGTCCCTAACCCTCTTGGGTATTGTACCCCTAACTATCTTTTATTAGCTCACATTTATGGTTTAACACTGAAGAGTTACCAAAAGTAAAACACATAAATTCTGCACAACTAAATGTGATTCCTGAGTGAAATACACTTTATTTTTGAAAGCTGGCAGCTCACTTTTGTTCCAACAATGGACTCCAGTTATGGTTTGTAGGGTTCACGTTTTCTGGCTGATTGACAAGTTTAGAGATTAGCTGAGTGACAAATCTGAAAACACACCAAGAGTTGGCCTCTGCCAATGAATTCCTGTAAGGCAAACATCACAGCCTCAAGCTTAATTCTGACAACATAGGCTTACGGAAAACTTCTGCCAAAACTAGAGTCAAACAGATTGATAGCACTGCATAGAAATGCAAGGGAATCATATCCAGGACATACACATTCTAAGACAGCCCAGGATGCTTGGCAATGGCTTACGCTGTGTTTGGGACAAAGTGTTTAATTTTAATATGATGTGCATAAGCTTCTGGCCAGTAGAATGGGTATGATATTAGAGTAATCCAGCCCTCTCCCAAGATTCGGAGTTCTTCTACATTCCTAACATCTCCAAGCATGCATCAGTCACAAGACATGTTTTCCCCAGCCATCTTTTACAGTGAATCCTTAGAAAATGTTGAATGGATTGGGAACTATATTTTCATCCAGGTAAGATTTCTTCTTCATTTTTCCTGTAAGCTTTTTGGTGGACAATCCATCTCTTCACTGATTTACGGTTTTCCTGTAACTCAGCCTTCCTTTCCACGTAGGATTCTCTCTGCCATATGTTTTATTCATCATCTATGGTCTGTGGTAGGATAAACAATGCTCAGGCATCAATACTGCCGGCCTTTAAAATGAGTACACGTGACAGAATGTAGGAGCAAAGTTGACCCAGAGAGAGGCAAAGAGAAACCACGGCTCCATTCCTCTGTGCCCATCTCCCCAGTCCCTGGTTAAAGGAAGAAAACGGTGGAGATGGTAGGAGCAGCGTTAGTGGTCCCTGTCCTTTCTCCCTAGGTCTCAGGACATCCCGGTCATCCTCCAGAAGAGAGATGGGTATCACCGAACATGATTTCTAAGTCAGGAAATCTCAACTCCAAATGGCTCGCACGAGGAGGGGCATTATTATTCCACATACTGGGACAGGCTGTAGGAACCATGGCAGCCCAACATGCTTGCTTTGTGGCATAGAGAAACTACAGCAGTTCTCTACACCATGTGCCGACGGGCTCTCCGTAGGGGAAGGGGGACTACTCCTCTTTAGCAGGTCTTTCCAGAAACACCTGCTTTAGTTCTCACTCTGAGCTATTCTTCCGAAGGTCCTCCAGGGTCACCAGGATAGAGGGTGAACCTAAACACAGTTTCCTTCCGGCACTCCCCACCAGGTTGTCCTCAGGGCAATAATACCCACTTCGGGGACTTGGTTCTACTAAAGTGTCTCAGTCCCTTCCTCCTCAACCTCTCCCAGCCCACCCTACCCTGCAGGCCATGCCCAGGTGTCTACATGTTGCAACTGTTGACTCATGTGAAGCCTCCTGTCTTCTCTCCAGTACTGCTGAGTCCCCAGATGCATCAGCTGATGCACAAATTAATTCAAGGTGGGTGGACAGAGCAAAGAATTACCTGGCTTTGAAAAGCATTTTTAATTCTCATGTTGAGGCTCATCAGAATTTGTTATATAATGTCTTCCTGATAGTCTATATACCAGAGATAGTTTTTCAATACTGCTTAGCATTTGCCTTTCTAAGATGGAATTCCTTCCTCAATAGCATTTCCTAAATTGCAAAAGAGGCAGCAAATACTCAATGACTCCTTAGGAAATACCTCCGAAAGTTGGCTAAGACAAGCAAATTGAATTGTGATTTGAGTGCGGTGTCTTCTTATTCAAGGACAAATTTGATCATTTTTCAAGAGTTCTAATCTCCATTATCCATTAAAACTACGAAAGACTTAAACATTACTGTCTTGCTATCAAATGGCTTGTTACAGGAAAAGAAATTACATTTGGTTTTACTATTCAAGGAATTTGAATTACTATTCAAGGAGTACTTAATTGATTATGAAGAAAGCTTTAAAGGAAAAATGTATATATATTGCTATTTAAGGCAAGGATTGTAGACTTTCATGAGGCCTGTAAATTTGCTTTGAGTGCTGCAGCTAACTGCATTCCTCCACACCCATTTTCACAGCAGCCCAACAGAAGGGTTTGTCTTAGCAATTTCTCTTTATGGATGACTTGGCTAAAGGTCCGACATGAACACTAATTTGCTGGGGATGACAGAGTTAAAGGATAGACCCAGAACACAAATCCAAGACTTCCAATTCTAAATCATAAGCCATCTCACATGGCATGACTAGACTAATTTAAAAAGAATTTCTCTAGGGCCGGGAATTTACCTAAATGGTTCTGTCACTTGCCTCGCCAGTGCAAGGACCCGAGTTTGATCCCTGGTACCAAAAAAAATAAAAGAACTTCTCTTGGAGAAAATATTTTCTCTCTCGCTGTTGATATTGTTGTATCACATTTAAGCTCATAAAATGTTTATTGGAACTAACCATATGAATGATAGCTGGTTTGCTTACATTTTAATGATCAAAGCGCAACGATTTGATGTAATGATTTTGTACTTGATTATATTACAATGTACTTTATAAGCAGTTATCGAGTTCTCCACCCTCACCACCTACTGGGACTTTATGAACTTAGGCTGGGATGCACATACACGTAACGCCGAAGGGTGAAGGTCGAGGGGGTGTCAGGAGAGGGCTGCAGCGTTGGTACTTCAAGATCCACCACCCCTACACACTGACCCAGGGGACTGGAGGACACACTGCTTTCTGCATGTGTCTCGGATCAGGCTGTATTTTATTAAGAGTTTCCTTTGAAATTGTATCTCAAAGGCATGGACAAGGTCCAAGGGCAAAATACTGAAATGGAGGGGCTTCTTTTAAATTCTGTCCTAGCACCATGCTGGATGCTAGCCATGATGATCTGTCGTAATGAAACAGAATTATAATCAGTGACTCAAAAATTCGTGCATAGGGCTGGGGATTTAGCTCAGTGCTTCCACCACCTGCCTCGCAAGCTCAAGATCCTGAGTACGATCCCGATCCCCAGTACCAAAAAACAAACAAACAAACAAAAATTCATGCCCACCTATGCTGAAAATGATGGAGGTCCTTTTCCTGTATTTCTTTCTCCCTCCGAGAAGCCGTCTGTGACTCCTGAGTGCTGCTCCTGAATCCTCACGCACAATGTGTCTTACTATCACACTGAAGCACTCTGAGCTCTTCCTGTCAACATTCCCCAGTTCTCTCTCGCAAACGCTTTCCAACAGCACATCTCTCTTGGCTGGTGGCGTCTTATAAAGCCAACTCTCACCGGTGGGTAGGACGACCTGCATGTG
The DNA here is from genome assembly GCF_053883595.1 of Heterocephalus glaber. Classification (NCBI taxonomy): domain Eukaryota; kingdom Metazoa; phylum Chordata; class Mammalia; order Rodentia; family Bathyergidae; genus Heterocephalus; species Heterocephalus glaber. The sequence continues at coordinate 1,880,082 of NW_028258189.1, forward strand.
ACTTCTGAATCTTGGGTAAGACACCAAAGGACTTTGTGAAAAGCCAGAAAGTAAAGATGTCCTTAGCCAAGTCATTATTAGGACACTGTATCCTGATCTTTTCTGATTCGCAGAGAGCACAAGGAGAGGGGGCAGTGATGACACCTGTATGGACAACAGGTGTGCAGAGTATGAGCCATCTTTCTTGAATGAAGTGAGGACCTGAGTGAGACCTGGCCCGCTTTACTCCCAATTCTCTTCTCCTCCCTCCAACATCGGACACTGAGTCCACGCTAGCCTCAAAGCCTCATCGAGGTGAATGCTCTCAGCTTCAGCCACCGTCAGTGTGCCACTGGGCTTCAGTTTTCTCAGTACTGTCCTCCTCCATCCCCGGACAGCTCTCATCAAATGCCGTCATGTGTTCCTCCCTCTGGGAGCTCCCAGATCTTTACTGTCTTCCTTTCCACCTCTACCCTTTTGCTTCAGGTGCTCTTAACAGCTCCTGGCCCAAACCACCTGCTAATTAGTCAGCTATGCTGCTTTCATTTCCATCTCCACAGGATCCTTGATCTGTACTTCAATCAAATGACCCTGTTTAAGGTTCAGCCCTTGCAGTACCCAGCTTTCTCATCCATGTGACATGCATACCCACTGCTCACAAGGGCAGTTCAAATGCTTTGTCCCAGGGGTCTGCTCCATTCAGGTCCTCAGACCAAGGAGCGCTTCCTCAATGGTACACAACCCCGCTTTTACGATGCACTGCAATAATTACCTCCGAGAGGAAGGGCCAGCTTATCCCAGGCAAAATAAAAACTTACACGTGGATCTCGGTAATTACTTCAATGTTACTTATTTTCTGTTTCCTTATCTGTATTTTGCAATGTGGGTTTTTTTTTTCTCATGGAATAAGCATATGCTGATAACAAAACACGTCAGAAACTGCTGAGCTGAGCTCTCAGCTTACTTACAATGTTGAGCTCTGCCTTAATTTCTTCTGTCAAGCCCAGTTTGTTGTTGGAAAGAAGACATAAACACAAATACCAGGCTGAGTGGCTCGGGCAACAACCCGTTTCTACTGGTACTTCTCTTCATGGGACAGGTACACTCAGCTTCTATATTTTCCTGCCTAAAATCAGATGGACATCCCCAACTGTCGATGGCAATTTCCACCCACTGAAGGTACCAAAGCTTCTCATCACACACTGATCCATGCCCTAAACTTATACTCTGATCCATCACAGAACCAGCTAAATGCTTGGCTGCAATGATGGAGACATTTCTAGACTTCTGCCCTTCAGTTCCCCCTCATATCAGCATGGAGGCTACTGGTGACCACAGCAGGTAAGCTGGAGTGTGAAGGCAGTATCATCCTAGGTACAAATACACATATACACACTCGAGTGTAGATATGGATGTGTGCATATGCATGTGCATGTGTGTTATACATGTGCCTGCATGTAAATGTGCATCCAGATGTGACTCTGAGTGTACACACACACATATGTGCACATGTACGTGCATGAGGACACGTATGTATGTACACAAGATATGCATGTGAGTGTGAGTATACTTATGTGCATTTGTATCTGTGCATGTGTGCACTTGTATGTGGCTACATACGTGAGGATGTGTGTATATATGCACATTTTTTGTTTTGGTACCAGGGATCGAACTCAGGACCTTGCGCTTGAAAGGCAGGCATGGTGCCACTGAGCCAAATCCCCAACCGTATATGCACATATTCTCTGTGTACGTGTATACGAGTGAGTATGTGTGCATGTATGAGTGTATATGCATATATTCCCCAACTTCTTGCTGGAAAGCAAACAGTTTTTCAAAGCTGGTTACTGACTGTCCTTCCAGAAGGGTTAGGAAGGAGACAAAGTCTGACAGCAGGGAAAACCTGTCTTCAGTGAACTGGTAAAATTCACAGCCACTGCTCCTTGCAGCTAAATATTTGCAAAAGCAATACTCAACATGCTCCTATTTACACAGGATCTCTGCACATGAAAGGCTTTATTTTTCCAACTGAACATCTTCGTAAGTTTACAAATTTTGTTTTCAAAACAAATGTCGTCAAGGACCTTAACTCAGGAAACCAACACAGGAGGGGGCAGGTCACATCAAACATATAAGAAAATCTTTTCAAGGAGAGAAATAAAAGTAGATTATGCCATGCATGATTGCTTTCTTAGGGTTTGTGGAAGCACTTTGGAAAAAGCATTGGAAGAAAATGCTGAAGTGTGAACTGGACTGCAAGTGTCAGGCATGCCACAGAGCTCCCCTGTGTGGGCACACTTGGGGTGCAACCCGCAGACTTAGGTACACACCTCTGAAGATCCAGCTCAGTGTGACATGGATTGTGGCTTATGAAGTGTCATCACAAAACAATGAGGTGGGCTGGGGATTTAGCTCAGTGGTTCTGCCTCCTGCCTCGCAAGCTCAAGGGCCTGAGTTCGATGCCCGGTACAAAAAAAAAAAAAAAAAATGAGGTGTGCGTGAAAATACATAGGACATGTGTGTCACAGAAATTGAGCAAAGGGAGAAAAGCCATGTGCAGGAAAAGGTTGGAAACATCTGGCAAAGCTGCATTCTCCAATAAAAAACAGAACTATAAATAAGTGAAAAATGACTTAGAAAGCAGCAGCAAGGTAAAATAATAGAAACAAGGCCCCACAGAAAACAGGATTTTCCAAGAGAGACTTCATTATCTTGAAGGAAATTACACAGATTCTTTATTTTATTTATTTATATTTTTGTCATACAGAAGTGACTTGTCACCACATTTAGAACAAACTACTCAGTCACAGGCACTGGGTCTGGGAGAACAGAGGTGGGCAGCCACGCACTCAGATGAGGGATGTTTATCTGTGTGAGGTCAGAGGAGGGAAACATGGCTCTACAGCCTGGACGCTTCTGTACTAATGAGTCTTCTAATAGTCAGTTCCTGGTTTTTCATTTAACTTCAGATCAATCTCAAAGTCATAATCAAACATTCCAGATGGGCTGTGCCGGTTTTTATTCTTTCTTTTTTTATGGCTGCTATGATGACTCCCTGAGGAAGTGGAAGAAGCAGCCTTCTGAGGTTTCACGCCCTGAACAGATCCATCCAGATCCTCAGGGTCCTCCTGGCTGGGCTCATTTTCCTGATTGTGGAAGTCCGGAGAAGTATCCCTTTCCGTCCCACTTCCTGGCTCCCACTTCCTCTTTTCAATGAGCTGGTCCTGAACTCCTGCCAATGCACTTACTGCAGCTGCCGATGTGACTGAAGATTTACTGAAGAGCCGCTCAGCTTCCTTAAACTTCCAGTTCCTTCGGTCATTTTTGCTATTGGAATCTTTTGGTTGGTCAGATACCGATCCCAGCCACGAATAATATTGCCGTACATCTGAGTGTCTTCTAGGTAGCTTCCTTCAAAAGCACAGACCTGTCTCTCCAAGTTTGCCGGTGTCTCTGCCAGCTCCTGCTTCATGAGCTTGGCCAGCTCCCGCTGGGTGTCGGGGATCTGCGGCAGGGGAGAGTCGGGGGCCTGGGCCCGACTTGTTGTGCATCGCCACGCTGGGCCCGAGCAGCAGCAGCAGGGAGATACTTTACTTTAGGCAGAAGAACATTCCATGTGTTTTCTCAGGGCCAAAATAAAAGAACCGTATTAAAAGGAAAGAACAGGAAATGATGGGCCCATGTCAAAAAAACTTTTCTCTGCGAGGACTTGTTATTATCATGAAGTATCAGTACTGTCAAGGGTGACAAGATCAGGTTCTACAATAAATTATATGGGCTCAAGAGACCCGCCCAGAGCCCGAGGAACAAACAGGTGCCACACTACCACAAGACACGGGCACGCCTTTCAGGAAGCTGTCTACCTACAAACACTGAGTGGTTTTTTTTGTCTGTTTTGTTTTCTTTAAGCAAAGCCCCAGTCTGCTCACTGAGTTGCTCTCTGCAATACGTGTATCCAAAGCATTCACGTGCTGGGGCTCTCCCAGCCCAGGTGGCAACCCTGGCTGATGGCTCTGAGTCCCACACAGGAGAAAGAAGCCAGATCTGCCCACCTTACAAGCTCCCAAGAGGAAGCAATGAATCACTCCATGGAAAGCTGCAGGAATCCTGTCTCAGATGTAGGGCTGGCCCACGGAGGGTATCTGCCTAGCATGTTATCTTCCCATTTTCCTTTCTAGGACAAAGAAGTGTACTCAAACAGAAATTTCTAAAGTTCTCTACTGTAGGTCCACCTTAATGAGCTGGGAAAAACCTGCTAGCCAGGTAAGAACAAGTCACTAGAAGGCATTATTTAAAATAACAAGTGGCAGAGGAAGGAAAGGAGAGGAAGGAGGAGGAGGAGGAGAAAAAGAGTATGAAGGTAAGAGGAAGGAGGAGGAGAGGAGGGAGAGGTGAACATGAGGAGAAGCAAGGGAGGAGCAAGAAGAAGGAGGAAGAGGAAAGAGGGGAAGAGGACAGGGCACAGGGGAGGAAGAGAGTAACTCCTTCCTAAGGAAAGTCTGCCACAGCACACCTACAAAAAAGGACTAGCTCTCCTGCTAAATTTGGGCAAAGGCCATTAACAGGTTTATAAGACACTGAAACCCTGTAAACATCGGAAGGATTCCTTAAAAAAAGAAACAATAAATAACTCAATGATTGAAACAAAAATTACTGGTGCTGACATCTGGTTCATCAAGGAAAATGACTTCCTTTCCTTCAAAAGTTAGGTCCAGGCTGAATAAATGGCCACCCCTTGGAGTCTGAGTGAGGTTGGAAGGGTTTTCAGTAACTGTTCCAGACCAGAGACATCCAAGGCACACTGAACTCATTAGGATGCAAAGAAAGATGAGAGAATCCCAAGTCTTGGCGGCATTGGTGTACGTAAACAGGATGGGCACAAATACTGCGTTTATGCAAATGCCTAGGAAGGAACCGACAGATGAGGGTCACAGCAGAGGAGCCAGAAGACGACAAGCAGGAACGACCATCTACTTCCGCCTTCCCTAGGAAGAACGTATTATGGAGATCAGCCTGGACAAAGGAGACTAGCTGGTCCAAGGATCAGTAGGGAAATCCCAGGGCAAACAAACAACAGAAGGAAGGCAGGAGGCCACGCTCAAGGAGAAAAACAGCTAGTGCAGAGGCAGCAAGCCACAAGAGACTGACTCTTGAGAAGAGAGAATACGGGTTGATTCAGCACTTAGCCCAGGCAGGGCAGCAGCTGAAGAGACGGCGATGGAGTCAGGGAGGGGAATACACAAAGGAGCTCTGTTATGAGTATTTACCAATGGCTCCTCTCCTCCTCTCTCCCCCTGCTCTTGTTCTTCCCTTTCCTCCCTTCCTACTCCCCTCATTCCTATCCCCTCCTCCTCCATCACTGTCCTTATTTTCCACCCTCTGTGCCTCCTATTTCCATTTCTAATTTGAAGATCTAAGATCAACATTTAATAAGAGAGAGAGAACAAAAGGAAGAGGGAAGAAAGGAGAAAGAGAGAGAGAGCGTACAATGACAGAGATCTGGCACTCCGTCTCCTAGGATGGAGTGCATAGTTACTAGAACTTACTGATAAGTATCACAGGGCACATCACCATCACTGACAAGGATGACAGCCAGCAGGGAGAGAGGAAGGGGCGTTTCTGTTCCCAAAGCTTCTCCACCTCTCTGCATACAGGAGGTCAAGTATAAGAAGGCCATACAGTCATGGGAGTAAAATAACGGCACAGGATCATAAGCATGCCTAACAACCACCCATCCCCAAGGATGCCCAATGCAAAGACAGGGGTCAAGATAAACAAGGACAGAAAAGTAGGGCAGGTGGAATCTGGTGCTGCTAGAGAAGAAAAATCCGACGAGCAAGAGATTTGATCATTAAACACCAGAAGCCACCCTAGAAGTGATGAGAGGTTGAATGGGATCTACTTTGAGAGTGAAGAGGATGTAGTGGAAGGAGGGTCTTAGAGGCAATGACCACGTGGTAGGGGGAAACTAAGTATCACACTCAAGTCAGAGTTGTGAGAGGCAGGTAGCATGAAAGGTTCATTCATACACCTGGAGGGAACATTCATCCATACAACAAGTTCCAAAAACTCCAAGAGATCTTGGCGACAAAAAGAACAACGAAATTTGGTCCCATCTTTAAGCAAGTCATGCTGTAACAAAGATCCACACCTCAAAGAGACCAGAGCTCAGTATGTGAAGTGGTATCACAGAGCTTCATGCAAGGAAGCTTGCAAGGAGACAGCACAGAAAGTGCCTCATGGCGACGGGGACTGTCACTCAGGTGACAGAAGCCAAAGAGGAATCAGAAAAATGGGCAGCAATTGTCGTCACCAAGACTGACCACACCTCATTAGACTTGCGCCAGTGAGGAAAGCAAAGCTCTCAGCTGACAGGCGTCTGGGTGTCTAGGGCATGGGCTTCCGGATCACAGGCTCTTTGACCTTGGTCAGTTGTACCACTAACTGCCTCAGCGTGGGCATGTTATTAAAGTCTGGTAAACTTCATTTTCATGATCTCAAAATGGAGATCAAATGACTGCTCGGGTCTGACCCAGGCTATTGGATGGAGCAGGATACATGACAAGAGGATGTCTGGTTGCTCGGTGGAATGGGTACCTTCTGAAACTCTAATCAATACTTCTGTAAAATCTGGTTACTGGAGGACAACATAACCCCAAATCCTGCCTCATAGAGCACACTTAACGAAATCCACACTAAAACTAATAAAACTCTTCATGTTTGGACAAAACAAAAAAGGAAACTCAGGTTTCAGGAGATTCTTAAGCCTTCAGTTCGGGGGAGAAGTGCCTACAAAGTAACTGTCTTATACTATACAGACAAGGTCAGGCCTTAGGATGTAAGGGGACCCATAAAATGATCATTAAGGGCTTTGCTCCAGAATTTCTGCAAAGGGATTCTGCAGTAAACCCAGATAGCCACAAAAGGGCATTCTTAACTTTAAAACAGAGCATTAAATTGCCTTTAAATGCAATCAGTTATGGCCCCAATCTCCTAAAATCATTAGTCATGTTCCATTAAAATGCAATTATCAGTTTTAGCTGGTGGAGATTCCTTGTAGCTTCATAAAAATATCTAGACATGCACAAGAGGCGAGGAGCTGCATTGACAGTTACAAAAATGTTCTTGGCTTAGGACTCTGGGCTTCAGGACACTTGAGAGCAGGTGCACCTCGTCCGCAGACAAGGGCAGCAGTGAAATCAGCAGCACCGAAGACCAGAGCTGCCACCACCTGCAGGGAGGAGGAGAAGGAAGGAGATCTTGCATGCTCTGACTCAGACAGGCTGTGCTGGTTTCCTGACAGACTGGACAAGGACAAACCAGCAGCTCCAGAGAGACGCATGATATGGCAGTGCATCTCATGAACCTCCTTCTGAAATCTTCAACTAAGCCTGCCAGGCAGACTACACAATAGAGAGCAAGCAGGTCTACGGAGATCCAAGTCACGGCTGTTTGGCTTTATAATGGTGCCAAAGCACTGTGCATTTCATGGAGACAAAATGCATTTTGTATCCACATTTTCTAGATACAAGAAGCCCAATCCCTGCTACAATCTGAAAATAGACATTGCATTCTGGTGTATTCATACGAGATTCGCTATGAAATCGTTTTAAAAAACAGACTCTAACTTCTCCACTGCAGAAAGGGTAGTGATATCAACAGAGCAGCAGCAGGCAGCTCTAACGGGAACACTTTCAGAAATTAATTTACTATGCTGATTTCCTTATCACTGTGAAATCTGGAATTGATTTTGTCATGGCTATACAAAGTAGATTTCCTCCAAAGTGTAATTCAATTGCTTGTGCAAAAGCCAAAATGTATGTTATTTTTTTTGCCATCTGAGAGGTATCTGTCTTGAAAATGAAAACTGAATAATGACAGTCACCTCCTCCTACTAGGATATGACATTTTTATATTTAAAAATGAAGCATAAAAAGTAGACTAGAAATAATGGGGTGGACAATATTCAGATGAATATATTAGGCAATTATTCTATCACAGCAGGTTATATATAATATACTGTTAAAAATAATACTAATGTCCAAGGTGATTACAATTTAATGTTACTTCTGTTTTGTTTTGTTTTATTTTTAGAAAAATAGAAGAAGCCTACTCACTTTTATCCAAGTCATACGAGATAGTACTGTTATCAGTACATTGTGAAGCATGTCATTCACAAGATTTTCTTTAAAAAGGCTGGTGGACTGCATTAAGTCTCCATTGCCATTCCTCAGGCAGAAAGAAAAATAAGGAATATCTGAAGAAAAGGGAAGGGTTGCCCCACTACCCCTCCTTCCCAAGTCTAGAGCCACCTTTTATTTCTTTGCACCTCTAATTAGGTCATTTTCAAACCATGCACCGCACCTGTTAGTAGACCTTCTGAAACTCTAATCAATACTTCTGTAAAATCTGGTTTCTGGAGAACAACATAACCCCAAATCGTTACTAGCTAAAAATGAAACACAAAGAAGACAAAAATGGTGGTGCTTCAGGCATTACAGAGTGGTGTGCATGATACGATCCCAGGAGCCAGAGCCTGCCTGGCAGGTCTCTGCTTCAGGTGCTGGTTTGCCATTCAGAAAGGAAGAGTTCCTCTCATCTGTACACTGGCAAGAGCACGGAGCAGAACACCTCAGTGATGTATGAACGGTAACAAGATTAAAGGGACTGATTTATCCTTGGAGAAAATCCCTGAAGTAGTCTGTAAACATTACAAATTGTGAAGGTGTAGAAGCTGGTGAGGTTATAAAACTTCCCCACTCCCACAATACTGGCGTAACTTTATCAATCTGCATGGCATGCCGGTGTATACACGACAGTGCTTTTGATTAATAAGCAAACTCGGTGCCTCAGGGCCATCGGGCGTTTTATGGATGGGCAAAACTGAACTCAGCCAGGTGCTTTATACTCTTTGGAACACACACATGGAAATCAGTAACTGCTGGAGATCACAAAAAGAATCTTTCTGTGCAGGAGTTCAAGTCTATATTCCATTTGGGGGTCTTGTTTTGTGAACTCAAAATGAACTCTGATGGACATGACTATTTCAGCATTCTCAACAGAGTCATTAAAACATATTGACTGATTTGAGCAAAAGCAGATTTTGAGATGCCCTTGCTGTCTCCTTCAAGTAAGTATCGTAAGGAGCCAATCCTCTCAAAACATTCAGTGAGCTGTCCTGTGTAGTCCACAGGAAGTAACACTTGACTACGTGGTTTCAGCCCAAATAGCAAAGCTCACCGATTAGGAGTGAAGGGTCTCGGGACACAGCTTCCTTGGGAGACGCAAGCTGCTTTCCATCTTTGGACAATTATTAATTCAATTATTAATTTTGTTTATCCGGCATGTGTTCATTTCTTTGCTAAGTACAGAAAATGCAAATATAAGCTTGACCTAGTTTCTGCTCTCAAGTCTAGTGACAGAGCAAGACTTGCAAACAAATAATTACAGCACAATGTGCTGTAGATCATGATAAAGGAACGTGCATGGTGCACTAAGAATACAGAACAGAGGCATTCAACAATACCTGGATGGATCAGGAAAAGCTTGGAATGGTACTGCATGTCTCTTCTTGGCGTCTCATTTCCTCAGTGTCTGGGAAAATTATTGACTTTTATGTTTTCAAGTAGGTAATTATAAAGCTATAAATTTCCTGGACCCTGAATCCCAACGATAGGAAATACACTCCCTTTTTTCAAGAGTCTACTGCTGATTAAGAAGCTCTTTCTTTGGCTGTGACATAGTTCTCATCATTACCCATAGTGTGACCATTGGATTTCTGAGAATAAGCAGAGTTTCAGTACAGTCTGCTCGGGCCTTTAAAAATAAGACTTCAACACAGAATCTCCGATATATCAAACTCAAAGGCTGACATTCACTCATGATCATCTATGAGCAAGACTGGCAAACCCTCTAGTCCCCTGTAAGGCACTGAGTTGGGTTTTCAGGATACACAATCCCTGGATTCCAGTGGCAGGAAAGGTCTTCATGACTGCCTGGTAATAAGAACTTTTACAGTCCTTGGTTTCATTCTGAGGGATTTCAACTGCAACATCTCTGAAGGCAACCCTTGGTCTCTTGGGACCTGTACTTCTGATTGGGTCACCGTGGAACAGTACGTCCATGTTAGTGAGCTTTCTGCTACTACAATAAACACTAGCGATCATCAGTCAATAAAGAGAAAAGGTTATTTTGGCTCACAGTTTGAGAGGATCCAGTCCCTGGCCAGTTGCCTCTAATGTTTTTAGGCCCATGATTAGCATATCATGGTAGAAGCACTCAGTAGAGCACAGCTGAGAATCTCACAATCAGTAAGTGAAAGAAAGAGAAAGGGACTGGAGTCTTATTCTGCCCATCAAGGGCACAGTGACAATGACCCAAAGACACCCAACTAAGCCTTGCCTCTTGAAGGTTCTACTGCCTACCAATAGTCCCACCCGGTGGACCACAGCTTTAACACATGGGCCCTTTGGGGAACATTTAAGATGCAAACTACAGCAATGACCAATGGTGAAAAGAAATTCTTGCTATTATTCTAGAAATACGTCCACATCCATAGGTTTCCATGTGTACTAAATTCAGACTTCCTGTGTAGGCTTCAAAGGCCACAGTAATGGCTGGAACACATCTTCACTTTCTAGGCCATGTGTGTTTGTGGTTATGCTGTCCTAGATGTCAAACACAAAATCAACATCAGGTGGGCTGGGGATGTCATTGAATGTCAGAGCACTTGCCTAGCATTCACAAAGCTCTGGGATCAATCACCAGCACTGCAAAAGAAGAGCAAAAAGGAAAAATGACACTGCAAAATTCACTGCCAAGAAGGCTGCATCACCACATATTAGAGAAACCACAGGTCAAATCTCTTGGTCAATTATTTCGGTGAGAGGTTCCATTAAATGCCCTCATTAGGAATGTCACATCCAATAGGATCCACACTGCCAAACATGATGTTCAAAAAACTAGTGCTGAAATTGTTGATAAAGCTGTTGATTTTTTTCCAGTTAAATCTTCTACATAACAATTAGCTACATCTATTGGGCAGGTCCTTACAGCATTGTTAATGATGTACAAATGTCCTCATCCATAAATCAGGGTGCATAGGAGACCTCATGTTGCAATACTTAGGTGACACAGAAACATAGCATATTTCTATCCTGAGAAGTGTTCATGATGACAGAAAATCAAGGAATTCTCTCAGCTTAAGAACGTCTAGAGGAACACAGTATACCCATGTGACGTTCAAAATGAAACCAGAGTGAGCTGTGAAGGCCCAGGTCAGACAGTATATTCTATTCTTTTTTTTTTTTTCCTAAGGGAAACAGGCTCTCTAAGCCTCAGTTCTTTATCAGCAGGGGGACTATGAAATCTACCTTCCCAACTGTACCACCTGAGTGCCACAGTTTAAAAGGGAATGGATCTGATGGAATATGAGTGTGAACTGGAACTGCCCCAGGTAAACATATAGCCATCCTAAACATCAGAAAGAGGTCTGTTGGTCCAATTCAGTCATTTTTGCTCTCTGAAAACATACCAGATTCATGTTGGGAGAATGCACACACACGTCCACAGCCACAAGCATGAACATACACAAGCACACACATATATGTCTAGGCCCAACCTCAGGCCAATTAAAAAAGATTTCCAAAAATGGGTTAGATCTTTGGTTTTAACAATTTCTAAATGATATCAATATCCAGCTGGTGGAGAACCACTGAATGGGGTAATCAACAAGACCTTTCCAGCTGTCAAATGGGCGGGGGGGGGGGCACAGTTCCAGAGAACGAAGTTACAGCATTTGTTATGTCAAAGTTGTTTAACCATCTACTGCTATTGCTAAAGCTTGGATCTGAAGAGCCTCTCAGAAACCCAGTTGTTAAAGGCTTAGTCCTAAGTGTGGAGCTACAGGGAGGTGGGAGAATTTGTAGGGGACACTGGGGGCCCCTTCCTTTTTCTCTCTTTCACTTCCTCACATGCAGTGAGCAGCTCTGCTCTGCCACATGCTGTGGCTGCCACAATGCACCCCCACAGACCCAAAACCAACAAGGCCAACCGATCGCGGGCTGAAACTTCTCCAACTGTGAGCCAAAGTAAACCTTTCTCTTTATAAGTTGATTACTCAAAAACCAGACTAACACAACTATCATATCTAGAACACAAAATATGAAATACCAGTATGCTAACAACCATTCATTCATGAGGAGTTTACAGTTGGAAAACACTTTCTCATCATCATTCTTGTCAAAAAATGATTCTCACACTATCCCTGCGAGAAGGTCAAGTTGGCTATAAATATCAGAGTTTTACAGGTGAGCCAATATTGCTCAGAAAGATTAAATCGAGGGTTAGAAATGGCACCATGTTAAGGTTTGGATCTGGAATGTTCCTCAAAGGTTCACACACGCAGGGCTTGGTCTCCAGTCCAGCAGTGCTCAAATGTGGGTTTTTTCAGAAGTGAATAGATCAGGAGGGTTCTAACTTCACCAGTGGGTTAATCCATGGGTGGCTCACAATTCGACTGCATTACTGGGAGGTGATGGTAAATTAGGGGGTGGAGCCTGGGCCATCGGGGTGAGCTCTGGGGACTATATCTTGTTCCTAGCACTTTTCCTTTTCCCCTCTCCCCTTCTCCCTCTCTCCCATCTGCTGTCAAGTGAGACATCTTGCTCCACTACACACTCTCCACCTTGATGTTCTCTCTCACCATGAGCCCAGAGGCAAAGGAGCCAAGTAAGCTGAAGACCATATGCCAAAATAAGCCTTCCCTCCTTTTGAGTTGTTTCCCTTGGGTGTTGTGTCACCATGATGGAAAGCTAACACACATAAAGAGCAAAGGGAATAAGGAAGCCCATGTCTGCATTCTAAATGTAGGAGGTATGAGCAGGTGCACGGTCCTCATACTCTACCGGTTTGAACTTCGCCGCTATCATTAATTAACTGAATAAATGAAGACAAGTAATTTAACTCCTCTAATAGTATCTTCAAAATTAGAATAATATTAACACTCGATTTGCAGTGTTGTATTTCATAAGCTATTGACTGAAAGGTCTTATGTTGTACATGCTCAATAAAGATTCACAATTACTACTCTTAGTACTACTATTACTCCTTCTCCATCTTTTCTCCCTTCATTTACTCCTATAATTACTACTACTCCCACTAGAACTAGTAATAATAATCTCAGTTTGGAATGACCTGAATGGCTGATTCCCCTCAACATTCTTTCTACCAAGGGTATGGTAATAGGAGGTGGGGGCTTTATGAGGAGATGCATTCATGAGAATAGAGGTTTATGAATAGGATTAGTGTCCTTATAAAAGAGACCCTAGAGAGCTCCCTGCCCTTTGGCTATGTGAGAACCCAGCAAGAAGACACCATCTATGAACCAGGAAATGAGTCTCACTAGACACTAAAGCTGCAGTTCCATGATCTTGGACTTTTGACCTCTAGAACTATGAGAAAAAAAAAATTTCTGTTGCTTGTAAGTCACTCAGTTTTTTGTTATAGCAGCGCAAATGCACTAAGATGCTTTTAAAGGCAGAATAAATGGCCCTTCCAATAAACAAGCTTTTTTTTTTTTACAAGGAAATCCTTTGAGCTAATCTTTACCTTCCACACTATCAAATAGAATAAATCAAACAAGAATAGTCTTCAAATAGCAGAATTCCCCAGGCCCAACACCAAGAAATGTGGTAGTGCTAAATTCTATTGATCCTCATAGGATCAGACTCTAGCAAGATGATAAAATGGTTTTCAATAACCAGAATGACTGGAGGTCATGGAGACGTGCTGCTCAAAGTTCCCATCAAGAAAGAAAATGTTGATTGGCTTGCTTTAATCAGTTTTCTATTACTATAGCAAACACCTGAGATAGGCCAAGTTATAAAGAGCAAAGGTTTACTTTGCTTCAGTTTTACAAGTTCCTATCTACAATTGGTTTGGCCCTGGTGTTTTGGGGTCTGGTGGGGCAGCATATCATGATAGTCATGTGTGGTGTAGCAAAACTGCTCAACTCACTGCCAGGAAGTAAAAGAGAGGAGGAGAAAAGAGCTGAGGCTGTCCCTTCGGAGGCACACCTCCAATGACCTAAACACCTCCCCTTTTAAGGCACACCTCCAATGACCTGAACACCTCCCCCTCCACCCCACCTCTGACAGGTTCTACTTCCTTCAAACAGTGCCACTCTGGGCCCAAGCCTTTAGCACATGAGCTGCAAGGAAACAACCCAAGTTCAAGCTAGAACATAGCTGCCAGGAATGAATTTAGCTAGCAGCCTCCAGTGGCAGGACCTCGGGATCTGTGGCTGTGTTTAAATGGAAGGCACACTCTTGTTGAGGACACTCGTGTGCAGGACAGTGAACAGTTCTGGGGTCTGCCATTTTCTGCTGTATGTGCCTCTATGGTGCTGTGTGAGCTCCTTGTGCTGAGCTTCCCGTGGACAGGCTAGGGCTTTCTCCAAGGTGTGATGCAATCTGTGGCTGCCCTTCACTCCACACCCTGCCAGGGTGTCTCTGGGCACCAGGCATCCTGGGCCAAGGTAATATCCCAAAACACCCAGCCCATGGTAAACAACCTGGACGTTGTTTAGAGAGTGCTGATCTCTATTTATTTAAGAAACAACAACAACATATCTAAGGAAATAATTTGCTCCAAAATTCTATTCTCTCATAATTTTCTAATAGTTTATTTATTTGGAGTCTTCTATGCAGTTATATAACAGGACTGGCTTGCTAGTCTACCATTTTTATCAGAATGCCTGCAACTAAAGGCTTATGAAAACAGCGACAATAGATCCCACTCTCTTCTTATCATCTTTGTTTTGTAACTTAAATTTGTTATGCCACATTAGCTCAAAGATATGAATATTTTAATAATGCCAGAGCTATAAGTTCCATGAAAAATAATTTAGAATTTTAAAACATATTTAGTTCCAAGGAATTGGATTTTTTGAAGGTATATCCATCATCCTCTAGAGGGGGAAAAAAGTGTTCTCATGCTTGCCATTCATATTAAACATTTAATTTCATCCTCATTGTAGTAATACTTATTTTTGATATACTTAACATATTAGAAATAATCAGAAAACTTCATGATAAAAAGAAAACTTAAAAATACTAGTTTGATCAATTAGTAATCTGAATATCCTTAATGTTATCTTTGTTATAGTTTAGGGTAATAACCAAGACAAGGGTCAAGCCATTCTTACTTCATGACAAATAGTGTCATGCTCCTTACATGCATTCACTCATTTAACCTCACAGATGTTCTATAATTTAGAAGCAATCACTATCCACAATGTATAGATTAAGGAACTGAGACACTGAGAGGTTAAGTAACTTTCCTAAGGGCACACGGCATAGAAGGTAGCACTTGGATTTGAAGTTCCATTCTGCACGAACCAGAGAAAACAAATGCCTATCTTAAACCATGTCAATTAAACTTGTAGTCTTTCTGTGTGTATACACACAAAAGTATCAATACACATGCTAACTGAACGCTTCTAAACTATTATCTACCTAAATAATGAACTGTTTGATTGAAACAGTTGTATCTAAATGCACACAGCCCTAATCAAAGTATTTGTTTTGAATATTCAAGGTATGCTCTGGCTGCCAATCTCCATACTGGCAGCCTGCCCTCTCTTATTCAAATGAGCCTCTTATTGCTGAAGGGTGCCCGGAAGCAAAATAATCAATTAGCAAGCTGTACTGATTAGTCTCAGCCCTCAGAACTCTATGGTTTTAGAGTAGAATTAGAATTTTCCAGTGGCCCATAAATCATTTTGTCAGCACTCTTGTAGACAGCTATCCATAAGCATTTATTGAACATCTACTGCATGCCTGCCCCTTCTGCAAATGCCGGAGCTGTGAAAAGGTCAATATAACTCTTCAACTCATTCCAAACTAGGCTAGAGAGAAAGAATCCAAACTACACAAAATGTTTGCCATTTGCCTCTAGGTAGGATATTCAACAAAATACCTTAGACTATTGAAAGCAATTCTAAAAGACATCTCACCTTTTTCTAGGACTATGATATAGTCTAGATGAATGTGCCTTCACAATTCTACCTTACTCCAAAAATTCCTTTGGACAATATTCAACTTAGGAATCATGTGTTTTTATAAGTGATGTGACCCCAGGCAGTGGGTTGGGTGGGTTCTCATACTTCCAATACCATCTTCTACTTAATAAGGCTTAACCTCTTAATTTGCAACATCTGGCTATCATCCTTTTCACTTACTATAATACACCCTACCAATGTTGTTCAGCATTATATCCACAGTACCCATGATGAGGCCAACACATGGAGCACTCTCTATCAGTGTTGCTGAATAAGTAGAATCAGAGGCACATTCATACATTATGGAGACACTTCATAAGTTCTTAACCTCTGTTGTACAAAATCACTTGCTTAAAAGTATACGTATGTTCTGATAGGTGTGCCAGAAAATATGTTACTTTGTAGACATCCTTGTCATTCATGTACTTAATATTTCTAGTATTGAAACACTGTGTCCCAGGCACATCAGAATTTATAAATGTATTAAGATCACAATTCCAACAGTGTGTTTGTTAACAAATTGTGGCTGGGCAGACGGCATTTTGGTGACAGAAAATCCTAGGAAATATTCAATGTCTAATATAATCTTTGGCCCATTTCATACACAATTATTATTTGTTAAAATGATACAAATCTGGGTTAAAGATGCCTAGAAGCAAAACATGCTTGGGTGCATTTAATATTATGTCACTGCCTGTTCAACCACTTCAACTCTGGGTGGTTCTTTCATTTGATTTTTGTCTTGTATTAGTGACTTTCTATTCATTCATTTATAGTAAAATTTGAGGTAGAAATTTCTACACAGTAAGTTATACAGTACACTTACCTGTATGCAAACAGTCATATCATCTGTATAGTTTTACATGGGGACTCAGTATTATTTTATTTGTATTTTTAAAATTTTCTATGATGAACACATTTCTTTGGGATGTAGAACAATATTTTATTTATTGAAAAACTTAAATTCTGCCAGACAAGGCGGCACACATCTCCAACCCCAGCACTCTGGAAGATGTGGCAGGAGGATCATGAGTTTGAGAACTCAACCTGAACTATATAGTCTCAAAACAGTCAACCAAACAAAAAATATAAATTCTGTCTTAGTTACTTTCTTATTGCTGAGACACAATACCTGACACCCATAACTTCAGACAGGAAAGGTTTATTTTGGCACACAGTTTGCAGAGGTTTCAGTCTATGGTCAGCTGGCTCCAAAGCAGAACAGCATGGCAGAGGGGCATGGCTGAGGAAAGCTGCTCATGGCAGGGCAGGCAGGAATTAGAGAGAGGGATCAAGGGAGGAGGAGGGCAATAGACCAGGCCTCAGCCCCAGTGGTCCACCTCCTCAGACCAGGCTTCACCTCCCAACATCACATTTTGGTATAAACTCATCAGTGGACTCATCATGATCCAGTCACCTCACAAAAGCCCCACCTATGAGCACATGAGGTTTCGGGAGGGCGTCTAGACAGAAACCACAACACATTCCAACAAAATAGAAAGAATTTGTTCACTTGTCTTGTGAAATAATTTTCCCCCTTGAATGTGCGTGTGTGTATGTATTCACACACAGATACAAATTCAAAGTCTTATTTCCCTGTTCCACAGGCTATATAAGCATTAACTAATTTTGAGATCTAATGAATAGATGTTTATGCTAGTTAAATGCACAATAATTTAAACTAACTAATGAGCATTAGTGAGTTATAGTCATTATTAAAATTTAATTTTCTCCACTATAAAAAAGTACACCAAGTAGATTTAATAAAGAAATGGCTACCTGGTAATCCAGTTATCATCTTAAATTTTAAAAAAATTAAAAAGTATAAACAAGTAGCTATATACCATAACCATTTGATTTTTCTTCTGCAGAGAATCAAGTGCATGTACAGTATTTTTGAAATTGATAAGTATTCCAGAGTCAAAGTAAAGTATATGAGACAAAAGGGAGGAAAAAGACCAACATGAAGCCGAGTTACTCTTCTTTAGATGTTTCAACACTTAATTTGTATTGAGATTTCAGTCATGATTTGTGTGCAGCCCTTCTAATATAGCACAGGAAGAAATTTGATCTGAAAGTCTTCTGACTTCTCCCGGTTATAGTCCGGTAATGGTTAAATCCAGGCAGGAGAAAGCCAGCTGCTGTCTCCTTGGAGTAAGGCCATATCACAGCCGGGAACTACTTCAACTCTTTCAAGCCAGGGAATTTTGGCTCCCCATCTGCGACTAGTGTTGTACAATTCTTACCAGCCAGCAGGGGGCAGGCTGGTAACAGTTATAGAAAACCACAGACACCATGAAGACCCTGAGAAATCCATTTCTGCACACAGGTCAGATGAATCTGTCATCAATTTCTATGGAATTATGCATGTAATCTTGGAGGACACATTACCACTATTCTGAAAGTCACTCATTAACGAAGGGCAAACATTTCTGAGATTCTGCCACCCTAACTGCAACTATCATCATAATTGAGTTTCTTGAAAAAAAATCAGGAAAGATCAGAAATTTTCGTAACTCTTCAAGAGCAAGCACTGAATAACCAGGGGGAAGGCAGGGCCATAAAGATAATGATAATAGTTTCTCAACAGAGTACATAATGAAGCCAGCTTGTGTTTATTATCTGCTAGTAGAGCAAGTGCAGAGGGCTCCCCTCAGCTCTGATGTGAAGCTACGCTTCTTTGCTGGCTCTGCTCTGATTGTCCAGACCGTCTGGGGAAAGGGCCTGTGTATTATAGAGTTTAGCTTCTTTACCGACCTTGGAGTATTTATCATGGCCTCTAAAGTGTCTGATGTCATAAGACAGGCAAAAATGCCAGCACAAAGTGTGTCCTCCACAACTGCTCTGTGGTGACGATCATCCACCTTTTGTGTACCGTGTGGTGCTCAGCACCTGTACCAGTCCAGTTTCCAAAAAAAAAGGAATAGGTACAAATCTCTAATGATGAGGGTATACCTAAAATGTACCAATAAAATTAATTTTTAAAAATATGGAATATGCAAAGAAAAACTGTGTATCTATAAATGAAGATAAAAAGCTATCCATTTATATAGATACAAGTTTAGCTATCTCTATCTATATGTAAATATAAAATAAAATACAAATATAAATTGCATTTATTTACTAGATATAATTTATGTATTTGTCTTAGTTACTTTCACATTGTTGAGACACAAGACCCAACACCTACACCTTAAAGGAGCAGTTTATTTTACCTCACAATTTCAGTCCGTGGTCAGCTGGCTCCAAGGCAGAAACAGCATGGCAGAGGGGTATGGTGGGAGGGCCTAGGTGGAAGACAGCTGCTCATCCTATGGCACCCAGGAAGCAAAAAGTGAAATGAGGAGCCAGGAGGAAGCTGTACTCTTCCAGCTCCAGGACCCCATGACCTGCCTCTTCCCCAGCAGCCTCCACCTCCTCACAGCACATTCAGCTATGAACTCATCAGTATTAACCCACTGATGAGTATACCACATACGCGAGCTCCATCAACGAATCAATCTGATGAGTACTGTACCCCATGATCCAACCACCTTCCATCATCCCCACTGCTGAACACATGGGGCTTTTCAGGGACACTGTAGGTCTAAACCATGATGGAATTACGTGTGGCTTCTCTGTTAGGAATCATTTACTTACACTCAGGACATTGAATTAAGAGAGCACAGGGGGAAGGCTCAGCAGTGCTGGTTGCTCCGTGAGCTTCCAAGCCCTCGCCTCCCACCGCTCACCACCCATCCCTGTTCAATGAAGGACATCTGCTCCATCATCATCTATCCCCCAGAAATAGGGGCTGGGAGAAAGAAGACGAAGCTACACTGACTGTGGGGTGTGCCTGGACTGAGGCCATATAAACTGCAGAGGTGAGGGCTGGCACAGTTGCTCACAATATGCACCTCGAGAAGCAGAGATTCCCCTCAGACAACAGGCAGTGAAAGAAGCTACGGTGAGAATCCACATGACCCTAGACAGCCAAGGAACAGCAGGATTTCGGGGGCCCTTCCACTCCCCCCATGCCAACTCCCAGGCTCCTCTCCTCCCCTGTGTACTCTTTGTCTTTTAAAAATTCTTTTAAATTGACAAAAACTAAATGTATTTATCAGGTGCATCAGGATGTTCTGAAATATGTACACCTTGTCCAATATCTAAATTGAGCTAATTAAGACACATCAAATGTTTATCAATTTTTATGGTGACAACTCTTAAAATCTACTCTTATTAAGTATACTCTAATAATTTTTTTAATCCACACATAAGAACTTTTGCATTTTTTTCTCTTGGCAATCAAAGCAGTCTTAAGTACGTCGATGAATCACAGAAATACAGACTTTCAGAAAGTGGTTAATGAAAAAAAAAAAGAAAGAAAGTGATTAATGGCTTTTTGGGGTTTTTTTCCCCCTCATTTTGTAAGTAATATTCAGTAATCAAGGCAGCCCCATTTCAAGCAGAGCCAGAAGTCTTTCTCTGCATTTTCTGTGAGGTAGTATCCATGACGATGACAGAGTTCCTGGGCAGGGTGACTTCACAGGCATGTAACTTGCACAACAGAAAAGAGTCCTGGGCTCAGAAGGACTCTGTATAGGTCTGGGGGTGTAGTTCAATGGCGGGGAGCTCTTCTAGCACTTGTGGGGTCTGGAGTTCCATGCCCACAACTGCAATTAATAAACAGATAAGCAAACAGATTCCATACAGCTGCTCTGCGGGCACCATCGTGAAATCTGTTAACGTGTGTCTTACAGATGTACTACACAAGACATTAACATATCCTCACGAGCAGAGGAGAATTTTTCTCCATTCCCAGATCGCCAGGCTGGAGCTTACTGTAGCTCAGCTTCTCTATCTGTGCTCATCATTCCCCCAAGCCTGCACTATGGCCCTGGTCCCCAGCTGCCCAACTGCAGAACTTCTCTAAAAATAGCGATTCTCAGCCCTGGCTACACATCAGATCCATCTGGAAGGTTTTCTTTTCCTTCCCTAATAATAACATTGATGTTTATGCTCCTTTCTAGACTAATGAAAAGCAGCAAAACTGAGAAGCATTTGGGCCCCTAGGCTTTCTGTCACTGTGACAAAATACCTAAGATAGCTTATAAAAAGAAAAGGTTTATTTTGGCTCACCGTTTTAGAGGTTCCAGTTCATGATGGATTGGCTCCACTGCTTTGGGCCTGTGGCCAGGCAACACATTACGGGGGTGGCACACGGGGGAAAGGGGCAAAATCACTTGCTTCAAGGCAAGGAAGTAAAAGAGAAAGAGAAGAAGGGACCAGGGGCCCACAGTCACCTTCCAGGGGATGCCTTAGTGATCTAAGGTGCTCCCACTAGCCCCCAACTCTGAAAGGATATCCCACTTCTCAACAGCACCGAAATGGGGACCAAGCCATCAATGCATAGACATTTGGGGGACACTTAAGGTCCAACTCCAGCAGCAGCAGCAACTCCAGGACTAGAGTCTCCCTGCTTTCCAAGCCAAGTCTGAGAAAACCAGCATACCTTTACCATCCACTTATGCCAACAAGACCCTCCCACGACACAGCCGTCAGTGGAGAAAGTAGCACACTGCTCTTCTACTTCAGCGTCCCTCACTGAGTCTCCCATTTCTCAGCCATGCCAGAGGGTAGAATGTCCCTTTCCCCTTCACTTAGCCAAGAACTGGCTTGGTTGTATCCTCGAGCCCCTCTGTCCATCGATAAGTAACCTAAATTCATGGTTCTCACACCACCCTGTGAGCTGATGTGGAGGTCACAGGTGGAGAGGCTGCATGAAAGCTACAGGCCTAAATGATGCCACCTATTTGGAGCAATGGAAGAGGCCTTAAGCTTAACTCTTCAGAGCTACATATTGAAGAGCTTGTTTCAGGAAAGTGTACAGGCATAAGACCCTGGCAAGAGGTCACTGCAGAGCACCATTTCTCACTGCATGTACGTGTCTTTATGAAAAACAGTGGCTTTGGGAAAACTACTTTTCACCTCAGTACTAGGAAGGCAGCATGGAAAAGTGGTTAAGAAAGGGGTCCTGGCTCTGCTACCCATCAACAAGGCAATCCAGAGAAAGTTATCTAGTTAGAGTTTTTGAGGCTCATTTAGCCATCTTTAAAATGGGAATGCCAGCATATGTATGTCTCAGGGTTCACAGGAATGAACTGATAATTGGAGTGCAGTGAAAAGAAGCAACACACAAGTATATGTTATATAAATAAACACAAACATAAAGGTGACATTACTTTTTTACTCTAGCAACATAAAATATAAAGCAAATAAAAGGTGTATATGGAAAGGTTCTGTACTGCAAAAGGCATCACAATAATTTGCCATTCTACTATAGAACATAAAAAAGAAAATAAAGAAGCTTGAGTCAGGGAAAACAGGTAGATCATGAAAATGACCCATGATTACAACACAGTAGTACCTCAGCTCACGAACGCTTCTGCAAGTGAACAATTGGGTTTGCAAACAGAAGTGTTCACCAAAATTTTGCTTCCACTGGTGAACTCTGCATCGGGTGATGAACATGACCACAGCAATCTTCCCCAGAATCGTGGAACGAATCAAGTTTGTGAAAGAAGGCATCAACAGCTGACGAAAATAGAGTCTGGGAAGATGTTAAAATCAGGGCCACTGAACCAATGTGCTTGTCTAGACTGCTAAAAGGTACCACCCTTTCAACAATGAAGAAAAATGTTATTTTAGTTTCTTTCCTAACATGAGTAACACAAACTTTACCTTCGGTCTACATTCACAGGACAGTGAAATGAAGCCAAGTTCCCTTTTAAGAGTTATCCTATGAATGTTGCAAATTCTACATAATCTGAATTTTTTCTACGATAACACTACAAAAGTGTGATCATCATGCCTTGGCAGTGCAAGGCTCCAAGTTCAATCCCCGGTACCAAAAAAAAAACAACCAGTATGACCATCAGGGCATCAAGCCAAATAATTTAGACTGTATATAAATGAACACAGAGGAAAATTAAATTTCAGCATGACACCTTTTTGAGGAACTCAGAACCTAAGGTATATTTATGATACGACTGGCTTTTAGAGTTGCTTTTTCAGTGAGATGTGAATATTTACGTGGCTATTCAAAGTTAAGTTTCTGAATATGACACTTCTAAAGCATGCTAAGAATGCAATCATACTCTCTCAAGTTGTATGTGAGGTGGTTTTCCAAAAAAAGCATCATGCTTAAAATGACATAAATAGCTCTCTCTCACTTCCATCTTGGAATTTAGAAATGCAAAAGTAGTGTTAGGCAAGTATACTTGGAGACCAGCCTCCCTGTGTAATGACTGCTGTTGGAATGACATAAAACTTGCCATATCTTTCATTTACATATAGTGAATTCTATGTTTTCACTACTTTAAATTTATCTGCCTACAGAAATCTAGGACAGTTCATCAGAACTTGGGATTTTGTTTATACAAAGATGAAATTAGTCTATACAATTCAACAAATCATCCCATAGCACTATCATATTCTAGTATCCCCTTACTTCACTGCAAGTTTTTTAAGAATTCAAGTCATAATTAGAAATCTGGAAATTACAGTAATCTTTTACATGTCAGCCTGGGTCTTTTCAAAATTTCACTGTGATTTCCATTCAGAAGTCTCACCTGCTTTTATCTGTTCTTTTTGTAGTTTTCCAAATAGGTGGTGGATTTATATATTTTGGGCTAAGTTATTTTATGTTTGAAATTAAGTGAAGAAGTAAGGAATGCTTTTGAAAGTTTGTGTCAACAATATATTTATTTATGGTTTTAAAACAAAATGAAGTACACAAGTGGACATCCATTAAATACTAAGTACATTCTTTTTCAAAATGCCTTCTCCATCTATAGCCATACTACCATGCATCTTGGTTACTTTGCTCTCCTTGATGAGACAAAATACCCAACACCTAAAGTTAAAGGGGAAAGGGTTTATTTAGCTCATAGTTTGTGGAGATTTCAGGCCATAATCGGCTGGCTCCAAGGCAGAGTGGCACAGGGCAGTGGGACGTCAGAGCAGAGAAACAGTTCACGGTGGCCACACATGGTAGCAAAAGCAACGAGGGAACTTTAGTCTTTGTGCTCCTTTTATCATATCCAGACTACTAGGATTAGGGTGGTGCCAAACCAATCAGTGCACTGATTTAGTAATCACACTCCCTTAATCCTAGCATCACACATTGTAGATCCAGCCACCTCTGAAACAGCCACCTATGACCACGTGAGGCTTTGGGAGGACATCTAGACCCAAACCATAGCACCCTGAACATGCCCGATCTCATCAAAATGCCTTCTGATGGGATGCTTTGAAAAAGAGGTGATGGGGGAACTCTGGGATAACCTCCTCTTCTGTAACAAGCTTTTGCTAGAAAAACATTATCATTCTTGTCACTGCTATCAAAAGCAAACGTCTAACCTAGCATCTACTTCTTTGGCTCAATATGTAAGATAAGATCCTTGGTAAGGTTCTAAACACCACAGCTTCCTGTAGGAACATCCACATCCATTTACACTGACTTGATGGGCAAGACTCTTAACCCACCTTGGGCACCCAAAGTAGCCTATACAATTTCAAAGAAGCTCAACAACACCATTGATAATTCAATGCTGGATGACATTCCTACCAAAGAATATGTACCATTCATCTGAACATATTTAATATTGGAACTAACTTCTGCACCCAACATCATAGTTGCAATCCTATTTGCTTGGAGGAATATGTACTTATTGACTATGCAAAATACAGTTCTACACATCTAAAGTAACTTGTCATATTTGATGGAGAAATTACAGCTGCACTATTCGCTTTCACTTGACGCAGTATATATCCATCTTTCACTGTAGTAGAGGAGTTCATTCACATGTCAGACCTCTTCCTGAGGAGCCTTCCCTAGGCAATCCCTTGTGGATCTAGCAATACTTCTACCAGCCTCATGGTGATAGGCTACCGGCAGAATGACACCAAGTGGAGAAAATATAGAGGGAGCAGTAAAATGAGTGGCCTCGCAGCATTCACTGGGCACTTGAGCCAGCCATTTCTGCAATTACAAGAACTGGCCTATTTTATTTTGCTATGAAAGATACCTGAAACATCAACTTTAGAGATTCCCAGCTATCACGCACATTTACTAGGCTTTAGCTAACTTCTAGGTGGAAAAAACAAGCAGTACAAGACACAGTTACTGCTCCAAATGAGTGCTGAACCTAGACAGTGGTGGCAAACACATCTCCTAACTGAAATAAAAGGTGGCAGATGGTATAAGCACAGTCATAAAGATCAGCATATGCTTAAGGCAGATAGAAGGTGGATACATGCATTCCAAAAGCAGAGTCTGATTTAGGGCTTCAAGAATAAGTAGGGTTGGGCCGGGGATTTAGCTCAGTGGTTTCACCGCCTGCTGCGCAAGCTCAAGGACCCGAGTTCGATCCCTGGTACCAAAAAAAAAAAAAAAAAAAAAAAAAAGAATAAGTAGGGTTTAATGAAACATAAAACCATGAAAGGACACTCGAACAAGAAGACAATGAAGTAAAAGCAGAGTTGATGTTCCAGAGTTTTTCACTCATACATCTTCTCATGCCTATGACAGTCCTTTTCATATATTCGACACTCAATGAAGTTTATTTAATAAAGTGAGCAAAAAAGCATGAAGAATAACGAAGACTAATGATTAGATTCATGATTTATTTGGGCTTAAGACCTTGGTCAGTAACAAGATCCCCTTTCAACATTGTGCCTAATGGAAATTATGTTCCTCTTACAAGGACCTGCTTTATGACATAGCTTCCAGGAAAAGGAATAATCAAAAAGAGTTACTGTGGTAATTGATCAAAGGAGAAGGCTAGCTGTAATTAATTTCTAGACTTGCTTTCTTTTTAGGACACGAACAAGTTCTCCACATGTTCTAAGTAAATAAATTCGCACATCACATCTATTAAGGTCTCATCATTTTTCATGAAATTATAAATGTCCAAATATGAACATTAATTACAAATTCTGACCAGAGAAAGAAATAGGGTCCTAAGACTCATGGTAGACAAATGCTTGTCACACGAGAAGAGACATACTATTCCACTGATTCATTTTTGAAAGACCATAAGAAAGGCTTTGAACTGGGGAGACCAGCACTATGTCTTTTTTAAATTTTTATTTGCATTAGTACAGCTTTGTAGGCTACAATAATCACATTCATTGTTGGGGGTCGGCGCATGTAGATATCTTCAGTCTTTTTCCATCCTCCTTCCCCTCCCTGCCTCCTTCCTCTATCTCTTGGTCACCTTCCCATTTGCAAAGGATCTATCCTTACGATTCCTATTATCTTTTATTGATTCATACTTTGGGCTTCTCATAGATGAGAAAACGTGATATTTGAGCTTGTGTGCATGGTTTATTCCACTTAACATTATGAGAGCTGCACTTTTAATCCTTACCTATACGTGGAGGGGAGGAAATTATTTAAATTCGAAATTATCATCTATCATACATTTTAACTTTTCATCTTATTGTAATGGCTACATAAGAAAAGTGTGGGAAGGATTGGTGATATGTATAGTAACCATTGTAATAGTTTGGTCCCAACAAATAGGCACAGATACCCAAGAACGCAAGGCCTTTTCCAAACAAAATAAAGTTGTCTCAGTACCAAAGTCCAACACGGAGACCTCTAGGACCACCGAGGAAACCAAGGTAGGCGAATGCTCAAGTTTCTTATACAATGGCATAGCACTTGTATATAACCTATGAACACATCCTCCTATATATTTTAAATGAGTTCTAGATGACTTACAATACCGAATGCAATTTAAATGCTACCTAAATAGTTGTTATACTGTATTGGTTTGGAAATAATGACAAAAAAGTTCATACATGCTCAATACAATCTAAGTTTTTAAAAAATATTTTCAATCTACGGTTGGTTGAATCCTTGCATGCGGGACACACAAATACAAAGAGTCAACTGTGTTGACTGAACCATTTTATTGCACTGTGGCACCCACAGGTGATCTGGAATCAATCTCTCACTGACACCAAGAGACAACTATAGACCAAAATCCTTATTTTCTGTCTTTGAAATGAGATGATTAAATAACTGAATATTTTATTTAGGATTTTTCTCTTGTAAGAACACAAGTGATGATTAGATCCTGTACACTGAGTTAACACAGAGTATTCTGGCACATTTGATGAAGCAGAAGGCACTAAAGCTGTCCATCTGTTTCCCATCTAACATTACTTATTTGACATTGGTATTATTTCCCCAATAACCCTCTCCACAGGGAAAGAACTATTTAAAAGACAGAAAGGACTCTTATGCCTGTACAAGTGGTGGACCAGGAGCAGCCCTGTGAACAGTGTAGTGGCTTCAAACTAAGCACGCAGGGTAGGGAACACAGATTTTCCCTGATCGGAATTCTAAAAATATTTACAGTTCTGTAACATATTCTGTACCTCTCCTCCACATCCCTGGCTACTAAGGATTTGAACTTATTGCCTATACAATACATTGTTTTAACTATGAAATTTTGAAAGCTTAACTGCTCCATCTTATCTAAAACATTCATTGTAAGAACTTTAACTAAGGAATTCTAATATACCAATAGAAACAAAACAAAACAAATCCTTTCCATGTTAGCTTTTCAGCTCAACATGTAATATTTTATATGTATCCTCAAACTCAAGAGCTGCCATGACACCTGGACCTGCTACTCTTTCTCTCCTCCTCATTCCCAGCTCTGATTTCCGCTGTGTTGTCTTTTATTTTTTCAAGCTGGCTCCCTCCATGCGGAGGCACTCACTAATGACCAGTTGCACTTGTGTGGCTCGTGGTGGCAGGGGACTTGGCCTCTCTTGCTCTTCCTGTGACTTTAGGTGTAGGATTCTACCACATGATTGCACAAGTTCCTTCCTCTGAATTGCATGGTGGGCCCAAGCCAAGATATTGCTTAAACTAGGCACAGAGGGTAAAGGGAACATGAGTTGATACCTCAGTATCCCCATGGAAAGGCCAGTGCCGTATGCTCCAACAATGTGGCCACATTCCTTTGAAATTAAAGGGCTGCATCCAACCTTTCCACTTCATTAGGATCTGTGCATAAGATTTTAAGAAGGAGGTGACACAAAGAGTTAATAAACAGGAGGAAGGGTACAGGTAGTACAGAGGGAATGATACCATACCTGGCAGAGGTATTAATGTATATTAAGATCTAAAGACTGGAAATTAAATTACACTACATGGAAAGTCAAGCGGAAGGAGAGATTAGACTCAAAGATTTTGAGATAAGGTCCTGTCCATGGGGCAGAGGTGTGGGCAAGCATCCCTGACATATACTTTCTATTTCCCTACAGAATACAGCAGGCCTCCTCTGCCACAGGGAATATACTCTAAAACTTCAGTGGATGGCTGACGCCATGAACAGTACTGCACAGGACAGTGGTACCACGCTTCACAAATGCTTTTTTTTGCGAATAATCTGGTTTGCAAACAAAAGCGTCTGGCAGAATTTTGGTTTTGCTTGCAAACACTACACTGAGTGACAAACATGACCATGGTCATCTTTCCTGAACAAACACAAACAGGCCATCTTTTCCAAACCTGTGAAACAAATTAAATTCGTGAACCAAAGGAACACTATACCATGATTTTTCCTAGGTGCCCTGGAGCGTGGCTACATAGAATCACAGAGTTACCTGTCCTTCCATGGTTTATCCTCTGGCATCCATTATTAAGTAAAATAGGGGACCCCTGAACACAAGAACTGCAAAACCCCAGTCCATCTGATGACTGAGATGGCTACTAAGTAACTGCAGATGGGAAGTGGAGACAGAATGGATACTCTGGACAAAGAGATGATACAGTTGCTGAGTGGGAGAAAGCAGAACATCACAAGATTTCATCATTCTAGGCCATGAAGCAGGGAATCTGAGACTTACGAATTGTTCATTAGAAGTTTTCGCTTAATATATTCAAACCATGGTTAACCTTGGGCAACTCTGGAAAGTGAAACCACGGACAAGAAGGGAACTGTTATATAGGCTAACAGAGGAAGGAACCTAATAAATATGTGGAAGGGAACCTGAAACACGAAACAGACCCATTAGGTTGGACACTCTGTTTACAGGCTGGGTACTGTTATAGTTCCTCCCACAGCTAACCGTTCTCCACTGTCTAGCTCAGTGTGTACATCCAACAGACCTATGTGTGCCTTACAGCAGCACATGATAACACTCCTGTGATTCCTCATTACACGGCTGTCAGCTCACTGGACTCTGCATCCCTGATAAGGGCTCAAATCCCGTCAACCACGTAAGCTCTGTACAAGCACAACAGATGCTTAATAATTATATGATAATTAGCTAAGCAAATAAAGCAGTTCAAGACTAAATGACGAAGGAAAATAAGAAAGCAAAAATAGGCAAGTTAATTATATGAGAAATGTTTTTAAAGGGCAATTACATTACGAGATACTCAGATCACGATGGTAATTGACTGAACTCCAACTTCCAAAGCAAATATTTATTGATTAAATGCTATGCGCCAACCCCCCAGCACTGGCACTGAGAAGACAAAGACAAATGTGAATGAGTATGATATTCTTCCTTATGTGAGGAAGTAGAATTTTTTAACTAGTTACATGGAAATATGATTTGGGATAGAACAGAGAAAGGAGGAAGCTAGTTTCAAATTTTAAGAGTTAAATTAT
Source organism: Heterocephalus glaber (assembly GCF_053883595.1). Classification (NCBI taxonomy): domain Eukaryota; kingdom Metazoa; phylum Chordata; class Mammalia; order Rodentia; family Bathyergidae; genus Heterocephalus; species Heterocephalus glaber. The sequence goes on from NW_028258189.1 coordinate 1,909,803, forward strand.
GACGCATTGGATGTTCCAATGTGACTTACACTTGGCAGAGGACTCACTAAGGCAAGCAGGTGTGATAAAAAGTGATGCCTCCACTAACGCTTGAAGCAAAGGATCCAACAGTTTTTGTGTCTGCCAAGCTGTACAGTGATCAAGTTTTCATTTTGCTGAACCAACCTGCTGACCATGTGCAAAGGTAGGAGTTAACTTGCTCGGCCAACACGATCCCAGGTTCCAATCCTGTGGCTTTAATCTCTCCTCAAACTTTTGATGCCATTCATTAAACCGGACTACCTCCTTAGTCCATTCGGGTTGTTGTAACAGACTACTACAGACTGAGTGTCTAATAAACAACAGAAATGCATTTCTTGTTTAGGAGGCAGGAAGACCTAGCAGAGGTCTCTTCCAGTTTGCAGCTGTATCCTTACACAGGAGAAAGAGAGCTCTTCGGGAGTCCCTCTTCTAAAAGCCCCTATCAGATTCATGAAGGATTCACCCTCATGACTTACCTTTCACCCAAGGCCTCCCCTCACAACACTGTCACACTGGATGTTAAGATTTCAACATAAGAATTTTAGAGGCACATGAACATTCAGAGCACAGAATATTCCAGGAATTAGACCTGTGTTTCACAAGCTATAACGTGCATAGCAATACTAAGGGCTAGGGTTAAAGCGGAGATCCTCCTTCAGGAGGTATGAAATTTATCTTTTCTTGTAAGCTTTCTGGAGGTTGCTGTTCTTATCACTCACAAGAGGGCAACAGAAAGCTAAAAGACCAAAGTTTGTCTTTTGTATAGTTCTTGAGAGGCCGGGGATTTAGCTCAGTGGTTCTGCCACCTGCCTCACAAGCGAAAGGACCCAAGTTCGATTCCTGGTAACAAAAAACCTTTCATGTATAGTTCTTGATACTTGCTTTGTATTCCCTTCACTAAATTCTGGTGAAACCAAAAAAGTATATGTAATCATGGTATGCTCAGGAATTAAAAGTATATTAAGGAAAGGCTGTTTTGGCAGATTATTTACATGAATTAAAAACAAATGTTTTTAAACGATTATACCAAGGATTCTTCCTTACAGAGGATGTTGTGGGCCACAGGTGACGCTCAGAAGGAGAACGGGAAAGCCAAACCAGAAGGAATTTGGAAAGCTCAGTCTCTCCTTTGTTTTGCTTAAGGCAGAGGTTATCTCCCAGATGCTATTCGGTAGCTTCAGTGAGTTGAAGGCTCTGTGCTTCAATCAGGGGACTTGGAGGACCTTCAATCACAAAGTCTGAGGTAACTCCAGCATCGGTTATTAGGGTCAAACATGGGAGATACTGTTTGGGAAAAAGAACTGTCAGACTCCTTTAATTCTGCAATGGGATGTCAGCCTGAAGCGGCTTCTCGAGTCTTAAAATTAACCACACAGCCAATGATGACGTTCAGGGGAGCCCGAAGTATCTGTCGGGGCCCTCAAGGTGGCGTGCGCTTTACAATTTAATGACTAGTAGGGTATCATTCTATTTTGGAGATGAGCTACGCAGGAAGCAAAGCGGCTGCGCAACCTGCCCAAGGTCACAGAGCCTAGTCTACTGTAACGTGCGAGTTGCCCAAATTCATACTATGGCATTTCCAAAGACTCTTAGGGAAGAACAAAACAAAACAAAACAAAAAGGTGGGTCTCCAAATCCTGCAGTTTGCCGCCCCAATCTGGCCCCTGGACCCCGCCTCAAAGAGCGGCCGCACTTTCCCCAAGGGCGCGAGGGCGAAGGGAGAGAAGAACCACTTCCGGGATACAGACCTGCGAGCCGCAAGCACTTCCGGAGCAGGGCAGATGAGGGTCATTAAAGGTCGGCTGGTTTTCAGGTGATAGGCTACCTGCACTTCGCGCTAAAAGGCTTTCAGGGACTAAAGCGCAGCTCTAGTTTTCGAAACAGCCCGGCTCTTGGCGAAACAGTCTTTGCCATTGCCCGCGCTCGGAAGCATCGCGGTCGAGAGACCAAGAGGACGCCGCCATGTTGAGCTCCGTATTTAAACTGAAGAGGCGGAGCCGGGGAAACCGCGGCGGCGGCGGCGCGATGACGTCACAACCCCGCTGAGTGGCAGCCTTGTGCTGCCTTCAGGGTAGAGTCGGGGGTGGGGAGGGTCTGTCAACACGTAAGTGGCTCAGGCTGGCCTCGGTAGGACGATGGGCGGGCGGGCAGGCGGGCAGGCGGGCAGGCCAGGGTGGGCTGCTAGGTGGTGGGGACCTAGGAGGCTGCAGCCCTAGTCCCGCCTATCCAAGGCCGCTGTTCAGGGCGGGCGGCCGCCTCCTGACCCCCTGGAAAATATCCCCACAAATCCCTCTCCCTGCCCTCCTGCACAAATGGAATATAGACCTTACCCGCATGGTCTGCCGCTGCTGAGCCCCGTCCGCGCAGGCACGGGGCCTTAGCAACAAGCAGTCCCTAAATTGTCTTGAGACCCTTGCATTCGTCTCAGTTTAGTGTCCCTGACTGAGGGCCCTTGAGTCCCAAGCAGATCCTCAGGACCTCAGAGTAGGCAGCTTTTGGCGCCAGGATTTAACCCATGTGGCTATGCCACGCCCCCTCGGACTATAGAAAACTAATACACTTTATATTTTGATGTGTTGCAACTACAGAATGGTGAGAAGGGCATTTCTTAAAACCTGCAGTTGCTTTCACCAGTCGTGATTTTTGTTTGTCTTGAGGTACCTAACAATGCAACGCACTGCATTGTGGAGTAGCAGCTTATTGCGTTATGGATTAATTGTAGGTGTCAGTGTTTTTAAAAAATAAAAATACAATAGCGATGGCGGGGGGGGGGGGGACAGGGACCTGTATTTGAAACTTACCGATGTCTTCGGACGAGCAGATCTGTTGTTCATTAGGAATCTGCTGTGGTTTCGAGTAGTTTTTCTCCTCTACCACAGTAGTAACCACTTCCTGCAGAAAGTTCCAAAAGATCAAGAAATAATACCAACTGGAATTCATAAATGTTTCTCGCCCGTAATTAAATGTTAGATCGCATAGTCTATGTACTTAACAGATACGGAATGTTCTTATATTACTTTTTAGTGAATAAGGCCATATTAGGGGGTCAAGATGAGGAAGAAAGAGAAAATGTTTCTTTGAAACATTCTTGGATTTTATTGGAATCAGGTGAAACGGCTGTGCTTGAGGTCGAGCATCACATGTTAAAAGAAGGTCCATAAGAATGGCGACCAGTACAAGATTGCACAGTATGTGGAATAAGCATTAGCGATTTACAGCGTTTTTGTTTTTTGTAGACTTGCCAATTCCGCAGCGAGAATGAAGAACATCAACTTGTCCTTTGCAGCCTGCGGATTTCTGGGCATTTACCACTTGGGGGCAGCAGCTGCATTTTGTAGGCACGGCAAGAATCTCCTGAAAGATGTCAAGGCTTTTGCTGGGGCTTCTGCAGGGTCCCTGGTTGCTTCTGTCCTGCTAACAGCGCCAGAAAAAATACAGGTAATTAAGTAGTAGCTAGGCTGTGTTCTTCATCAGGAAATTAAGAAGGAATGGCAAAAATGAGTGTCGACTTTACGAACTGCTGGGAGATGGGGCTTTGTCTGGGAAACAAAAAAGGTAACACCTTGCTTTCAAAATTAACTTTTTGGAGATCTGGGCTCTGAGGGTTTGGAAAAGATTATTTGGGATGACAGACAGTCAAGCAAATAAAATGCCGTATCTTACTCTTGAGTTTTTATTTAGCCTTAAGAGTCCAGCCCTGTTTCTTTTAAGTGAAGGATAGTCCATCCTTCTGTGATCATGAGAAGAACTGAGACCCTGTTTTCAAGGCCTTGAGCTCAGTCCTAATTTGCAAGCAGCATACAAAGGAAACTGGGCACACGGTGTCACTTAAGTGGAATGATATGGGAACTTAATTTGTTTTTAATTCTCACAGAGAGAAGCAGCTCTGAATTCCAGGCAGTTTAACCAAAAGTGATAGAAATAGCCTTCAGCAGGTATTTTTTTCAATGTGATCTCTGTTTTTATTTTTTTTATTTTTTTTTTGGTACCGGGGATCGAACTCTGGTCCTTGCGCTTGTGCAGCAGGCAGCAAAACCACTGAGCTAAATCCTCAGCCCTGATCTCTGTTTTTAAAATGCATTTTCTGCTGTCTGGAGAGTGATCCAGCGTTCATGGGCTGTGAGAGCTAGTTTCTATGGGTGGAGAAAATATTTGTTAATTACTTACACAGTCTGGTGGCTTTGAACAGTAATAAAATATGGGTTTTACACATTCGTGCTCAAGGAAGAATTTCAGTACTGCAGAATTTTCAACATCGAAATCTCGCTCATAGATCTGTGAGCTGCTTGTGGAAGGGAAATAAGATTGAAGGCCAATTTTTCAGAAATCCACTAATCCTTTTTTTTCTTTAGATGACTAACAGGGAACTTTTTAAAAAGTGATTAAAAACTACCAATTACGTAGGGTATGAACCTTAAATCAAGAAAAATATAAATAAAGTGTGAAGACTACTCTCAAGCTAGCAGAATACGCTCTAGTGAATTACAAACTGGCTCCCTTCCTACAACTTCCTTTTGTTTGAAGGGGATAGGAGTAGGAGATGATTTTCTCCTCTTAAGGCAGTCTTTTCTGCTTGAGATGTGGAGTTGAGTAGACTTGGTTTCCAATCCTCAGCAAATCTGAAAATGTACAAAGAGTGATTTACATAAAAAGAGATTTGGAAATACTGTAATAATAGGAATCTGGTGATATTAAGACATTGTATGACTTGTCTGAATCTGAGACTTCATGTCATGTTTTCGAGTCAGAGTGCCTGTTTTTTTTTGTTTTGTTTTGTTTTGTTTCCTTAAATTGGATCTCATTCCTATTGTCTAATTTTGTTGGAAGGAAGTAAAGAGTAAATGTATTGGCTCCTCACATTGGAAGGTGGAAAATGATTCTCTTTATTGACTGACGATACCCTCATTTCTCCTGTTTTCAAAAGATTTTTTTTTTTAACAAAAATAACCTTTTTGATGTACAGTTGTTTTATTATGAGGAAAATAACTCCAAACCTGGTATATGTCAGATGTGCTGAGTTCGCAGTCTCACAACATTAAAGAATAAAGTCACAAACCACAGGAGGATGTTAGGAGAGTTTTATTGGAAATAAGGAGAAGAACAGCTCCTGGATTTCCAGGAGGGGTCCCAAGTGGGTTGCCACTGAGGCTGTTTGTCAGGGAGTGATTTATACAGCAAAATCACAGTGTGGGAACAACATGGGTCAAACTACAAGCCACCTATAGAATTCCAAGTATAGCTGCTTAGCTAATATTGATTCAATAGGGAAACGAGTCATACAGCAAGAGTATATGGAAAGAACAAAGACATTCTTGGAAAAGGAGGGTTCCGGATGTTCTGATCACCCACCCATGCCTCTGATGCCTCTCTGCGCTCCCTGGACCAAGTGGTGCTGAGTCAGTATAAAGTCAAGTTGCTGCTTCTCTCTAGGGAGGAGTGCAGGCCTGGCTGTCTTTGGAGTGGCCTCCCACCACAATCTTTGTCTGTCTTGTCTTCTATACTGACTTTCTCAAGGGCCCAAATCTTCTCTAACTGCATATTTATTCTGTGTAACTTAGCTGTTCATAATAATTTTATTTCTTCTCTTTAGCATTTGGAATAATCCATTTGTGGGACTTTTTTTTTCTTTTCTGGTAACTTCAGCCTACCAAATGCATGTTAGGTCAGTTCTCACTGATGGTGTTAGTTCCTCTAGCTCTTACTGTTGTGACAAATATATGAGTAATTAATCTTGTTCAGCGCTCCTGCATGTATAATTAAGAGGAGCACCTGATGCTGGGTGTATTTTAGGTGGCAGGCAAATGTAGGCATTGATATGTAAAAGCTTAATGCAAAACTTTCCCCACCCCTCACAGCCTGCAATCAAAGCCTGCTCTTAAGGGGAGCTGGGAGCTCATGGGGAGAAAGTCCGTTGCTTAGTAAGTTTACAGTCTGGCAGGTATACATGGTGTGCATGTATGTGACTAAAATTAATACTAGAAAATAGGCTGAGTGGGCGGCCCAGCTTAGAAGAAAGAACACAGACACGTTTGAGAGAGGCTGCCCCCATTTCTCTCCTAGATGGCTGGACCTACAATTTATCTACTTCACATTACTTAGGGATTTTCCCCAAATGCAAATCTGATTACCTCATTCCCCTCAAAGCCCTTGTAGACTTTTCAGCAAGCTTCACAAGGTCCCATGTGACTTCATCCTTCTCATGACCTGCTGAGAAGACCCACATTGGCTCTCTGCCCCTCTCAGAGCTGCTTTTGCTGTTGTGTTTATTGTTGTCTTCCTGTATCTATATCTCCATCCTCTGTCCAACTCCAGTTTGCCTTTAAGGTCCCAGTTTAGATGTCAAACTGGAGAGAGACTTTGGCAACCCTTCCTGTGGAGTCTGAGGCCCATTGTATTCATTCGCCTTCGCTGCTGTAAAACATGGCCCTCAATGTGCTGCCTTCAAAGCACAGGAATGTATCGTCTTATAATCCTGAGTCTGTAAGTCTGATACACATTTTCTGGGCACGCATCAAAGTGTCAGGAGGGCCACTCTCGCTCCTTCTGGGGCCTCCATGTTTTCCTTCTCTGGTTTCTAATGGCTGCTCACATTCCTGGGCTGCTAGCCCCTGCCTCTGATTTTAAAGCTAGAAGTGTGGCCTCTTCAGATTTCTTCAACTCTGACCCTCCTGCCTCCCTCTTTCCCTTATGTGTTCATCGGCTTCACATTACAAAACCAAAATACCAGAGGTAGTTAACTCATAAAGAGAAAAATATTTATTTTGTCTCATGATTTCGGAGTTTCCAGTCTAAGGTCAGGTCAGGTAAAACTGTTGAGCCTCTGATGGGAATGGTGCATGGCAGTGTTAGGAGCACATAGTAGAGAACACTCTTCACCTTGTGGCCAGGAAGCAAAAAAAAGAAAAAAAAAAAGAAAAGAAGAGGAAGGGCCAGGGTCCCACAGTCCCCTTTGAAAGCATACCCCCTGTGAATAGGGACCTCCCACAAGTACAACCTACTGAAAGTCCATAGTACCTCCCATTAGCACCACCCTGTAAACCAAGCCTTTAGCAGCGTGAAACATCCAAACTCTTGTACCATAATGGGCCTTTATAATAACTGGACCACTAATGGTCCTAGATAACCAGGATCATTCATTTTAGTCCTAATATGTCAACTTCATTGGGTTGAGAAACAGGTAGCAGATTAGTAAAGCATGTTCCTGGTTGTGGTGGGGAGACATGAATGTGTGGCCCTGGTACCATATATCATGCCTCCTCCATTCTTCACTGGCACTCTTCTCCTGCTTTGCTTCCTGCTGCTATGAACTGAGCAGCTTTGCTTCCCCATGTCCTTCTGCCATAATGTTCCTGCTTTGGAGCCAGCAGACCATGGACTGAACTCCTCAGAACTGTAAGCCAAATGTAATCTGTTCTCCTTTCAGTTGTGGGTTGCAGCAATGGGAAAGCTCACCAATACATTCTCCTTCTGAAAGTTGTTAACTTAAATGAATCTGTGAAATCCCTTGGAGAGCAACATATCCATAGGTTGAAACACAGAACATGGAAGCTTTTTTTTTTTTTGGTACCAGGGATTGAACTAGGGTCCTTGTGCGTGCGCAGAACGCAGCAAGACCACTGAGCTAAATCACCAGCCCAGAACATGGAAGCTTTAAGGAGAGATAAGAGACCTTAACTTTGCCCCTCAGAAACGGTCTTATAGTACTCTATAATCTGTTCTTGGAGGCACTCCTGAATCTCATGAATCGGGGCGCACATATATATATATATATATATATATATATATATATATATATAAATAATTTTTTTTTTTTTACTGAATCTTGGAGTATAGATCAGTAGTAGGGTATTTGCCTAGCATGTACAATGTCCTGTTATTGTAGACAGGTAAGTTAACTAGATATCTTGTAGGCAGGTAGACAGGGCCTCCCTTAAGGAGCCAGGCCTCCAGGAGGCAACACAGCAAGGAGCCAACAGGGAGAACAATCGAGGCACATTCATTGGTTAGCATTACAAAAAAGAAGACTCACTACTTCCTCTAGAGATAGAGAGCAGTGATTGGTATTCTCAATGGGAAATTCCTTGTATGAGACTTGTTTTCCCATTTGCTCCCCATTTAATCAGTGTCACCTGGGTGACTGTACTTGTAATCTTACTGGTTGGCCATGGTTTTGTCCCACCTCATGCCCACCATGTAAATTTCCATTGGGCCTTCTAGTTTTGTCCCACTTTGTACCTGCCTCACCACATGGCTTTGCTGTATAAAACACCTTTGAAAAGTGGGGTGAGTGGGCACCCACTTTCCAGTCCCCCTTCTGTCTCTCTCAGGCAGAAGCTTTCTTTCTCCCAATAAAGTTTTCCTACTCTTAACCTCCGTTGTTCCTAGAATTCATTCTTCAATTTCAGAGAACATGAAGTTGCGTTTCAGATATCTAGTAGGTTTGGGAGTTACATCTCTTCCCCTATATCACTGTGTTTCCCCAGCAGTGAAAAAAGTCTACCAGATCTCAATGACCAGCCCTGTGCCTGGTGCCAAGTAGTTTGCTGAATCAAATAATAACAAATCAGCCTTAAGGAAATGAGAAGATATCTTCTTCTGAGCCGAGTTTAAGTGACCTTGGCCCAGAAACGTGGATTCCAATGACCCTGAGTATCAGTGTTACCCCATGGAAGAGGTCATATGAACCTTTACAGCCACAGAACAATGAGACCATGAATCAATACATTTACCAATTACACTGATGGGGCATTAGGTAGCCCCATCACAGCAAAGCAGGGATAGCTTGTCCGGGTTTCAGATGTTGCTCACAGCTTTCTTAGCTTTAGGGTTGGCAGAAGCCAGAGACATGTGAAACTTATGGAGAGATTCCGAGAGGCTTGCTTAGAGTCAGGAAAATGTTGGGTCAGATACAAAGCTGAAGCCAAATAACTATTAAAGGGCAGAGGATGGCCCAAGTTCATTTTGGTTCTCATCCTACCATATCCACAGTTGTGCTGTTCTAGTCAGCTAAAGCCAAGCATGCTCTAAGATCTTTTATATCCATGTGCCTTCTTCGGACAACTTCATTTCCATGAAAGACAGACCTGGGTTCACTCCCTGGCTCCGGCAGTAATGTCTGATGAGCTACTCAGACATTTGATCGCTCAAAGCCTCAGATTTCTTCTCCGTGAAGTGGGAAGAAGGGTTATTCCCAGCTTGCAGGGTGAAGTGACTCTGAAATGACAGAACACTTCCATACATCCCAGCCATGACTGCACGACAGGGCTTATGACAGATTTCCAGAGCCTCTCTGGTCCGATCCCACAATGTGGCAACCCCAAGGCATCCCTGTCCCTTCCTCTTTCTGCTTTTGGTACCGTCACTCCTCACCAGAGCTCTCAACAGTCCTTCTGAGGCCACTGAGCGGGGGGAAGAGGAACTTAATTGTGTATGCACTCTGCAGAAGAATGTGCTAAATTAGAATTCAAATTGAGCCTTCAAGGACTTTTCATGTGTGGGCTAAGGCCATTTGAGTTGGTTTAAAAGGAAAGAAAGAAAGAATAAAAAAGATTGGAATTGTTGGAAGATATAATTTGTCTAGTGACCAAACACAGGCGAGCAGAGCACGTGCCCTGTGGAATCTAGGCAGAGGTTTCAAACTGGAATGCATTTGTTTTGATAGCACAAAGGATCAGTGATGAATTTTCTTTTTGCAGGAATGTAACCAGTTTACCTACAAGCTTGCTGCAGAAACCAGAAGGCAGACTCTTGGGGCAGTGACTCCCGGTTATGACTTCATGGCCCGACTGAGGTATCTGTTGATATAGTGCCCTTGCCCCCGAAGTATATGAAGACAGAATGTTGACACCTCTCCCTACAAACTGTGGCAAGCTCAGCACTCAGTCTTCTAAAATATTTACAAGGCCTTCAATAATTAAAGGTGAATAATGTGGCTCTCTTGTTCTTTAGGAGCGGAATGGAGTTGATTCTTCCTTCCAATGCCCATGTGCTGGCCCAGAATCGACTGCACGTATCCATCACCAACACCAAGACCAGAGAAAATTATTTGGTCTCAAATTTTTCCTCCAGGGAAGACCTCATTAAGGTAACAACACCGCATTTCCTGTTAGAGAAAAATCAACGAGCCCCTGTTTGTATACTTCATACAAATAATGAGGCTCTCTGAATTCTTTTGATCCTGGGTCTCATATCAGGCTGGATAGATAATAAAAGCTCAGTGAATTACTTGTTTGATGGATGTCTTCACCACTGTCCTCCTCAGGCCTGTTTTTCTCCTGATATTCAGGCCTCACACATGTTATGTGAAGCAACTTGGGAATGCAGGTCAGGAGCAGGAATGCATCCTTAAATTTATGTAGCTAATATTTTGCAGTCTAGGTAAGACTTTGATAGGTCCTTTCTCATTCCATCCTTCACTGGCCCTTCTGTAAATCAGGTAGGACAGGTGTTATTATGGCCCTTTTTTATCTTGAACAAAGAAGAAATGGGTAGAAAGATTTTATAGGATGTACACACATAGCCAACATTATCCCGCGTGCCAGTAGGGACCAATTCTGGCATCCAGGTCTCTTAGCTTTTCAATCTAGTGTTCTGTTTCATTTCTTCCATTTTGCTTTGAGTTCTCTCTGTCCAAACACATTTGAAAGTCGGTTGGCTTGAAAATTCCTTATCTCTGGGAAATACTTCAGCTGACTGACTTCCAAGTAGTGGTGCACTTGCTACAGTAACGCACTGACTATTTGTAAATTAGAAAGACTGTGCTTTCCTTAGAAAAGCTGGGGAGTCATGGAGAGATTCCACTAAGATGGAGAAAGTATGTCTCCATACGGCCCAAGGTAATGAGTTGAAGGAGAGCAAATGGTGACGGTTCCACCTGAATTAAATGACAAACACATTGATTTTTTTCCATATCTTCTAGGTGCTATAATCGGAAATCCTTAATAAAATGTTGAATTGACAAGTAAAATTACTCTGCAGCTTAATGGGTTAGAATATTTATATTCGGTGCACCTATTATACCAGACTCTCATGTATGTGTTAATAGTCTTTCTACCTTACAAAAATATATTTCTCTATCATGTGATCATAAAGCTTATTATAATATTATGTAGACTTAGTGTAAAAGGAAGATCTGGTCAAGCCATGTCCAAACTATCATTGGCTGCCAGTGTCCAATACAGATTTGGGTTGCACTGGTACCTCTTCTGGTTTAGCTGAGGAGAGATGTGTGCTCTTGTGCCCTGATGCAAGAGGGTGCTGATTCCCCAGCTGTCCCTTTTCTATCTTTTATCTTATTATTTTCATTGGCACTTAGTAATTGTACATGATGTGATATTTGATACATGTGTTCAACATGTAATGACCAAGTCTGGGCGCAGTTATCTATCACTTTCAACCTTCATCATTTTTGTTTGTGTTTGGAATATTTAAATCCCTTCTTTTAGCTATTTCAAAATAGAAAATATTTTTAACTGTACTCACCCTCCTATGCTATTGAACATTAAAACGTAGTATTCTCATCTAGTTACCTATTATTTTTATTTGTGCCGGGGATCAAACTCAACACTTTGCACTTGCAAGGCAGGCATGGTGCCACTGAGCTAAATCCCCAGCCCCAGTTATATTTCAGTTCCCAATCCCTGTCCTCTTTCTGTTCACCTCACACCCTTCCCAACCTCTGGTAACCACTGTTCTACTCTCTGCTCCTATGGGTTCAGTGTTTTTAGCTTCCGCAATGAGTAAGACCTTGTCATACTTGTCTTTGTATACCTGGCTTATTTCATGAATGGTAATTGTCTTCCATTTCCATCTATGTTCCCCCAAATGACAAGATTCCATCTTTATACAGATGAATAGTATTCCACTGTGCATATATGTTCCACACATTCATCGGTTGATGGACACCTTGGTTGATCCCACCTCTTGGCTGTTGTAAACAGTGCTGCAATGTGGGAATGTTGACATCTCTTGGATATGCTAGTTTCATTTCCTTTGGATGTATACCCAGGAGTGGGCTGGCTGGGTCATATGGTTGTCCTCTTGTCATTGAGCCCCTGGCTACTCCATCTATAGTGCCAGAGCTCTTAGATCTTCATCTCTGATCCATCTTAATTTATTTACTGCTGTTTTGCATAGTACATATTCTACTGCTTTGTTCATTTAGTTCCTTCGGTAGAAGGTGAACACCAAGATAGCCAGTGATTACTCCATTTTCCCTACAAACACATCCTCAACACCTGGGCACACTGCCAGCCACCATGTAGATACTCTATGAAAAAGTGTGAAACAAATGAATATAAATAAACAAAGTAGGGTGACATCTATGTCCGGGTTCTAATTTAAAGCAAAAGCAAGAGCAAAGAGGCTGGATACTATGTATTCAAAGACCTGGGCAAAATAACATAGCTGGTGAGCAGCCCAACCGGGAGGACAGTGGCTATCTCCAGTGTGCTGCTCTGGCCATGGCTCAGGGTGGATACAAGGTCATCTTTTCCATCCCTGTTGGGAGTGAGACTGTGATAAGCACAATCACAGCCCCCAATTCTCTCTCCATACCCTAACCACCAGAACCTGTGAAGGTGGAACCTTATACTGCAAAGGGATTTAGTGGCTGTGATGAAGGTAAAGCTCTTGAGATGATGAGTCTAGATGATCCCAGAGGGTCCAAACTAAGTGCATGAACCCTGAACAGTGGAGTCCTTCCCTGGATTTGATGTGCCATGCCTTATTCTGAGATCTGAGACCCATGTTCAAGGAGATGGGCTAATTGCAGCTCCCCTCTGACAGCCAGCAGGGAAAAGGGCCTCCATCCTGCAAATACATGGAATAGGCTTTCTCTGACACTTGGATTAGGAAGGAAATGTTTCTCCCCTCGAGCTCCAGGAAGAAATGCAGCCCCTCTGACACTCTGATGTGTACCTGCTAATGCACTCATCCCAGAATCCTGACCCGTAGACTGCATGGTCATAAATATGTCTCCTTTGAAGCTCTTAAATTGGTATTAATTTGTTACAGCAGTAGCAAACTATTACTATGAGTAAACAGGACTTTTTCTCCTTCCTGTGTTTTGGATAATAGCTACTCAGAGAATTGGTGTAATTATTTGAGTTCACTGAACAGAAGAGAAATAGCTGATGCCAGTATATAACACCTTGCAAGGAGAGTACTGAATAATTAACATGTATCCTAGGTTGTCCGAGGAATGTTTAGTAGTGTGCCTTAACCTTTTCTACATCTGAAACAAAGGAAAGAAAAATAGTTCCTTGAAAGCAGATGGTGACCCTAAAAATGTATGCAGTAGGTGGCTAGAATACACAGGAAGCATTTAGTTTAAAAAAGTAAGGGAGGGTGAAGACAGGAAGTAGGAGAATAAACAAACCAGGATTGAAGGGGAAAAAATTAAGCCCCTGGCTGGGTTATGACTTTTGCAAGTTTAAATCCAGTGGGAGATGGTTGTCTTGGGTGATTCTACCAAACCATGCAACGAATAAGACTCTAGTCTGCAAGACTCCACAGGAGGACAGAATGGCAACTCTGTTTGTTACCCGTCCACACACTCAGCTGGCTTAGTCTCACGTACACAAACCAACCTTTTGTAGTTTTTACTCTCAAGGCCTTTGAGAGAGGTTTCTGAGCTTTCAAAAATACATATTTACAATTGTGAGCCCTCATTTTTTTAAGTTCCCAGTAGCTTCTCACGGAAGAGCAAGGGCTAAGTTTCAGTGGGACCATATAAGGATGGTGTTTCATTCCTTTCTGGTCATGGAGGTGAGGAGGAGAAAACCCTCCCTTTCCCTTAGGTATATTAGTCAGCTTTCTTGTTGCCAGACAAAATCCCCAACACTTACAGCTTAAAGAAGGAGAGGGTTTAATTTGGCTTATGATTTCAGAGACTTCAGTCCATGGTCAGCTAGCTGGCTCCAAGGTAAGAGCATCATGACAGAAGGATGTGGTGGGGGAAAGCTGCTCACTTCATGGTGATGAGAAAGCAGAACAGGAGAACTGTGTCAGAGAGGAGGGGGCCAGGGCCCAGATGTAGACCCCAAGGTCACGTGCCCACGATCCCTTCAAACACAGCCAGAAGTGTGGTTTACTAATCTGCTCTAGGTGGCTCCTAAGCACTAAGCTCAAGTTGACAGTTAAGCTTCACAACATCACAGCAAGAGACTGGAGATTCTGAGGTGCTAAAGCCACAGGTGGAAGCAGCCTGGCATGGGTCACTCCAATTATCCAAGTAGGTTTGTGTCTGTGAACACATAACCTTGAGGTAAGGCCACATTGCAATATGTGGAAATCTACAAGAGAGAGAGGGACAGAGAGAGAGAGACTCAAATTAGGGTAAAAGAACATGAGAGTTTTAAATAGTGGTGATTTTAACCTTTAAGTCGTGCTCCATGTTACAATTTATATCTGTTTTTATCATGAACTTGTTTATTCTCTTTCATACCAGTTGAATTTCTTTTAAAATGCCTGGCTCTTCATTGTCCACCAGCTGCCTGCTACTCCTTCTTACAGACAGTGTGCCTATGTACCTGAACATACAAGTAGAAATCTGGAATCCTAAGAGTGTATGTGTGTGTGCCTGTGTGTGTGTGTGTGTATGTGTCCTGTGTACATTGAGGCCTTTTCTGAATTCTCCCTGAGATTGTGCTATCTTGGATCATTGCTGCATAATGTTTCTTTTAGTCAGTGATGTACTGACTATACAATGGTGATCCCATAAGATTATATAACATAGTGACACTGAGGCCCCTTGGATTGACTAAGTGCATTCTGTGTGTCCACACAACAGAGACGTATTTCCAAGGACATATGCCCCATGATACACAATGCATGACTAATTATTTTTGAGCCTCACTTTTCTGTCTGTGAAATGGAGTGATTAGCTCGGTAATACAATCTACCGTTAGCTCTTTCAGTTATTGTGGAAAGCATATAAATAAAGCATGGGAAAATGTGCTTTAAATGAGGAAGCCCTATGTGCGTGTTGATGAAAGCCAATAATGATGATAAATAATGATCAAAAAACATAACAATATATACCTACTACTGCTTACCACCTCTGAATACATCTGCCATGGACTTTTAATACCATGTTAAATCAGAACTTTCTCCTCTGGCCAAAGAAGACTCACATTCTCTCATTGATTTTTTTTTAACCCCTTATCATCCTCATTTTTCATGATCTAGGTCCTGAACTGCATCTGTAATATTTTAAGATTGGAATTGCTACTGAGCTTTTGCTACCTTTGTACATTTGATTTTACAGCTTTTCGCTATTGGCTACATTTATTTTTAATTTGGTTCTGTGTGGTGATTCACACCTAAATTTTATTAAGTTTGCAGTTAGAGATGTGAACAATTATTTCTCCTTCATTAGCTGCAATATTTCTGATTGTTTTCTGAGATCTCTTGTTGACCAGTTATGTGGTCCTAAGTTTCCTTTTATATTTGGGCTTTTCATAATGTTCTCAGTCTTATGTCTGTGATGATTTCACTCACTTTTTCACCCATTATAAGAAACACAAATGGTCTCCAGGCACTCTTTGGTCCCTAGTTGACTGGGAACCTCTGAAACATTATCAGAAACTTCTACAGTAGGATGCAGTCTCCTGCCCAGTGTACAGTGCAAGCTGGAGGAAAAAAAAATTAAAGACAGAACTAAGAGAGACAGAAAGCAGGGCACCAGGATGACCAGTGCCATTGAAACCAACAAAGGCACTGGCCAGTCCAAGCCATTGATTTTTACTGGTAATCAGCTGGGGTAAAATCAAGTTACATGCAAGTACAGAACTATGTGCAAGGATGAGAAGTTGTGTGGTTTCTGTGGAAATTAAGCAAGGCTCATAAAGGACAAGACAGAGCATTCTCCAATTAGGAACAGAATAGACAAAAAATATGTGATTGCAATTAGAACATTGTCCTTCTAGTTAGAAGGTTTTAGATGTGGGAATGGAATTTGGGTGTGAATTACTCTGACCTCCAGATGTAGGCTTTGGCTGGGCTCACTTCTATAAACAAGCCAATTTTGGGATTAACTCTTCACAGCCTGCACTGCTTACAGCCTGCTTTGGGGCATAATCAATACTAGAGTCTCCTGCACTAGTTTATTTTAGCCAACTATTCCCCTCCTCTTTAATAGTGAACAAGCCAATGTAGACCGATACAAGGGCTACCCCTGCCAAACTACCTTGATGTGACCTATACAGAAGAGATCCTTTTATACAGTTCAACCAGGGATCATTAAAGCCCTGTCTTACCATATACACATGTCTCTCCTTTGTGTTCATCAATCTACAGCATATACTTTGGATGCTGTACCTGTGTTAATTTTCTCCCCCTGGAACAAAATAGCCAAGAAAATGAATTTAAAGGAGGAAAAGTTCATTTGGCTCAGTGTTTCAGAGGTTTCAGTCAATGGTTTTACTTGGCTTTGTTGCTTCTGGGCCTACGGTGAGGCAGAACATTAACTGTAGGGAGCATGTGTTGAAGCAAAGCTCACCTTATGATGGATAGGAGGCAGAGAGAGAGTTAGGGAGAGGGAGGGGGGGCCAAAAAGCAGATCAGTCCCAAGGTCATGCCCCCATGATCAGTTGGCCTGCTTTAATTGGCCTCCCACCTCCTAAGTTTTCAACACTCCTCAATAATGCCAAATTATGCCAAATTATAATCAGTGTATATTGATCAGCTTTTGTCATTGGAAACAAATTATGTGACACCCACAAGTCAGAGAAGGAAAGGCTTGTTTTGGCTCATGGTTTTGGAGGTTTGGGTCCATGGTCAGCTGGCTCCAAGGCAGAAACAGCACAGCCGAAGGAGTTGGCGGAAGAAAGCTGTTCCCCTCATGGTAGCTGGAAGCAAAGAGTCAGGGAAAAGCCAGAGTGAGAGATACACCCTTTAGTGTCACACTCACCTTCTCCAGATAGGTCCCCCATCTAACAGCAGACCAAGCTATGACTATTAGTGGATTAATCCACTGATGAACATGTCATCCCCATGGTCCAGTCACCTTCCAAAACCCTCACCTCTGAACACATGAGACTTTGGTGGACATTTGAGATCTAATCCATAACACAGTGAATTAATCAGCTGATGGACTTAAAGCTCTCCTGATCCAGTCACTTCCAGAATCCCATCAGCTTACAACCAGACTTTTAATACATAAGTTTTGAGGGACATTTCAAATCCAGGCCATCATAACACCAGAAAAAAAATTTCTTTCAGGAACTCATATTCACTGATTCTTCATGTTTATAGGTCATCTGTCATCCACAGAGTAACACCAAGTTGAGATCATTTTCTGAAAGTGGGGATGCTAGCTTGGGGATGGAGAAAAATAATGGAGGATCCAGTCCATACTTACATGACCATTATGGGTAGACCGTGGGACTATTGACCAGTCTCAACCTCTTGGTGCCTTAGTTTCTTCGTCTGTGAGATGGAATCTCCCCTGTCCTACCTCCCTCACACATTATTATGAGGGTCAAAAGAAGTGTGCAGAAGCGCTTCATTAGCTCTCAAGTACTTCCAAGGTAGACACAGTGACCTTTGGGTGCCCTCTACTCTCCTGATTCCCATCTCTTTCCACCCTTCATCTCTAACCTGACTCCTGGATGAGTCCTGACTGTCTGCACATATCTGTTGTGCATATCAACTCATTCCTTTCATGCTCCAGATTTTATTCTTGGATATTTTGAAAACATTTTATTAATACTTTGCAGCATGTGATGATTACATTCATCATGGAGAGTTGGTACATATACATAACACATCTTAATTCTTCTTACGTTCCATTCCCTTCTCCTCCCACCTTCCTCCCTCCATCTCTTGGTCAAGCACATTTTAATATTAGCCTTCAGAAAAACACAATTAGAGAGAGAAATTCTTGGTTTACAAGATAGGCATATGCCAGCCCTACCACTGAGTAGGAATGAATTTTAATCATTTAAACATGGCCTGGTGGGAGAGGCATTTCCTGCCTCCCTGAGTTGGTACAAATCATGGACTGCTCCACATTTAAAGTATATGCACACGTGTGTTCTGAAGCAGTCTTTTGACATACATGAATGCTCCTCTAGATGGACATCAAGGGAGATTTTCAGTTGTGATGGTGTCATGGCTCTTTAGGGATGGACCACCCCATCTAATGGTGCGAAGTCCTGAATTTCTTTGCACATAATGAGAGTACTTTTCTGCAAGATCTTCTCACATTAACTTTGTGAAGTTGAAATAAAGACTGAATTTAAGATTGGCCATTATCCTGGCAAGACCAGAGGAAGATAAATTTGAATCTATCTTTGCATTTCAGCAACACCAGCAGGTTCTGTATAAGCAGCCAGATTCTCATTACGCTCCACAGTAAACTTGCGACATAAATGAACCTTGTTGAGGATTTATTCTCTGAGGAAGCTTGGCCACATAATTTTCTAAACACCCCTTTTCTATAAAATGCGAAATGAAAATGCCAGTCAGAACGTGTGTTGAATATGCACTTGGCAATGCTTTATGCTGCTGCTGTGGGGAGTCACTAACTGTGGTTTTTATTGTTGTATACTTAGTGAGAATAAACAAAAACCAAACCAATGGTTTCACATACATATGATGTTTAAAGGGCTGTACCCAGTGATAGGCTAAGAAAGACAGGTCCTTGTTTTCTTCCTCAGCGTACTCAGCCTCAGCCGCTGGCAATATTGACGTTCAGGACCTTGTAGATGACAAATGCTTGCATTGCACACTACGCAGTATATCAATTGCTGAAGCCACACGTTTTGCAAAACGGGATTTACTCACAAGGTGGCCTAGTCTCAGATCTGCCTCCTAAAGGTTAGGGTTTGGGATATTTATGTGATAAAGAAGTAGGTGACTTAAAGCTTTAGTGAAGAGGTTTGGGGGTGAAATCATTAGTGCTCTGGGGATGCATGATTAATCTTCAAGGTATGTGTGCTCAGGGAATAGTGGTGTGTGATCGGGCTGTGGGTTTTTCAGCCCCCTGATGTGAGAGGGTCACCCATTGGACCCTTGTGCCAGCTGGATATTTCCCATCAGTGTGTCATCTGCAGATAAACTAGATAAAAGCAGCCTCCAAGCTCCCGAAAAAACCCTTAGGCACCTGCCACCACCTCATGTCCAGCATATCAACAGTGTTATCTACACTGAAGCAAATTTGAGTGTGTTGCTCAGTGAGGTGAGCTAAGCTTGGTGATAAGAACAAGTAACTAAAAGCAAGTGAAGCTAGAGAATTTATTCCGGTCTTCCCTTGGTTCCAGTCTGATTCTTTGTTGTCTGGGCTATCCTGGGCTTTGTTGGTGTTTAGCATCACCCTGGCCTCTACCCAGTAAATGCCAGTAGCACACACTGCTCCTCCCTGGAGTGATGGCAAACACATTGTTCCGCGTGATACCCCCCTGGTTGACAAGCAGTCTATAGCTGTAAGGAGGTTTATTGGCTAGGGCAATTTCACCAGAAATACTGTGAGGTCACGTACACTGGAAGCACATATTTGGGCCTAGTATTTCATAAGTGGCCTTATCATGTCGATCTGTGGCCCTCTCCTTCGACATTCCCATTACCTTGCAGTCAGAGAACAGTAAACTGACTATGAGTCAGAAAAGCTGCTTACTCCTTAACTATCTAAAGCTAATTTTCCCACTAAACTTAGTTTGATGTGCAGATCATCAGTCCATATAAAGGGACAGTAAGCCATGACAAGAACAAATACATCGATTTGGAGGAGTGACAGGTATTTTCCAGTTTGCTGCACTTTTCATACCATTCAGGAAGATTCTTACTGTTATTATCTCCAGGAAAGTAATTGAATAGCTTTCTTTTAATCCAAATGCCTCAAAATAGTTCCAAGCAGTAAATTGTGAACTTCATATTATACTTTGATGTGTTAGAGGGAGTAATAATTCTGGTTCTAAAGGTAGTGATGATTTTGTAGGGCACATATATCTCTGCCGCATAATGAAATAAATCTGGTCCTTTATAGACCTACAGGTCTTCGAAGTGCTGTAATCATTTCATGATGCAGTACCTTAACCTTAATATGCACACCCTCCACAAACTGTTCTGCTGACTGCCGAAGTGCAACCTTGCCTTTGCAAGATAACTTCACTGAACAGCTACATAGTGCTTGCAAAAACATATCTAGAGCCTGCGACTGCACTTATTTTTTTAAAGGAGTAGCCAGTTGATGAAAAGGCCAAATTTAGTGAGTGTGAATGCTGTTACTTAAACTGAGAACACCACCCTTCCTCTAAATAATGCCAACTGCGTTATTTAAATTTTAAATTTTAAATCATTGCCACCAGTGGGCCAACAGGGTTAGGATTGAAGGTGCTTGTCTCCCCTATTTGTTAAATGACCTTCAGCTAATCACCTAGGGTGGCCCTTGCTCCTGCTTTGCCTCTTTGTGGACTAAGTGTGATAGATGTAGTGTCACACACTTTTCTCTTCACCCATTAAAGCTGAGTTTTTGAGATGAATGTCTTAGTACAAGCATGTTGGAGTTGACTCTCGGTAGAAGGTTGACTAATCTTGTGTGAGGTTGATATTGTACATTGCAGTGAATAAATAAACCAATACTTAAATCAGTTAAAAGGGATACTTTACTCTGGGAATCTGTGCTGCAAATTAGTGTGCATTCCATGTTTCCTTAAGTAGGTTAAGTGAGATAGACTTCTTTGTTCTTTTTTTTCACCATTTTTACCCACATCTAACTTGTGTATATTGACCCTGGTTTCCAAAACCCACAAATTAAAGGAGGAAAGGTTTATTTTAGCTCACAGTTTGTAGAGGTTTCAGTCCATAGTTGGCTGGCTCCAAGGCAGAGGGGCATGGCAGAGGGTTATGGCGGAGAAGAAACAGTCCATGGCGTGGCAGGCAGGATGTACCAGCAGTAAGCCTCCCTTTCCCTCTTTGTTCTGTTCAGGCTATGAACCTGTTGGGTGGTTCCACTCACACCCAGGGTGGTCTTCTGCTTCAGTAGACCCATCCAGTGCCACCCAGAACTATGCTGATCAAGTGGACTGACCCAGTTACCGTATAGCATACCCTTAATCCCAGTGTCACACACCCTAGCTCCAGTCACCTCTGAAAAGCCCCACCTATGAGCACATGAGGCTTTGGAGGGACATCTAGATACAAGCCATAGCACTAGTAAAAATCCATATGAACATACATTTTGTGTGAAAATTAAACCAAGTCCAGGAAGGACTGCAGCAACTATGGGTTTAGACACCCTTGGGATTCCGTTGGGCCAGCACCCTGGGCAAATCCACGTGTGTCTTGCTAGGAAGTGTGAGGGGACAGGTTGAGGGCTGTCTTTTCCCACTAAAGAGACGGGAGAGATGCCACCAGGCAAGTGGTGAGTATCAGCCCTGTGATGGGTCCAGGGCTCCACCAGAAAAGCCGACAACCCTTTCTGTTCCTGCATTTGTTTTGGTCATGAAGCCAGGAGGTGTGTTCATTGTATTCTTCACTTCATGGGGAAGCTTATGCCTAGTCCCGAGTACATAGTACAGAAATAACAGTGGCAGGAGTGGTTTCCTGCATCAGGAGCAATGCGGAGATTTTCCTATAAAAATCGTGTCACCCTGCTGCGTCTGGAATTTAGTGGCAGTTCCAAATAAATAGGCTTTCGAGAGCTGACCTAAAAATCATACCTATAATCTTATTTCTTTGGGGAAAAATGCCTTCTGAGTTTTAAATAATTCTAAACAGATGATTTATAGATCTGTGCTTGGGCCGTAATCCACTTCTGAATTATATATGACGGTTTAAAAAAACTTCGTGAAATCTTGGACAGTAAACAGCCAGAGTCTTTCACTTATCTGTTGAAAGATTAGAACTTAAATGCTGAGTGTCTAAAGCTTTCTGTTTTCAAATAGAACACTTGCTAGTGATTTGGAAACTATGCTGCAAAATGCAACATTTACATTTGAGAAAAGCTATCAGAACTCAGCTTCTTCTGTCGGAAGGAGCAGTAATACCCTAAACGACAATCATTTTGAAGTTTTAAATGGAAGGTAAAGTATGATTGGTGTCCCTACTTGTCGCAGTCACGTTTTGTATCCTGACCACGTGACTAGAACATAAAATGTGCTTCTCCCTTTGCAGTAATCTGCCAATCAACATTTGGGAAGACCTCTCTGAGATGTGGGGCTAACCTCCCCTGTGACAATCACAGAGGTTTGTTCCTGGGAAATAAAAATGCAACTTTGAAGCATTTTTTTGGTAATGCACTAGTAATACAATATTATAAGTAATTTATCTACAACTGCAACCTGTACATACTGAGGAATTTAGATTTACCTTAAATTTAATTTCCTGTACACTTAACTTTAACTTCCTGTAGACTCGCTTATCTACAATCACAGTGCTGCATCTTACTTAAGTGAGGGTGACTGATCCAGAGAGTATGGACCTGTGCCTATACTTTAGATTCTTTTTACATATTGAAAATGTTATCTTTTATTATGAAAGTGTGTGCAGTCGTGCACTTGAAATACGTGCGACTTGTGCGTTTAATAGGGCTTTTATAGTGAGTGATGTATCAGACTGACTATCTGAATGTTAGTGCTTCTATTCAGGAGCTGCTGTTTTCTCTGACCCCCCCCCCCCAGGTCCTCCTTGCTAGCAGCTTCGTGCCCATTTACGCCGGAGTGAGGCCAGTGGAATACCAAGGGCAGGTAAAGCCATTATAACTAAGAATCTTCCTTCGAAAGATCTAGTTTTGCTTTTTGGTACTGAGGATCGAACTTGGGACCTTGCGCTTATGAGGCAGGGGCAGTGCCACTGCCCTAAATCCCCGGCCCTCGAAAGTTCTAATTTTGGAATTATTCTAGTCAGGTCCATTTATATGTATTATATGTGCCAATAACTTTTTCTTCGGTAAGCGGAAAGAATGTCAAGAACAGGGCCTGCAGTACCTCACCGCCAGATCTTATCAATGAGAATGATTGACTGGACACTCTTATTTCCGTCACTTTAAAAAACTTTAAAATTTAATTTATACTAAATACTTTAAATGCTTTTAGAAAGTACTTGCAGTAGTACCACTTACAGTGGCACCTTGCCGTTGGCTGTTGATTGGCTCTGGGGGCTGCAGTGAATCCCACTGACTTGGGATTGCCTTGTCTGAGCAGCGTCGCCAGTCAGGAAAGCGGACACGGTAAGTGCCAAACACATGAAACGGGGACAAAATGTTTGCACCAAAATGCATGAAGTGCCATGTTCGGTGAGTTGTAGCGCCAAGATCTGACTGTAATTTTCCAAGGTGGTATAATAGTCTCGTTTTTCATCCTGCATCCTATTTGCTGCTGCTCCTGTGAATGCCAGAAGCAGAACTCCAAGCCGTGGCTTTCTGAACCATCCCTCATCCCACCCTGGGCGGCTCCTTTTGTTTTCATTTTGTAATCCAGTACCATTCCCATGTCATGCTTACCAGAGATAGGCATGTCCTAATCAAATCTAGACTAAAGAGATAGAGAATTCACAGTAAAATGGAGTGTCTCTACAGAACATACAGGAGATGTGTATTTATCCTCAGATTCAGTCGCTATTTAATACGTATTTATAATCAAATACAGTATATGACTAGCACATCCCAGAGACATGCATTTTATAATCAAATTTATCTTTTAACATGTGTTTATAAATAAATACACTATCCATTTAGCACATACCCAAGCTATGCATTTTATAAACAAATATAGAAGGGATTTAGCCCACATCCAAAAGCAAATATGCTATCCATTTGGCACATACCAGAGATCCACATTTTATAACCAAATATAGTATCTGTCTAGCACATGCCAGGGTTCTGGATTTTATAATCAAACATACGTATTTTATAATCAAATATATTATCTATTTAAGATATACCACCTATATATTTTATAATCCAACATACCATCTATTTAACACACATTTATAATCAAATACATTATTGTTTAACACATACCAGAGATACGCATGCATCCCATAATTATAACCTATATACTTAACATATACCAGAAACATATATTTTATAATCAACTAGATATAACACATGCCAGCAGTATGCATTTTATAAGCAAATATGTCATCTATTTAACACACATTTATAACCAAATACAGTACTTGCTTAGCACATACCAGAGTATGCCTTTTATAATCAAATACAATATTTAACATATACTAGACATGTATTTTTGTCTTGAAATATAGTATCTGTTTAACATACACCAGAGATCAGGCATATACACTGATACCTGGGTTCATGAATGCTTCTGGTGGCAAAATTTTGGTTTTGTGTGCAAACTCTGCATCGGGCAATGAACACGACTGCAGCCATCTTTCCCCCATGAACACAAACGTGACTGTCTTTTCCAGAATCATGGAACGAAGTAAGTTCGTGAACCGAGGTACCACTGAATTTGAAAGTGAACCCCTGCTGTTTATTTTATTTGCATAACAGGCATTTATTTATATATTCATAAATAAGTATGTGCAAAGTGTGGAAAGGTCATCTTGATGCACGTACTCATTCATTCTGAGGGCCCGCAGAGCCCCATTCTGTGGGCGCCATCAGGAACTGGTGGTCTCCCCACAAAGGAAGGAACCAACTCTCAAAGCTAATAAATATTCTACTTCCACAAAAAGTATTATATCTTTTGCAATTTAAATATTTATGTGCACTGTATCACGCTTCAACTATGTAGTTATTTTAAAGTATCATTTCCCCTCTTGCTATATGAATAAAGGTCAACATTTACTTGTATGTATAAAATTTTAATAGAGCTAAAGTTGCTGTGAATATCTACTTTGCATTATGAGCTTTAATTTTATAATGATCAGAAATGTAAAGTGACTTTTACTTCACAGTTTTGTTTTATAGTATGCTTCAGCCATTACAAAAATGTCAAGAGTAGTTAAAAAAAAAGAAATCCTGAGGCATTTTCTGAGATTTTATATTACCGTGAACAGGAGTGTATTTGTCTGTTTTCTATTGCTATCATAAAACACCTGAGGCTGTGTAGTTTATGAAGAGGTTTGTTTACCTCCCACAGTTTTGGACTCTGAAAGCTGAAGATTAGATGGCCCCATCTGTTTTATCTCTAGTGAGGGCCTCCCTGGCTGTGCCCTGGGGTGACAAATGGCACCATAGTAGGAGCTTGTGCCAGAAGAGAGATCACGTGGTGAGAAAGGAAGCTAGAGAAACCCAAGCCCAGACTCAACTTTTTATGACTTCCCTGGTAGGAACTGACTGGGTCCCATGAAGCTACCTTCATCCCTCAATGCCATCACCACCTGCATGAGTCTCTGCCCCTTAATGGTGCCCCCAGGTGTCATATCCCAGATGTATGTTTTCTTCCTCTTCTTAGTAATAGATTCTCAACTTCTAGCCAGACCTATGTTCGTGTATCTCAATGGTTAACATTTCTTAGCTTCCCCTGAAGGTAACTGTGGCCATCCATTTAATTGTTGGCCTAAGAGGTATAAACTGAAATACTATTAGACTTGCAAGAAGGGAGGCTGTATGTAGGTCCACAATATGTAAGCTGAATGATTGTGAAAGTTACAGGAAGGGAAACTATGTATCTTTCTGGTTGTGTTTCATCTTTCTTTCCTGTTTCTTGGTACTTAGATGTAATGACTGGCGCTGCAGCAGCCATTGTGAAACATTAGGTCAAAGATCACACTCAGGAAATGACCAAATAGTGAGTTGGAAAGGCCCAGGTGCTGAATATTTTATGGGGTGCTGGTGCGGGGAGGGGATTACTTCACCACTGTAGTCTCTGTATTCTTGCCAAAGGAAAAAGAAGTAAAATTTCTGCTGTTCTTATTGCATGTGGCAGAATCCATTAATATCTACTGTGGAGATTATTACCCTCAACTTTACAGATGTAGAAATCAAGATGCAGAGGCATTATTCTCCTCCACTGAAATCACTTAGCTGGAAGGAGGCATCCTCTCCACAGTGGTCATGAGAGGCTCCATCTCTGTTGTCCCTCGCTCACTCTACTTTGACTCTTTTAGGTCTTTTCCAAAAGCATAGACCTCTTTTCTTTCCAACCCCACACCTGCTTCTTGTGTGTGCAACAGGAAGATGATGGGTGGTTAAAAGGGCCAGATGTGCAGAATCGGAGGTTCTCAGTGGAGTTTTCCATCGTGGGGTTGAATCCTTCGAACATAGAATAACAGCATTGGAGAGAGGGAAAGCACCGCACCAGTCACTTGGTACCTGTGGGTATTACACACATGGTGACCACCTGCTGCACTGAAACTTAGGCCTCCTGATAGCGTTCAGTCTCCTTTGTAGTTGAGTGGAGTCCGGGTGTGTCGTAGGAACCACAGATATCAGGACCCACCCAGCACCAGCACCGTGGGGGGACCTTGCACTGCCCTGTGCCAGAAAACCCCCTTTCCATTTCCCAGCACCCTCCCCGGTTTATGCCTGACTTTCTGCAAGCCTGATCACCTCTCACTGTCTCTTAGGGCTTCAGTACCAAGTCCTTTCTAGATTCTTCTCTCTCCAACTTCAGGGAACTGCGAACCTTGCTTTCCACGCGTGTCTGACGGTGGGTGGAATCTTCTTCCATGATGTAAACTACATAGAAATTGCAGTCGTGCTGAAATCAGCTCTCATTTTCTAGGTTGTAATGTTTTCATGCAGCTCTGGCTGGGGTTGTTCTTGTGAAGCAAGAGGGGCTGATGAAGGAGGAAAAGGAGGAAGGGGAGGGGGAGGAGGAGAAGGAAAAGGGGGAGAAGGAGGAGGAGGAGGAGCTTGGTATTGCTTGTATTTGTGGCCTGCGTTTACGAAGGACAGAGAAGGGAGCCATAGCCAAGGGGGGAAACATCCACACTCTTCTCTTATGACTTTCTCTAAATACATAGACATTTTTCTTTCCACATCTGGTATTAAGAGGTGGAAAAGCAAAATGGAGATTATTAAGACAGATGTGTGAATCCGGTATTTCTACTAAAAAATACCTTCTTAGAAGCATCATACTTGAATATGACATACGATTAACTTAAAGCACAAATAACAGTATGAACCCTTTCTAAACTCTACCAGTGGTTTAAAAGTGGTGTGATGTCTTTGAAAATTACTCCATTGTCCTATGTTATTTTTAAAGCTTTTGTAGCTCTCTGTGGCTTTATCATTTAAGACTATACTTAGCACATTACTTATAATAGATACTCATTAATAGATGAATAAATGAGTAAATGGAAATAAATTGAAGTCTTTCTTTTCAATGAATTATTTTTTCTTTTGTACATATGAAATCCTTCCAGTGATAGAATGCCACAGATATGTGCCTGCTATTAGACCATGTTTTCACAGATTCTTGTCATCAGTTTGGAATGAGAATTTTCAAAGGAGTTTCTAATATACTTTTAAAACATGAGTTTTGGCAAATGACTAAATATCAAAAGAGGATTATCTGCAGAAGTACCACATGCAGATCCAAAGAAAGATTATAGGATTTTGCGTTGTTTTTCTGAGTTTGAATTCAAGTAATATTTTGAGTCTATAGTATTATAAGAACATGTGTTGAAAATTGTCATATTATTATCCCTCCATTGAAACTTTGTGTTATGGATTATTCATTCTTTATTACTTTTGACACATCTGTTGGAAAGTGAATTGTGGAATGCTCCCTGTTACTATGCATTTATATAAAGTTATTACTGTAGCGGAAGGAAGCTCCTATTTCTTCATGACTTAGACATTTCTCATGGAAGCAGAGCTTGATGACTACGTGGTAAAAGCTGGGGTGGGAACCCACTAGACTAGAAAATGTGGATGAGTGGGTACTTACTCGGAAATAGAAACTTCTGTTTTCCAACGATGTTTTAGATGTTTTTTGCCTTGTCTACTTCATTTTTGAAACAGCATGTCTGTCTTCCAGGAAAGGCCTTTTGCAGCCTTTACAGATTGTCAACTGCTAAATCACTCCCGATTTTTTAAAATGTATAACTTTATTATCAAACACACACATACACAAAAATTAAAATTATGCAAAGAGAAACAATACAAGGGAAAAAACTATAATAATATTCAAATATAGTAGAACTCGACCTAACTTAAATATTTTTCCATATAATTTTTAAAAATCTCAAGCATTAACAAGACATCAGAGGATGTGATTTGTTTTAAAAAGATTTTCAAAACCAATATTGAACAAATAGTGGTCTGGAAAAAAAAATTCTAGTTAGCTAGTAGACTCCACATAAGCCAAAATTTTTTTTTAATTTAAATTTCAATACAGTCATATGACACGTGATGGAAATACAACCTGAGACGTATGTTTTTTGGCAGTTTCATCCGTGTGTATCGCAAAGTACCACACAGAGTGCCATCTTCTATGTGCAGACTGAAAAGGTATATGTCAATCATCTGTGATGGCCCCTTGATATGATCCAAATATGCAGTTAAACACGAGATACGTGAGGCTACCACTGGCATAGCAGCACACTGCTTTACAGTAAACTCTTTTTTTTGTGTGTGGTACCAAGGATCGAACTCGGGTCCTTGCGCTTGCGAGGCAAGCGACAGAACCACTGAGCTAAATCCCCGGCCCGGTAAACTCTTATATAAGTAGGATTTTGCTCTAAAGGATGAAAAGCACAGCATGTTAGGATAAGTACCTAAAACAGTAACCACTCTTGCTTTTTGAAGTCATTATTTTTGATCAGCTTTACAAATTCAGTCAACAGTGTACTGAGAACATTATTCAGTACAACTCAATATGACTTTTTTTCTTGATCTCTCTTTTTTAAAAATGTTTCCACTTGTCTCCCTTTCATTCTAAAATCTTATCTGTCTTTTCCCCCCCTCCTATTTTTCTTTAACCTAAATGGGAGATTATCAACTATGTCCCGGGAGATGGACTCATATTGTCTGTCTGCCTGTCTGTCTCTCTCTCTCTCTCTTTCTCTCTCTCTGACACTCTCTGCCCATCTGTCTCTTCTCTGCATCTTTCTCTGTCTCTGTCCCTTTCTCTCTCTGTCTCTGTCTTCTCTGTCTGTCTTTGTGTCTGCCTCTCCCCATCCACTCGCTTCTTCTCCATTTTAAGAATAGCTAAGCAACACCATTCTGCTTGATACAACTATTTGTAGCTTATTTCATGAAAGGAAAGAAGACAGATTTGCAAATGTAAAGTTATTTTTAAGTCCATGTATTTGTCCTTATCTAAGTCTCTTCCTCACCCCTCAGGCAGCAGTGCTGATTTCCCTGCCCCACTGGAAATCACTGTATTTTATGATATGTCATAAAAAGTACAAATTGTAGTGAAAAGACCCATTCTACCCCCTATTTCATGTATGCTCTGCATCAGCAGATACTTCATTTTCTGAAATATTTCTGAAAAGCATCCTGCAGTAAATACCTTTGGCATTGTGGTATGTAATCTCCATCTTTCCACCTGCTCAACCATGCATGCTGTTGTAATGGGAAGGAAGCCATTGACAATCTGTGAACAAAAGGACATGGCAGTGTGTTACTAAGACTTTATTTGCTGAAACAGATAGTGGGCTATAGCTTACTAACCCCTGATATAGAGCAAGTAGACCTCCAAGATAATTTCCCTTTGTAAAATGAAGGAACTGAATATACAATTTCCCCTTACTAATAGGGGATTCATTCCAAAGCCCTCAGTAGACACCTGAAACCATGTATATTAACAAACGCTATTTTTATTGCTTTTCCTGTTTGCCCCATCATACCAGAGTTAATCTGCCCTTCTATGTTTTATGCCATCGTGACAGCAGGCTGGTTTTGGGCTCCTGATCCTCCTGCTTCAGCCTCCCAAGTGCTGGGATTATGGGTGTGTACCATTGTACCTGACTCCATTGTTAAGAAAAATAAGGGTTGCTTGAACACAAGCACTGAGATACTGCAAGACTCAGTCTGCTGAGTCATACTGCTAAATGAGATGGCTACTAAGTGACTACCAGGAGGGTAGTATATACCTCATGGATACACTGGACAAAGGGATGTTTTATGTACTGGGCAAAAGGAGTTGGACAGCTCGAGTTTTCAATCACACTGCTCAAAATGGTGTGCAATTTAAAGCTTATGAATATTCTTTTATTTCTAGAGTTCTCCAGTTAATATTTTTATATGTCAGACCTTGGATAAGTGAAACTTCAGAAAAGGAAAACAAGTTTGGATGACCTTCCTACCTTGTGGAGTTTGTTCTTTTTGATGGTTTTCCACAACTGGAGATTGAACCCAGGGCCTTCCCACTGAGCTACAACCCCACCCTAAGCTCAAACTGTTGATCTTCCTAACTCAGCCTCCCAGAGTGCCAGATTTACAGTTTCAGGGGATCTTGTAATGATTCAGCTGATGATATATGGGAAATCCATTATAAACAATTTGTAAAACATTGGTCCCGTGCCTCATTACATTTTCAGTTTTCCACATAAATTACATGACAACCTTGCTTGAATTCAGAAAACCTGTTCTCAATAGATACCCACATTATATCAGCATGTAAAGCAAAAATTAACAGATACTAACAGATGAACAGTCTAGTCTGTTGCTGTACAGCAGGTCCGATTGTATCTATGAGTGATTTCATGAATTTTGGTTTGCAGTTCTGCAACCTTGGAGAAACCCTCATGGTAGACCCTGCCCCAGAACTGGCCACGGATTTCCTTTTCTACTGAACAGTTGTTTATTTATACCTCTTTGAACTCGGCCTGGCATGTACAGCATGCTTACAATAGTGCCAGAGGTTGGATAAACATAGCTAGATGACCAATGGTATCAGGTGGCAGCAACTGTGGGGACTGCAGCGAGTTTGATTTTGAAACACATTTTGCCCTGGAATTTTGCTGTGCTCGCCTTCCCCAGTCCTTGAAGATGTAGCACTGTGTGATAAAACCAATAAAATACACGGCACAATTCTAAAGGAGAAGACCCGCAGTTGTTTTCGTA
The DNA here is from genome assembly GCF_053883595.1 of Heterocephalus glaber. NCBI lineage: Eukaryota > Metazoa > Chordata > Mammalia > Rodentia > Bathyergidae > Heterocephalus > Heterocephalus glaber. The sequence goes on from NW_028258189.1 coordinate 1,940,755, forward strand.
AGGTTGAGTTTGGAATCATACAGAAGCTCATGGCAGTGGCTACCTCCATGTAGGATGCCACTCATCAGGCAAGAAAATGGGAAAAACTTGCGGGACTATGTGGCAAACAGCTGGAGCATTTATGGACTGAAACATTTAACATGCAGGAGTTTACACCACCAGCAGAACACATGCTATAAAATGCTTCCGGTTGTAATTGGAGGCTGAAGAATATTTGTTGCTCTGATTATTTGCAGAAGTGTTGTAGAGTCAGCATGCCTGAAGGAACGCGTGGCTATTCTGAGTGAAGGGGCTCATGAGAGCATAAATTAGGAGCAATAGGTACCGCGTGGAGAATACCAGAGCCAAGGGGGTTGTGACATGTGGGGGATGCAGAAACCAGTATCATTGCAAGTGTAATCAAGATGCTCACTAAGCTGTGTTTTCCCTAGTCATTTATCCAGTCAGCATAAGCTAACGAGAGAACAGGATTTGGGGAAAGGATTTTCAGTTCCTTAAAACAGCAGTAGTCATTAACCCCACAGTAAATTAGAACACTTTTCAATTTAATGAGCCAGATTCCCCTCTTTTCATTAAGCTGAACAAATCAGATGAGCTCTTACTTAAGACTGGATGGCGTATCTTGAATTCTCCCTGATGAATTTTTACATCATTGTTGACAGGTTCAGTTGAGTACGAAATGAGGTAAATTTGGAAGGTGTCTTTTTTTCTTTTTTCTAGGCACTATCCTATTCCAGAATTTGGTATTCATATTTAAATTAGGGGGGGAAGCAAGCAAGCTGTGGGACAAAATTAGATTCTGTGTGACTTTTTAATTTTGGGGGTAAACTTCCCTTTCATAGCTTGTATTCATATAATCTGCTCTGTCTCTCTCTCTCTCTAGTACATATATGTAAAATAACAGATACATATAAAATATAGGTATTATGCTATACACAGCACATATGTGTATATGCTACATACACGTATACATGTGCACATGCATGTGTTCTTATGCACATATACTTGTATGTACACATACACATATTAGTATGTCTATATAACATCCTTATAATGTTTATTATGTTATTTTTAAAATAATGAAAAGTTGGACCAGGGATTTAGCTCAGTGGTTCCGCCACCTGCCTTGCAAATGGAAGGTGCCAAGTTTGATCCCCAATATCAAAAAAAAATAATAATAATAATGATAAGATGCAAATTGTCTAGGTCAGTTTCATTTAATCAAATCTGCTTAAGCTTTCTCCTCTACCAAAATTTAATTCTCTCATAAGAAATTTTCTACTTATTTTTTTTCAGTTGACTTTCATGCCCTTTGGAGGAGTAGGATCTGGTCAAGACCTTTGTGAATAGTGTATTACCGGTCATGTCATTACCAGTGTTATAAGTAGAAACGAGAAAGAAAAAATTAAAAGAAGAAAATAATAATTAATTGTTTTATCCGAGTTAAGCACATTTTACACTGACCTGTCACACCTTCCTCACTCCACCTTTGTGCAGTTTTATTAAAATAAAATTTAAAGTACTGCAATTTTTAAAAATAGCAATTTTTAACTTCTATGTTAACAGGCTCAAGCAAAACTCTGTTTGCAAACGTCCCTGGTATAGACTCTCTGTGAGAGATTCTCCACCAACACCAGACCTTTCTTTTGTTTGTTTGTTTAACATTTTACCTGAGGCATACTGCTGATGGCTGATAGGACTTGGAGGCTTTGGGCTCCATTTCTGTGCTTGTGTGTACAGCTGTGCCTGATTATATACGCATGGAGGTTCATGGAGGCACTGAGATGCCTTGTGCTTGGAACATTTAACATGAGGAACATTGTGTCTGTCTTTCTTCCTGTCCCCATTTCTCACAGCACAGTTTTAGAGTGAAGTGGCCAAGGGTGCATTCACCTTGATCATCCTGTCCTCCTCTTGCCCCGGGATCTGTTTCCTTTCCTCGTTCTTCCCTTCCCTGCCCCAGCCATCACTGTGCTTTGTGGGTGGGTGGAGAGTGCTGAACCCCTTCTGAGAAAAGCTGGTTCTTTACCCAGCACCTCCCTTTCTCTCTGGCTTTAGAACAAAGCCTGCTTCACATACGTGGGAGCCACTTTGCAAATAGAATTTCTGGTTGTTCTATTAATTTTTGCATTTGCTGTGGGAAATGCCAGTTTCTAATTCTTATGATAAAAATAGGACCTCCCCTGGTGGTGCATGTCTTGTTCCGAATCAACAGTACACTCGACTCCACTTGGCTTGCATAAGAAGTCCTGATCTCATCATACATGGCTTCTTAGACATGCCTCGTACACAGTACAAATTCAGGTCCCTCTTAGGGGAAATAATCTAGCTTTTCAACTTTGGGAGAGCTCTCCTGACTCTGCCCCAGAGTTCTTATTATATTGGTGACTGATTTGTACACAAAGGCTTGTTTTGCTCCCAAAGTAGCTCCCCCGTTGGATGAGCCCTCAGAAATAGCACTTTAGGAGGCCACACTCTGAGGCATAGATCTTGACACAAGGAGGGGAAGTTCTCATGGACAAAGCCACTGTGTCTCTCTTGGCTTGGGACTTGTGTCGTCATCAGCGTGTACTGATGCTGATGAGGCCCTTCTTGTGCACAGAAGTGGGTGGATGGAGGCCTCACCAATAGCCTTCCCATCCTGCCTGTGGGCCGCACCGTGACCATCTCTCCCTTCTGTGGACGGCTGGACATCTCCCCACAAGACAGAGGGCAGCTCGATCTGTACATGAACATCGCCAATCAGGATATAATGGTGAGCAATGGCATTTGGTGACATTTGAAGAGTCCTAATCTACCAAAAGCCCCCGCAGAATTTAACATGCGTCCCACACATTGGAAGTTCATTGATAATTTTATGTACACATTGTGTTTCTCAGTGTCATGTTTTTCAACACTTTGCAACAGACTGTTCTTGGGGACTTAGTCCTTATGGATTGTCAGGATGTACGCTTTTTGCTGCTGATCAACTCTCAATTTCTCTAATGTTTTCTTTTTCCTCTCTTCTTTTTCACATCCCTAAACTCAGTGGGATTTCAGAACAATTCAAGTCATTTGTTTATTTAGAAAGATGGAAATGGTGAAATATATAAACATACTGGAGAAACAACTAGGGACCCAAATGAACAATTGACATAAAAATATTGATTCCTTTTCTGTAATCTAGCGGATGTCAGCATGAGGCAGTGGCTACCCAAGAAATATTTGGCACTGTCCAGCATCATTTTGGGCTGTCACATCTGAGCACAGCTATGGGTATCTTACGGGGTGAGGCCAGGGATATTGTTCAATGTACTGTAGTACCACAACTGCACCCATATAAAAGGTCCTGGCCAGAAATGTCAACAGTATCAAGGCTGAGAAGCCGTCAACTGCTCTATGGGTGGAATTAGCTTTTTAATTGTTTTTCTACTGACTTTTTATGTTATTGCTAATTGTATCCATGATAAGAAAGCTTAGCATATATGAGTAGCTATATATGAATAGCATCTATTTTTACCTGTACTGTAATTTTCTACGGCTTAAACTGTATCCTCCTCTCCCAGTTGTCCCTGGCCAACCTGGTGAGGCTGAACCAAGCCCTCTTCCCACCAAGCAAGAGGAAAATGGAATCCCTGTATCGATGTGGATTTAATGATACCGTGAAATTTTTACAGAAAGAAAACTGGTTTGAATAAAATGCCTAAAAGTGTGTAACACAAGATAGGTTTCAGACAGCTTTAGAGAGAGACTTCTGATTAAATCCTTTCTTTAAAAGTCTGTCAAAACTCTGTGTTGATTCATTATCACCCTTGGCAATATTTGTATTTTTTTTTGGTTTCTTATTACTATATGTTTGCGATATCTAATAATTACATTCATCTTGGGTGGTTGGTACATGTACATATTGGATCTTAGTCATTTTTTCTTCTCTTCCCATTCCCCACCCTCTTCACTCCTGCTATCCCCAGATCCCCTTCCCCCCTCCATAAAGTTTACCTCTGTTTTCTATCATCTCTCTTTTCTTTTGTTATGTAAGGTACTCATATTTTTTGGTTTCTCATACAAGACAAAACATACCATATTTCACCCATGTCTGATTTATTCCACTTAGCATTATGTTTTCAAAGTGTATCCATTTTCCTACAAATGGTTCAAATTTATCCTTCTCTATGCCTGAGTAGTATCCTACCATGTATATTTATATCACCCCATTTTCTTTTTTCATTCATGTGTGATGGATACATATAAACTGCTACCAGGAGTTAGCTGTTATGAGTTGTGATGCTATAAACATGGGTGTGCTTGGATCACTGTAATTGATGTCTTTAACTCTATCCAGAAGAGCTATCCAGAAGAGGTGTAGCTGGGTCCAATGGAGTTGCTGTTTTTAGTTTTTTGAGGAATCTCCACACTCATTTCCATAGTGGTTGTACTAATTTACATTCCCACCAGCCATCTAGAAGTGTATCTGTTTCCCGACAACCTTGCCAGCATTTGTTGTTTCTTAAGTTCTTGATGGTATCTGTTCTTTCGCAAATGAGTCGGAGTTTTAGCGTTTTGCTTTGTATTGTTTTTAATATATGAATTAGTACTTCATTTCAAGAGTTCAGCATTGGATTAGCATTTGGTTATGTCCCTCACAACAGTGCACTCAAGTGATGAAGAACCACTTTTAGGGGAAAGTCATCGCCTTTGAAGAATTCAGCAGTCCCTTGGGGTGGAGGTGTTGAAAATGGAGGGCCAACACTTAGGTACCACTGTGGTGGTGTGGTCTTGACATGAAGCAGGATTAAGCCAGGTCCTCCCTACAGCCCCAGAATGGAACAAATCAGGCTCTCAGGGTGAAGCAGGCCTCGGGGTGGGACAGCATGTGTTTGAGAAATAGGCAGCACCCTGAAAGAGCTTCCGTTGGCACTGGATGGACAAAGGCCTGCTCTCCAATGGGACACGTGATCACTCCGTGTACAACATGAGGTGGATATCGAGGCACCGAGGAGATGTTGCAATTAGGTGTTGTCTTCTTTCTCTGTTGGGGCGCACCCTACCTGTCTGTCCATTCCAAACCCCATCTCCCTCCCAGCTGAAGAAAGCAGCAGGTTGCTGATCTGTGTCTTCCTCTCCCATCTTGCCTCTGTCTCTGGTCTCTGTCTCCCTCTTTTCATTCTCTTTCTTTCTTGTCTGTTTCTTTCTTTCTGCAAGGCCATGCCTCTCTGAGTGTTTAGCTCTCTCTGTATACACTAGGTATATCTACTCTAGGAACTTAAATTGGTAAAATACCACTAAACACCTGGAACCGAGTAAACCAAATACCCTAGCAAATAATGACAAAAATCCAAAATACTCGTGGGATGAATAATTTTTAAACCTTAGAGTACAGGTCCCAGGTCTTGCACTTCTTGAATAGTCATCCACCACTTGGAAGACTTGTGGGTGGGTTTCTACTAATTCACCTACACTGCCTTAAATCTTAAATCTGCTTTTATGGGGTTTTGCCAAGCATGAACCCTTAATTACTAGAAGGCACTTAGAAACAAGCCAATTTAATTGCACACCTTTAATTGTCCTGCATTACTCTTTTTACCCTTGCAAGCCATTCTTTAAATCAATTTTAGGGTCCTCAGAAGCCCCAAATACAGAATTTTCAGCACATAAACACCAACTGTTGCCTCTTTGGTAGGGAGTTCTCTAGAAACCCAGCCCAGAGTAACAGTGACCCTCGGGGACATGTAATTTATCTACTCTAGCAAACATATAGTTAAGTCTCAGTATGTTGTTTTCATAAGGGGCACATGGGGCATGGGTCCCCAGTTCATTCTTGTGTCCATTTTCTCTGGATACATTTTCATGTTGCCTAAGATTTTCACCTTACCCCTTCCTTTCATCATTGCGTGTGGATATTCTGTGCTCATATGTCCTTTCTTGATGAAACCCTAGGAAGAAAAAGAATCTTACTCTCTTTGACCTTAGGTTTTTTCTATTATTCCATGCTTGCAGTAATAATGTTGACATTCATTGGGTGGAGTTGATCCGTGTACATAACACATCTTCATTCTTTTTTTTATACCCTCCCCCCCTTCCATTCCTTGATCCCTCTCCCATTTGAGAAAGATCTATCTCCCCACTTCCTATTATCTTTTATTTTGCTTTTTACTTACACTTTGGATTTTTCATGTATGAGAAACCATGTGCTATGTAAATTTGTGTTTCTGATTTATTTCACTTAACATGATCTCGAGGTGCATCCATTTTTCTACAAATGACTCAAGTCTATCCTTCTTCATGGCAGAGTGCTACTCCACTGTGTTTAAATACCATGGTTGCATTTATCTGTTGATGGACATATAGGTCACTTCCAAGATTTAGCGATTATGAATTGTGCTGCTATAAACATAGGTGTGCATGGATCACTATAATCTGATGTCTACCTCTTTCAGGAAGATACCTGAATTCCATCTCACCCCTGAAAGAATGGCCATCACCAAGAAATCACAAATACCAGGATAATAACAAATGCTGGTGATACTGCAGGGAAAAAAAATCCTTCTGTATTGTTGGTGGGAGTGTAGACTGGTACAACCACCATGGAAATCAGTATGGAGATTCACCACAAAACTAAAAGTAGAAATTGCATTTGCACCAGCTAGTCCTCTTCTAGGTATCTTCTTGAAAGAGTCTCTTGGACTTTGAAATTAAATTTTTGTTTTTCTGATGCTGGGGATCGAACCGAGGGCCCTGTGCATGCTGGGCAAATGCTTGAGGATTTTGTAATCCACTACATGTTTTTGACCATTTGGTTGGATGGTCTTTTCTTTAACAAAAAAACAACCATTGTACAATGAATGGATGGATGAGTCTACAGCCCTTTCTCTGGGGACGTGCAATGATGCCATGGTTTTTCCTGGGGGTCTATAGCAAGTTCTTGGGGTGGCAAGGAAAGGGACAGATTCTGTTTCCCTTTGCTGCAGCAGCATGCAGCTCTGACTTGAGCTGCTGGCAGGAAGCAGGCACTTAGCACAGGGACTGATCTACTAACAGGACCAGAATTCCACAGCACACCAGACCTGGTATACACAAACTCAGAAGAGACTTTCTGACCCAGATCCCAATGTGTTTGCAGGGTAATTTCTGGCATAAGCTTCTTGGTAAGTCCCCAGTTCCCTGTTGGGACAATTTTCTAATATCTTTAGATGGGTCATTTAGAATTTCGTGTGTCTTCCTTTTCTTCTTTTCAGTAGCGTGCCTTGTAATTATGGAAACCCACTGTTTACACTGACAATTAGGAAAAATAGATTTGGTTTTGAAGTGCGATGATGCTTTGAAGGAGCAAGCAGTCTGTTAAACAAAGGAGGAAAGACTCCTGTGTGTTCTCATTCATAAGCCCACAAAGAAGTATCCACACAGTTCTGAGCATTGAAGTATCACTCCAAACAAGCGGTAGCTGTAAATGTGCACTGTGTCAATCGCCTGTTTGTCCAAAGTTTCTGCTCAGAAAAATAGGTAAATGCAATTATACAAAAGCTCTCTCTCTTTATAAACACTAATCATGGGAAGATCTTAGATCTCATCTAGTACTTTCCCAATTGAGGAGTCAGTAATACACAAGTTTAGTGTTTCAGGACTTTTCGCACCTAAGTCATGTCTTCACAATGGTAAAACCTACTTACAAGTGGAAATAATTGTCTGCATAGCTCAAAATGGAAGGAAAAACAATTATTGCCCTTCAGGAAAAGTGAACTGATGTTTGAACCATTATTATTCATGTACGTCTTGACTTATTGTAATTTCCCCAGCTTTGGACTGACATAAATATGATTTAGTTTTTTCTGTGTTATGGAAAGCACGTTAAATAGCGCTCGTACACACCTTACAATATTATCCCATCCAACTTCATCTTGAAATCAGTGTCAATTTTCCAGAAACATGAAGATAAGCAAACCCATGAAGGCATGTATGATGTCCGTGTAGGCACATGCACACATACTAAAATGCAACAGGTCGTGCTACGTTCCTTTTCATTGTGCAAAAATGAGGAAGCATGTGTTTAGAACACGATTCTACTGTGTCTACAAATGCTCGCTAATGTTTATGTCATCCAGTTCACCTCTGTGGGTAGAATAAGTTGCTCAGTCCCATCCAAATCACATAATATCAACTCTCATTTGCTGGCTTCCCTGGATTTGCTGTGAGACTTTCTGACTGTCGACAGTCTTGTGGCCTTTCAGATGAGTACCCCACTCATGAGCTTTACTTAGATGATTGCTCTTGAGCCATATGGAAAGTCCACAAGGGCATGTTTGTGGGTTCCTTTCCTCTGGGAGCTTATAAGCAGGCTCAGGAGGGGTTTTGGGGTGGACTCCTCTTATTTGTCCCAAAGGGAATAGTGACCATACTGATGTGTTGTTGTCCAGTGCTGGCCAAGCCCAGAGCTGCAGTACAACTCCTCAGCCACTGCTAACCTGGATTTGGGGAGAGACCAGTGGAGGAGATGTTGAAGCAAAGGTCTATTCAGATCCTGACCTTAATTCAGCAAAGGGCAAGCTTTGCCCAAGGAAGGACCTCTGTGCTCACAGACATTGGGAACACTTCCACATTGGATCCTGACAAGGGACATGAAGCTGTGTTATCAACCTCAGTCAGAAGAATCCAACCGTGATTTCTGATCCAAGATGGTGGCTAGCGCCAATCTTCAACAAGGGAAGGGGCCTATTCTGGTCCACCATTTCTGACTGCTCCTAACCTGAGCTGAAGGAATCTTTGCCTCAGACCCATCCAGAGAGATGGATTTGCTGCTGTAGCACGGAGGTAGAGAAGAATGTGCATGCCATCAAGGTAATCCCTTCAGCTGTCCAGTCTACAACCAGCACTTGTGGGACGGAATGTGGTAGACCATGGTAAACCACCTCCGCTATAGCAAGGTCACAGATCCCTCAGCATTGAGTTTCATATCCTTTGAACTCTGATCTCTTGTGCCTGAAAAGAAGACAGTGTGGATGGTGAGGTCCCAGGAGCAGTTTGGAGCCACGCCTTCATCCAGTGCTTCTCTCCGCGGGTGGGCCAAGCGGCCTGAGGCTCCCCGGCTATGTTCCTGTTCCTGCCCATGCCATGGTGAGGTGGTGAGGTCCCAGGAGCAGCTTGGAGCCAGGCCTTCATCTAGTGCTTCTCTCTGCCGGTGGGCCAAATGGCCTGAGGCTCCTCAGCTGTGTTCTGGTTCCTGCCCATGGCAAGGTGAGGTCCCGGGAGTGGCTTGGAGCCACGACTTCATCCAGTGCTCTGCTTAGCCATGCACGTGCCTGCAAGGCCCAATTTCATATCCCCACCCACCGCCTGCCTTCTGGCTCTTCTGCTACCTGGTCTCACACTACAGAGGCACAGGGGATTATACTTCACATAGTTAAATGGGATAGATTAATAACTACCACAACTTGTCATTTTCTAAGCTGCACTTGATGCTATGGTATTGCTGATTGTAACATTTGGCCTAATATGTTGTGATTGATCTAATCCGTTTTCCTTCCTGGTATAAGGAAAATAAAATAGCCTCAGAGTCATTAGAGCCTCAAAACCTAAACACAAGCCATATCTGGGAGACACCTCTGAAAAGCAATCATTCCACAAGGGTTTTAAACAAAAGCAATAAAGATACCTGCATTAAGCAATTTTGAAATATCAACCCAGGAATTAAACCAAGGACAGTACAAAAAAACAAAAATGAGAAGACATTTAAGCAAGGCACAAACACAGGCTTCCATGCCACAAAAAGGAAATTCTGGGGGAAATGAGGTGGAAAAGTCAGATAATCAACCACCTGGACACCCTGAACTGATAGCATAGGAAGTTACAAAGCAGATACATGAGGTTCTAGAAAAATTCAAAGCAGAAATAATCTCCCAGATAAATACAGAGATGGTGAGCAGAGTGAAAGACATGATTAGAGGCTCTAGAGCAGAAACAGACAAGAAAATAGATGAGATCAGAAACATCCTGGAAGCCAGGAATGCCCAGTATAAGAAAGAAATAGAAACTATGATCGCCCAACATAAGAAAGAAATGGAATCCATGAAACAGATTAAAACAGATATTCAGGAGATTAAAAACTCCATTGAAAGCATGCAGAGCAAACTAAGAAAATCTGAAGACAGAATATCAGATAGAGAAGACAGGATCACAGTTAAGGACTGAAAACAGAGATTTCTTAAAGATAGTAAGGGACCATGAGAAATCAATCCAACAGCTGCTAGATGTTGCAAAGAAGAATAACATAAGACTGATAGGAGTTCACGGAAAAACAGGAGAAAGTACAATTGACATTAAAAAAAACTGTTTACAGAAGCAATAGTAGAAAACTTCCCAGACAGAGGTGGAGAATTGGGCACACAGATAAATGAGGCATATAGAACTCCATCCAGCCACGATAAAAAAAAAAAATCTACACCTAAACGTATAATAGTCAAGATCCCAGAAACCCAACAGAAGAACAAAATTCTGCAGGCAGTTAGAGAAAAGAAACGAGTCATCTACAACGGAAAGCCCATCAGAATCATGGCAGATTTCTCAACACAAACCCTCAAATCAAAGAGAGCCTGGAGTGAAGTATTTCAAGCCCTAAAAGAAAATAACTTCCAACCTAGACTGTTGTATCCAGCAAAATTATCTTTCAAAATCGATGGGGAAATTAGATACTTTCACGACAAGGAAGACCTGAGAAATTTAATGAACACCAAACCAGCACTCCAAACAATTTTATACAATATCCTAGAAAAAGACAATGAAGGTCACAACTCCATGAGGGCCAACAGAGAGAAGACACCATGCAAGGTAAGGCACTCAAGGGAAAGGGGGAAAAATAAGAAAAGAGCCAACAACAATAAAACATCATGGCAAGAATGAGTCCATATCTCTCAATTATAACTATCAATGATAATGGCCTCAATTCACCAATCAAAAGAAACAGACTGACAGAATGGATTAAGAAGCAAAACCCAGCAATATGCTGTATACAAGAAACACACCTAACTCAAAAGGAAATTCATAGACTGAAAGTAAAAGGATGGAAAACAGTTCTCCACATGACAGGATACCAGAAAAAAGCAGGGGTAGCAGTCTTATTTGCAGACAATGTAGATTTCAAACCAAAACTAGTTAAGAGAGACAAAGATGGTCACTACATCCTTGTAAAGGGAACAATCCAAGAGGAAGAGATGACAATCCTAAATATTTATGCACCAAATACGAATGCCCCCAACTATACAAAACAAATATTAATGGACATGAAAAACCAAATAAACAATAACACAATTGTAGTGGGGGACCTCAACACTCCTCTATCACAAATAGACAGATCATCTAGGAAAAAAATTAACAATGAAATTCTAGAACTGAACCAAGATATTGAACAAATGGACTTAATAGATGTTTACTGAGTGTTCCATCCCACACAATCAGAATACACATTCTTTTCAGCTGCACATGGGTCATTCTCCAAAATAGATCATATGCTAGCTCATAGGGCAAATCTAAGTAAATGTAAAAGAATTCAAGTTATCCCCTGTATATTATCAGACCATAGTGCAATAAAATTGGAGATCAATAATGTAAGAAACCTCATAACACCCACAAACACATAGAAATTGAATAACACCTGCCTGAACAACCAATGGGTCACAGAGGAAATTAAAGAAGAAATTAGGCAGTTTCTACAAGTAAATGATAATGTCAGTACAACATACAGGAATCTGTGGGACACAATGAAAGCAGTTCTACATGGGAAATTCATAGAGTGAATCCCCATATTAGGACAACAGAGAGAACTCAGTTAAATAACCTAATGCAGAACCTCAAGCTCATAGAAAAAGAAGGGCATGACAAACTCAAAGCTCGTACCAGAAAGGAAATTACAAAGATCTGAGCAGAAATCAATGCAATGGAGACCAAGAGAACAATACAAAAAAATCAATGAATTGAAGAGCTCATTTTTTGAAAGAATAAATAAAATCCATAAACCTTTAGCCAACCTTACAAAAACAGGAAAGAAAAGGCTCAAATCCATGCAATTAAGAACAAAAAAGGTGAAGCCACAACAGACCCAGCAGAAATTCAGAGGATCAACAATACCTACTTTGAGAACCTGTACTCTAATAAAATGGAAAACACAGAAGAGATGGGCAGATTCCCAGATATGTACAAATTGCCAAAATTAAATGAAGAAGATACAGAAATTCTAAATACCCCAATAACAATGAGTGAAATTGAAAATGTAATAAAAAATTTACCTACAAAGAAAAGCCCGGGTCCTGATGGGTTCACTGCTGAATTCTACAAGACATTTAAAGAAGAACTATCTCCATTACTCTTTAAACTCATCAAGGAAATTGAATGGGAAGCAAGGCTTCCAAATTCTTTCCTGGAAGCAAGTGTGACTTTGATTCCAAAACCAGGGAAAAAACCCAACCCAAAAAGAGAACTACAGACTAATCTCCCTAATGAACATAGATGCAAAAATCCTCAACAAGATACTGGCAAACAGAATACAGAGGGTCATCAAAAAGGTCATACACTCTGACCAAGTTGGATTTATCCCAGGGATGCAAGGATGGTTCAACATACATAAATCAATAAATGTAATACACTATATTAACAGAGTCAAGGACAAAAACCATATGATCATCTCAATAGATGCAGAAAAGGCATTTGACAAAATCCATCACCCATTCATGATAAAAATGCTACAGAAAATTGGAATAGAAGGTCTTTATCTCAATCTGATTAAAGCTATCTATGAAAAACCAACAGCCAACATCATACTAAATGGTCAAAAACTAAAAACTTCCACGCTAAAATCAGGAGCAAGACAAGGATGCCCACTATCACCACTCCTGTTCCATATTGTTCTGGAAACATTAGTCATAGAAATTAGACAAGAGAAAGAAATAAAAGGAATAAAGACAGGAAAGGAAGAAGTGAAACTGTCATTATTTGCTGATGATATGATACTTTACATAGAAGACCCAAAAAACTCAGTCAAAAGCCTTCTAGACCTAATTGACAGATTCAGTAGAGTAGCTGGATATAAGGTCAATACTCAAAAAACAATAGCCTTCTTATATGCAAATAGCAGTCCCATTGAGAGAGAAATTCGGGAAATAATTCCTTTTACAATAGCATCTAAAAGAATGAAATATCTAGGAATCAACCTAACAAAGGAAGCAGAAGACCTCTACACTGAAAACTACAGCACTCTGAAGAAAGAGATCAAAGAGAATATAAGAAAATGGAAAGATATCCCTTGTTCCTGGTTAGGAAGAATCAACCTAGTGAAAATGGCCATACTTCCAAAACTACTATATAGATTTAATGCAATACCGATTGAAATTCCAATAATATACTCCCCAGAACTACAGAAAACAATCCAAAAATTCATTTGGAAGCATTAGAAACCTAGAATAGCAAAAGCAATTCTAGCCAACAGAGACATGGCTGGAGGTATCACAATCCCCAACTTGAAACTATACTACAAAGCCACTGTGATAAAAACAGCATGGTACTGGCAAAGAAACAGACCCGAAGATCAGTGGAATAGATTAGAAGATGCAGAAACAATTCCTGACATACTTAGCCACCTCATCTTTGACAAAGGAGTCAATCACCCTCATTGGAGAAAAGATACCCTGTTCAATAAATGGTGATGGAAAAACTGGATTTCAACCTGCCAAAGATTAAAACTAGACCCATACCTATCACCGTGCACTAAACTAAGATCAAAGTGGATTAAAGAGCTAAATATCAAGACAGAAATGGTAAACTTGCTGGAAGATAAGTTAGGTAGAACTCTCAATGACATTGGCATAGGAAAAGACTTTATGAACAAAACTTCAGTAGCACAGGAGCTAACACAAAGAATCAACAACTGGGATCTCATCTTACTGAAAAGCTTCTGCACTGCAAGAGAAACTACCAACAGAGCTAAGAGACAACCTACAATATGGGAAGAAATTTTTAGCAGCTGTACCTCAGACAAAGGTCTACTATCTAGAATATATAAAGAATTGAAAAAAATCAGACCCCCCAAATTCAAAGACCCAATTCAAAACTGGGCATCTGAAATGAACAGACATTTCTCAGACAAAGAAGTAAAAGCAGCAAATAAATATATGAAAAAATGTTCAACATCATTGGTCATTCAAGAGATGCAGATGAAAACAACACTGAGATTCCACCTCACCCCAGAAAGAATGGCTGCTATCAAGAAATCAACCAATAACAAATGCTGGCAGGGCTGTGGAGAGAAAGGAACCCTTCTCCATTGTTGGTGGGAGTGCAGACCAGTGCAACCACTGTGGAAATCCATATGGAGATACCTCAAAGAACTAGGACTAGAGGTCCCATTTGACCCACCCATTCCCCTTCTTGGTATCTTCCCCAAAGAATTAAAAGAATCATACCACAGCGATATATGTGCACCTATGTTTATAGCAGCACAGTTAGTAATAACTAAAGTTTGGAAACAGCCCAAGTGCCCGTCAACTGAAAACTGGATAAAGAAGGTGTGGGTTTTTTTATAAAATGGAGTACTACTCAGCCATAAAGAATGAGAAACTAGAGACATTTATAGCTAAATGGATGCATATTGAGGCCATACTCTTAAGTGAAGTAAATAGGACACACATGTATAAATACCGAATAGTTTCTCTAGTGTGAGAAACTGAAAGTGTAAATAAGGATGAAAATGATTAAAACGAATACTTGATAATTTGAAATAGGAAAAGGTCCAAAGGTGGAGGGGTGGCAGGATGGGAAGGGGAAAGGGAAGAAGGGAAAGGAAAAATTATGAGAAAAAAAAAAAGGAAACAAAGTCTATGTAAATAGGGAAGGGTGGTGGGGTGAAGGGCGCACAGGTAATGGGGAAAAAAATAAAAACTAAGATACATCATGTTCAGGTACAAACACCCAATGATAAATGTTAATGTATTGTATACCTAAAATGTATCAATATATAAATAAAAATAAATAAATAATTAATAAAAGAAAAGAAGACAGTGTGGATGGAAGAATGAGTAGGAAAAGTCAATGTACAGCAGCTCAGGAGCAGTGATGGCCCCTGTAACCTGGAAGATTCAGCCCCTTGGAGGACAGCTGAGCTTTAGGAACCTGTCTGCTTCAGTCCGCTGGCCACCTGGCCGCCACCAGTCATCTACTTTCTACCCAAGGGTCCCACATTGATATAATTGAAGCCAATAAACACCTACCCACAAACTGCCTTTGACAATTATTTTCCTGTTAATTTTTTTCATTAAGTTTATTGGTACATTTTAAGTATACATTATGATCACATTCGTCGCTGGGAATTTGTACCCTTACATGATATATCTTGGTTCTCATTTTTCACCCATTAATTTCTTAAGTTAAAAAAACAACATCACATAGGCAGCATGGTCGTGGGTATTTTAAGGTACAGAGCTTTCTTCCTAAAGCATAAGAAGAGAAAGGCAGTACGTAAAAAAAGAACACAAAAGGGCTTCAATCAGTGTCAGTTAAGATACGTAGGCTCACCCTTTGCTTGTATTTATTTAATATTTATCTATGTGACATTAGAGATCAAACCCAGGGCTTCACATGCTAGACAAGCACTCTACCACTGAGCTACATCCCCAGCACCCCAATATTTCTTTTTAAATGAGTACTGTGTGTCATCGCAGTTTTGTATCCATACAGGTAGGTTGCTGGGTCACTGAGACCACCCCACCACATGACAGAGCAGGTGAATCTCCCTTTGAATACCACAGCATTAACAGTCAGAAACTGAAGGAGGAGCTGAAGGAAATTATATGGGATCCCCCATCATCACTCCTCATATTTCACCATAAAGTTGTCGTTAGCTCCGTGTCTTTGCAAAACCCCTCCAACCACACAAAGAACAAAATGCATGGATGACTGAACAACTACCTGAGAAGTCAACATTTTTAAAAATGAGAGAAATGTTTTGTAAAACACATCTTCAATACTAAATGATCAGTCAAAATAGTTCTCCTAGTAAGTTGGGAATCACTCTCTCAGTCTGACATCTCACCAGATCTCCAGAAATCCAGATATTATCCAAATTCAGATAGTATCCAGAAAACCAGATAGTTTTCCATCTCACCAGAAACCCAGTCAGACAGACAGATAGATAGACGCATACATTCCAGGTAGGGCAAAAGTGGGGCACACTTTAAACCACTACAGCTCTTTCAGTCTTTCTCTTAATTTGTGTCTGTCTGATGATTTCTCATGATTAGATTCCAGTTGTGCAGCTTTGGCAGGGAAATCACAAATGTGATGTTACCTCTGTGCCTCATGAGGTCTCACAAGGCTGCCCGCGACTTAGCCTTGGTTAATGTCATGTCTGAGAGACCCCTTACTTTTGTGACTAATAACTGGGGAAGTATTTTCAAATTACAGACGTATCTTATTCCTATGAATATGTGTACTCAGGTCATTTATTTACATGCAGGCATAGTTTTCTATTTTATTCAAAAGGTTAAAATCTAGCATCACATTTTCATGTTCACACTGTCCTGAATTAGGTCATGGGGAACCCATTTGGCTGGCCTCTGTGTCCTGTAGGCAGATTCCCACCATTCTGTAAGTTTTTCTGTGCTCCCTGCAAAATCAAAGACAAAACCCATCCTGGGCTTATTTTGTTTTCTTTGCCTCAGTCCTGAAATCACCATTTCTCCAAAGGATGGTGGTTTTGTGTGCTGGAAATTTATTGTATACATACAACAGATTTATTAGACAAAAAATATCATTGGTGTGTTACTGCTGACAAATCATCTCTGGATAGAGTTGGAAAATTTATATGCATATGTAGGGGATGTGCATGTAACAATGTATCTAAGTACCTAAGTATCTATCTTCCATGTATCTATGTATCTATCCCCTCTGAACATGTCATCTATCCATCCACTCATGCATCTTTCTATCCGCTTATTTTATCCAACTATCTGTCCAATAAACTGCCCCTCCACTAATCCACTGTCCACAAATCCATCCTCCAGTCTATTTAACTGTCATTCTACTCACCTACTTATTTAACGGTTCACCCACATATTCACCTACAATCCACTCATTTGTGAATCTATCCAACTAACTATGCTCTACGAAAATCCATGAGTTTGGGCAGACATATCCAACTCCAGGGATCATTCTAGTTTGACAGTTTTCTGTTTCTACAACTCCTGTCTCTAGAGATGAGAATTCTGTCTTCCACTATTTTTAATACATTCTTATTTAATACACTATGTTTAATACATTTCTTATTTATTTAATTGAACTCATATACCAAGCACTCATTTCTACCAAACAGCCTCCCCAGTGGGGCCAACATGTACCCTCACCAGACTCCCCATTTTAGCATGCGCTCCCCAGGTAGTTTTTAAGAAAATGAAGCTTCCTGTTATTGTCATCATGTAAAATAAGGACAAGCACTATGTCAACCAACCGGGAAGATATGGTAGAAGCCCACTTTCCTTCCAGGTGTGGTCCCAGGGAGAGGATAGGAGTGGGCAGGCACGGAAAAGTCTCGGTTCTGGAATCAGGAAAATCTCTCTGTTGGTTGTGTGGGCTCCTCAGGATAAGGGGAAGTAGTGACTGACATATGACTTGTTAACACTTCTCTGATATCCTTAAGAATATTGCAGAAATCACACCCATCGTTGTGTCTGTGTATGCAAAAGAGAGTTTCTGGTAGCCCCGTTCTATGATGTGCGGAACACCTACGTGCTGATCCAGGGGGGCCGGCCCATCATCTGCAAACCAGTGCCTGAGCCCCAATTCCATGCTTCATTACCTGTACATGGTATTATCACACTGGTCAATTATTGCATATTTGCAAAATGCGCATTTCTAATGGCTTTGCATTTCTGATAGTGAGATCTGATAAAGGTGCTCCTCACCATTCCAAGCAATGGAAATCCAGTCATTGGTGAAAGTACATTTGGTCCCCTCTCCACCTTCTCAGAAATATTTCTGTCAAGCATGCTGTGCTTCACTTTTCACTGATACTTAATGTTAAAACTGCACATCTGGGGCGACAGAGCTGGATTTTCTACTGCCAACAGTGGTCAGTGAGTTGCACTAGTGTAAATTTTACTGCACGAAGCCAAGGACCATGGCAGTGCCTGGAGAGGCTGTGGATGCTCAAAGCACAGAGCGTGCTCCGATGCTCCTAGCACCATGAGGCGGGCAGGGGGCAGCAACACTGCTTCCACTCGAAGCACAGAGCACTGCAGGGACTTTTGTTCCATGGCACCAAGAGAGTGCACAGGCCCAGGGGAACCGAGGAACAGCCATGTGCCCCGGGACTCAAGGTTTCCTTCAGGCCACCACTGAACCTGAGGACACGAGGACATCCCCACGCACCTCAGGGTGGGGGTTCTGCTCCCCGGAGGACTCAGGAAGCTCCAGCCCCCCTTCTGGCCTCCCCAGGACCACCCTGGGATGCAGCTCTGGTTGGAAGGGCCCAGCCAGTGTCACCACCTTTGTACCTGACCTTCGGAGCCATCCTGAGCCGGGTCTGTGGAAGGCTCTTGGCAGAAGGGCACTGTGTCTCCTTGATAAAGCCAAGAAAATACATTTGGGTCCATCTTCCTCCTCCTTTTCACTTTCTTTCATTTCTTCCTTCTTTTTATCCTTCTCTCTTTCCTTCCTCCTTCCTTCTCTTTCTTGCTTTCTCTTTTCTCTCTCTCTGTCTCTATTTCTTCTCTCCCTCCCTTCTCCCTCTCCTTTCTTTTCTCTCTATTTCTTCTCTCCCTCCTTTGTCTCTGTCTCTGTTTCTTTGTCTCCATCTGTGTGTGTGTGTGTGTGTGTGTGTGTGTGTGTGTGTGTCTCATCCCAGGGCCTTCCCCGGAAGTACACCCCCTGCCCCACCCATTTTGGTATTTTCAATTTCAACCACTCAGGGTCTGGCCAAATTCCCTCCAATACCTACATGGCTTTGTCCTTGCCTTTGCCGGCCTCCTTCTGTTTTGGGGCCTAGAAGCAAGCTCCTGTCCCCTGGCTGACGTGGTGCTTCTTAAGACACAGAGACACTGGTGGGCATTCTCACCTGGAGTTCAGGACTTGAGTTACTCACAAAAGGAGTGTGTTGGAGACTTGTGGCCCAGGTGATGGGGAAGCCCACTGTGTGGTCATGCGTGGCACCAGCTGCACATCTCCAGCTCTTCCAGGTCTGCACCTCTCAGCGCTTTCTCCAGGAAGCTACCAAGCACTGACTGTGGAAGTACTGCCCAGGGCTTTCCTTGAGACAAGTTGCTTGGACCCAGGCAGCTTGAAAAAGAAGGCCTTTTGCTCATGTGTGTGTGTTGGTGTGTGTGTGTGTATTTAATCTGGAACATCATTTGGATTTAAAAAGGATCACAGTGGTAATATGGGGGGCCTGTGTATTCCCATCTAGGGAGATCTGTCTGCTCACCATGCCCAAAGACAGTTGGCCTTGCTCTCTGGCTTCTCCCTACTGACTGAGCGCCATATAGCCAGAGTACCGAGGGTAGGAATGCGCTACCCATCCCACAAAACTGTAGATACCTGCTGCAGACCCACTTCTCCCAGGCCCAAATGAGAAGGGTGCTGGGGTGAGGAACTCTCAGCCCAGGGAGATGATGTCAAAGAACCGGGCGACTTGCACGTTTCTCTCCTAGTTGCAAAAGAGTGAATCCATAACTACATAAATAAGACAAGAGAGTGGAAGAAGACTTCATGAGAAAGGGCAAAGAACAGAGAGGAGAGAGGCCTTAGGTGGAAAACAGCACATTCACAGTGCGCAAATGACACAGAGCTTGGTTTTGTCCTCTCCCTCCTCCTCCTCCTCATTCTGTCTCTGTCTCTGTCTCTCCCTCTCTCTCTCTCTCTCCTCTCCCCTCTCCTTCCACCCTCCCTCCCTTGCTCTCCTTCTTGCTCTCTTCCTGTTGATACATCACAATGGTAAGGCCCACAGTTCAACCCAAAATAAATAAAAACATACATAAGGAAAGAAGCATCCGAATGTATTCTGTCGGCTTTAGCAATGAGGCCAATAACAGCCTGTTTTTCTGCTTTTCACTTTTTCACCGTACTTCACCAAAGTAATGACCTCACCCCTGCTTTACTCTGTTTGACATTTTTCCACCTCAGCCTCTCAGACTGCTGTTCTCGAGATTTTCAATAACCCAGAAAGGCACAGGAATATTGTTGATGAAGAACGGGTTTGAACACAGAGGAACACATAAGGGAAAAGAAAAAGAGAAAAAAAAGACAGAGAATGAATGAAATAATAAAGACTTTTTTAGGGGGTACGGGGACTGAACTTGGGACCTTGTGCTTGCGAGGCAGGCAGTGGAACCACTGGGCTAAATCCCCAGCCCCTAAAGACTTTTGATGTTAGTATTTTATACATAGAACAGAGGGAGGGTAGGGAAAATTTGAGAGTGGAAAGAAGGAGACAAAGAAGGAAATATAATCGGAAATTGAGGGAAACTTTAATGTTGAATTTCATAATAAACGGGTAGAAATCTAATGTCCATCAACGACTGCAGACAGAGCCCTTGCTGCAGATCAATGTCCGACACTGCACACACGAAAGCAGCAGTGGACTCTTCTGCACAGTTACCCACATGCCCCAAATATACACTCAGAGACACCAGGGAGGGGGGGCAGCATGAAATGAAACAAGAAGTAGACATAAGCTGTGCCCATGCTATCTGTATCCCAGAGAAGAAGCGGGAGGAGAAGGAGATTAGTGCGGGTGCAAGAGAGGGAGAAAAGAGAGCAGGGAGTTTTAAAGGGAAATCGATGGAGGAAACAGAGCCAGAGAGCCCAGTGTATGACCTCATTGAGAATCAGGTCCAGGAAGCCCTGGGGAAGACCCTGGGTGTGATGCAACCTGGTGTCCCCCGCTTCCGTTGCGACTATGGAAGTAAAAACAGGAACTCACAATGGGATGCTCTTACCAGCATCCCCCGCCAACACCAGGAGGGAAAAACATAAAGAGCGAATCTAGTCCAATCCATACTCGAGTCTGCGACCAGATTCCTCTTCTTCTTCACTTCAGGAATGGGGGCCCGGTAGCTCTTTCAAGGGCTGCACTCCCCTTGTCTGCTATTGCGGCTGGGAATTTGGGAGTCCAACAGCGATTGAAGTGGTTCCTCACGAAGGCCTTCCACTTGCCAGTACCTGTGAGGGAGGCACTGACTGCCACTGCCAAATTCCCGCTGGTGGTTCTGTGGGCATGGCTGGCCGCGATTGTGCCTGCCTGAGGTCTGGGCACCCTCAAGTGGACCACGGATGCCCCAGGGACTGGGCTCATGCCCAGCTCGCCACTGGCCTCTGCAGGAGTCCCCAGGCTCCTTCCCACCACAATGCCCTGGGGCTGCATTCATTTGCTTCTTCAGCGGAGCTACAGCTGTCAGCCCAGAGTTCGGTCTTCTGGGATCTATGGGGTGGGACCTCTCTCCAGCTGTCATGATTTCAGTTCCCTGTGTCACAGCCCCTGTCTCTATGTCCTATGCTAGTCATCAGGGCTGGTGGCCCAGCTGCCCCTGTCTCATGGGGTAATCGCATCTTGAAGTTATAAAAAGTGTGTAGCTTTTCCACACTTCCACAAAGAGTTCCTCAACATGGCTTTCTGCCCCAGCTCTGCTCAGAGTCCACCTCCTGCTTGTTCTGTTGAGGCAAGAGGGGGCTTTTATGACTGGGTCTCACCTGCTTACTGTCTTTCTTGGGATGAGACCCCATGATTCTCGGTGTTCCCCCTCACACAGTCACATATCTGTTGCTTTCGAATGCAGATCCTAGACCAGCCGTTCATGACTCCATGCTACCTCTAGTTCACCATATTCTCCTGGACCTCAGTGAGTAGTTTTTGAAAGAAGGTTATGGGCCATTTCTGTCTTCATCAGTTTTTATCTTCCCTGGAGTTGTCAATTGGGCTGTCCTAGTCTAAATTTTTAAGCCCTCCTTAATATTTTCTCTACTTGCTTTATCAGATTAATTTGTTATGCCTTATTTCTTGGGCTTCTTTTGGATTAAATTCCTTTTCTAAAATACACTCTCCATTATTGCTGGTGCATAGGTATACTTATTGCACTTGCCGCATTATATTTGCAGTTATAATTAGTAGGTTCTCCTGGATAATTGACTGTGAGTTACGACAGCTTTGTTTGTCTTCAGTGATTATTGCTGCTCCAGTCTTTTCTTTCCTACATCCTACATTTCATGTCCTACAGAGGCAATAAATTGTCTTTGTCCAGTTCCTGTGTTAAAGGAACTATTCTAGAGCTTCATACTTAAAATGAATGCAGACCTTAAATTAAATAACCTTTATCAAGTTAATAAAGTTACCTTTTTTCAGGTTTAGATTTATTTGATTGATTTAACATGAGCAAAGAATATGCTTTGCACTTATATGTATAGCAGTGGTTCCCTTCTTATTCTGTGAGTGCAATACATTACAAAGAAATGTACACACACCTGTGGGTTGACAGAAATATATGATGAATGTTTAATTTAAAAATAACTTGTCACTTAAAGACGTATTGCCAAGAAGGATGGGATAACAGTGTTTGAAGTGAGGGGGAATGTTTTAAGGGAGATTAATGTCAATGTGTCTTTTATTTTGTAATATTATTTACTTGAACATACACACACACATATGTATATATATGATTACCTTCTTGGTTATGATGTCTGTCTACCTTTCAATAATTGGATAATGATAATTCAAATGTAAAATTTTGTATTTGGGTATCTATATGAATTGACTAATGGGAGAGAAACAAATCTTATCAGATGCACTAATTTGATAAATTTCAATATGCATGTCTAATAAAATGACTACACCTAATTAAGAATAGAAAGTAATTTCAACAAAATATAATACAAAATATCATTTCCAGTCAAACAGCAAGCAGTATTCCTAGTAATGAGGCACAAGGAACATTTTCACTACAGGAAGAGTAAGGCAAGTATGTTTGACATCCTGGATTCTATGCAGATTGTTCTGTGAGCTTTTTATGGTTTAGGTCTAAAATGTCCCCCCAAATCTCAGGTATTTGGAAGGTGACAAGATCGTGGAGGTGCTACCCTTGTCTGTGGATTCATCCACTGTTGAGTTCACAGCTGAATGTGTGCTTAGGATGAGGGGCCGGTTGGAGCTGGTCACAGGTCATGATTTCCAAGTGCCTGTAATGTCCCATGTCTTCCAACAAAAAGCAAACATTTAAAATCTTTTTATAACTTTACTTTTTCTAAGGCAGAGCACCATGTTATCCAGTAATGCTCTCAGAAGAATTATTTCCTCCCAGAAACTATGGTTGTCCAGTTTTATTATGTGAGTAGTGTGCTGAGTAGAATTTAGCAGGGGCAGCTGGTAGGATAGTGATGGAAAAATCTATTGAATGTGATGCAATGGAGACATGGTGAGAGCCAACTGCGTGGAGTGATGTGCTCAGAAGTCAAACAGCAATGAGTTGAAGACTGAAAATAGATGAAAACAGATAGAAAATACCTGGAGTTTTAAATGGTGGCACATGGAAAACATTAGTAATTTGTTGAATAATGACGCGTTAGAAACTTTCATTTCAAATTATGGTCCATGAACCTATCATAGGGCATCCATGAGTGTTTCTTAAAAATGCAGAATATCAAGCTCCATTCCAAATTTAGGGAACACAATCTGCACTTTAACTACAACTCCAAGTAGTTCATATCCACATCAATTTTTTTTATCCATTAAATTTATTGGTACATTTTAGGTATGCACTATGATGGCATTCATCATTGGGAATTACCCATCAACTGCAGACTGGATAAAGAAGATGTGGATATGGTTTTTAAAAATAAAATGGAATACTACTCAGCCATAAAGAGTGAGAAACTAGAGATAATTTTTTTTATAAATTCTTTTATTTGTACATTGTAGGTATACAACACAATTACATTTCTTATTGGGAATTGTACCTTTACACAATGCATCTTGGTTCTTATTTTTTCCCCATTCCTAGCCCTCCCTTCACCCCCTCCACCCTTCCCTATTTACAAAGACTTTATTTCCATTTTTTCCATTTCTCATCATTTTTCCTTTCCCTTCTTTCCTTTCCCCTGCCCTTCCCACAACCCCTACCCCTTTGGACCTTTTCTTCCTATTTTACATTATCAATTATACATTCTAATCATTGTAAATTTTAGGTATACAATATAATGACATTCATCATTGGAAATTTGCACCTTTCCGTAGTCTCTCTTGGTTCTTATTTTTCACTCTTGCCTAGCACTCCCTTCAACCCCTCCAGTCCTCCCTATTTATAAAGACTTTGTTTCTGTTTTTCCATTTTCTCATACTAATCCCACTCCCTTCTATCCTTTCCCCTAGCCCTCCCACTTCCTTCTCCTTTGCCCCTTTTCTTCCTATTTCACATTACCTATTATAAATTTAGTCCTTATTTACACTTTCAGTTTCTCACACCAGAGAAACTATTTGGTATTTATACATGTGTGTCCTATTTATTTCACTTAAGAGTATCACCTCAATGTGCATCCACTTAGCTATAAATGTCTCTAATTTCTCATTTTTTATGGCTGAATAGTACTCCATTTTATTTAAAAAAAAAACCACATTTTCTTTATCCATTCTCCAGTTGATGGACATTTGGGCTGTTTCCAAGTTTTAGCTGTTACAAACTGTGCTGCTATGAACATGGGCACACATATATCACTGTGCTATGATTCTTTTAATTCTTTGGGGAAGATCCCCAGCAGTGGAATAGTGGGGTCAAATGGGACTTCCAGTCCTAGTTCTTTGAGGTATCTCCATACAGATTTCCGCAGTGCTTGCACCAGTCTACACTCCCACCAGAAGTGGAGCAGGGTTCCTCTTTCCCCACAGCCCCACCAGCATTTGTTATTAGTTGATTTCATGATAGCAGCCATTCTTTCTGGAGTGAAGTGGAATCTCAGTGTTGTTTTCATTTGCATCTCTCAAATGACCAGTGATGTTGAACATTTTTTCATGTATTTATTTGCTTTCTCTAGTTCTTTGTCTGAGAAATGTCTGTTCATTTCAGATGCCCATTTTTGGATTGGGTCTTTAAATTTGGGAGGTCTGATCTTTTTAAGTTCTTTATAGATTCGAGATAGTAGACCTTTGTCTGAGGAAGAGCAGGTGAAGATTTTTTCCCACGTTGTGGGTTGTCTCTTCACACTGCTGGTGGTTTCTCTTGCTGTGCAGAAGCCTTTTAATAAGAAGAGATCCCACTTGTTGATTCTTTTGTGCTAGTTCATGGGCAACTGAGGTTTTGTTCATAAAATCTTTTCCTACACCAATGTCTTCAAGGGTTCTACCTAACCTCTGTTCCAACTGGTTCAGAGTTTCTATTTTAATATTTAGATCTTTAATCCATTTTGATTTTAGTTTAGTCCATGGTGAGAGATATAGGTCTAGTTTTAATCTTTGGCAAGCTGAAGCCCAATTTTTCCAGCACCATTTATGAAAAAGGCTATCTTTCCTCCAGTGAGGGTGTTTGGCTCCTTTATCAAAGATGAGATGGCTGAGTGTGTCTGGCATTGTTTCTGCATCTTCTAATCTATTCCACTGGTCCTCAGGTCTGTTTCTTTGCCAGTACCATGCTATTTTTATCACAGTAGCTTTGTAGTAGAGTTGCAGGTTGGGGATTGTGATACCCCCTGCCATGTCTCTGTTACCTAGAATTGCTTTTGCTATTCTGGGTCTCTTCTTGTTCCAAATGAATTTTTGGATTGTTTTCTCAAGGTCCATGAAGTATGCTGCTGGGATTTCAATTGGAATTGCATTAAATCTATATAGCAGTTTTGGAAGTATGGCCATTTTCACTATATTAATCCTTCCTACCCAGGAGCAGGGGATGTCTGTCCATTTTCTGATATCATCTTTAATCTCTCTTTTCAGAGTGCTATAATTTTCAGAGAAGAGGTCTTTGATTTCTTTCGTTAGGATGATTCCTAGGTATTTCAGTTTTTTGGGTGCTATTGTGAAAGGAATTATTTGCCCTATTTCTCTCTCAGTGAGTCTGTCATTGATGTAGAGGAAAGCTATTGATTTGTGTGTGTTGACCTTGTAACCAGCTACTTGACTGAATTTGGTTATTAAGTCTAGAAGACTTTTGGTGGAGTTCTTGGGGTCTTCTATATAGAGTATGATGTCATCTGCAAATAATGACAGTTTGACTTCTTCATTACCTATCTTTATTCCTTTTATTTCTTTCTCTTGTCTAATTGCCATGGCTAATGTTTCCAGAACTATATTGAACAAGAGTGGTGATAGTGGACATCCTTGTCTTGTTCCTGATTTTAGTGTGAAGGATTTCAGTTTTTGACCATTTAGTATGATATTGGCTGTTGGTTTTTCATAGATGGCTTCTATCAGTTTGAGGTAGAGACCATCTATTCCAATTTTTTGTAGGGTTTTTATCATAAATGCATGTTGGATTTTGTCAAATGCTTTTTCTGCATCTATGGAGATAATCATATGGTTTTTGTCCTTGGCTCTATTGATATAGTGCATTACATTGATTGATTTGCGTCTATTGAACCATCCCTGCATCCCTGGGATGAATCCCACTTGATCAGTGTGTATGATCTTCTTGATGATCTTTTGCATTCTGTTTGCCATTATCTTATTAAGGATTTTTGCATCTATGTTCATTAGTGAGATTGGCCTATAGTTCTCTTTTTCAGTTGGGTCTTTCTCTGCTTTGGGGATCAAGGTGCTGCTTGCTTCCAGGAATGAATTTAGGAGTATTGCTTCCCTTTCAATTTCATTGAAGAGTTTAAACAGTAGTGGCAGCAGTTCCTCTCTAAATGTCTTGTAGAATTCAGCAGTGAAGCCATCAGGGCCCAGGCTTTTCTTAGTTGATAAGTTTTTAATTACATTTTCAATTTCATTGGTTGATATTGGGTTGTTCAGAATTTTTAGTTCTTCTTCGTTCCACTTTGGTAAATCATATGTATCTAGGAATCTGTCCATTTCTTCTGTGTTGTCCATCTTATTGGCGTATAGGGTCTGGAAGTAGGTATTGATGATAGTCTGGATTTCTGCTGGGTCTGTTGCAATTTCACCCTTTTCATTCCTAATTGCATGGATTTGGGCCTTTTCTTTCCTTTTTCTGACAAGGTTGGCTAAAGGTTTGTCAATTTTGTTGATTCTTTTGAAGAACCAAGTCTTGGCTTCATTGATTTTTCATATCGTTCTCTTCGTCTCCATTGCATTGATTTCTCCTCTGATCTTTATAATTTCCTCCCTTGTATGAACTTTGGGGTTGTCCTGCTCTTCTTTTTCTGGAAGCTTGAGGTTCAGCATCAGGTTGTTTAATTGGGCTTGTTCTGTTTTCCTAATATGTGTATTCACTGCTATGAATTTTCCTCATAAGACTGCTTTCATTGTGTCCCATATATTCTGATATATTGTATTGTCATTGTCATTTAATTGAAGGAACTGTCTGATTTCTTCTTTAATTTCCTCTGTGACCCATTGGTTATTCAGAAGTGTATTGTTCAATTTCCACATATTTATGAAATTTTTGCGGTTTCTTTTGCTATGGATCTCCAATTTCATTGCACTATGGTCTGATAATATACAGGGGATAACTTCAATTCCTTTGCACTTACTTAAACATGTTCTATGTGTGAGTATGTGGTCTATTTTTGAGAATGACCCATGTGCAGCTGAGAAGAATGTGTATTCTGATTTTGTGGGGTGGAAGACTCTGTGAACATCTGTTAAGTTCATTTGTTCAGGAGTTCAATTGAGTTCTAGTATTTCATTGGTTATTTTTAGTCTAGTTGATCTATCTATTTGTGACAGCGGGGTGTTGAGGTCCCGCACTACAATTGTATTAGTGCATATATGACTTTTCGTGTCCTTTAGTATTTGGTTGATATAGTTGGGCGCACTAGTGTTTGGTGCATAGATATTTATGATTGTCATCTCTTCCTCTTGGATTCTTCCCTTTACAAGGATGTAGTTCTTCATCTCTCTTAATCAGTGTTGGTTTGAAATCTACTGATCTGCAAAGAGGATAGCTACTCCTGCTTTTTTCAGGTTCCTGCCGCATGCAGTATTGTTTTCCACCCTTTAACTTTCAGTCTATGAGTTTCCTTTTGAATTAAGTGTGTTTCTTGTATGCAGCATATTGTTGGATTTTGCTTCTTGACCCATTCTGCCAGTCTATTTCTTTTGATTGGTGAATTGAGACCATTAACATTGATGGTTATAGCTGAAACATATTGACTTGTCATTGCCATGACTTTTTCTTTTTGTTGGGTTCTCCCCCTTTACATTTAATTTCTTGTCATGCCAGATGGGTTCCTTCTGCTTTGCTTCCTGGGGTTGTGATCCTCAATGTCTGTTCCTAGGATATTGTGTAAAATTCTTTGGAGTGCTGGTTTGGTATTCATGAAGTTCCTAAGGTGCTCTTTGTCATGAAAGTATCTTATTTCTCCATCCATTTTGAAAGATAGTTTTGCAGGGTACATCAATCTGGGTTGGAGGCTGTTTTCTTTTAGGGCTTGTTATATGTCACTCCAAGCTCTCTTGCCTTGATGGTTTGTGTTGAGAAGTCTGCTGTGATTCTGATGGGCTTTCCTTTGTATGTGATTCATTTCTTTTCTTTAACTGCTTGTAGAGCTTTGTTCTTCTGTTGTGTTTCTGGAATCTTAACAATTATATGCCTATGTGTAGATTTTTTTTTGATCAAGGCTATTTGGAGTCCTATATGCCTCACTTATCTGTATGTCAAGCTCTTTTCCCCTGCTTGGGAAGTTTTCTGCCATTATTTCTGTGAAGAGATTTTTTTATGTCATCTCCACTCTCTCCTGTTTCTTCATTGGGCCCAATCAGTCTAATGTTATTCTTCTTTGCATCATCTAGAAGCTGCTGGATTGATTTCTCATGTTCCCTTATAATTTTGAAGCAATTTTTCTTTTCCTGGTCACTAATTGCAATCTTATCTTCTATATCTGAAATTCTGTCCTCACATTGGCTCTTTCTGCTGTGTAGACTTTCAATGGAGTTTTTCATGTCCTGGAAATCTATTTGCATCTGTTTTATGGATTCCATTTGTTTCTTATGTTGGGATTCCATCATGTTCCTGAGCTCCTCTCTAGATTTATTAATCATGTCTTGCACTAGGGGCACAATTTCTCCTGTTATCTGAAAAATTATTTCTG
Source organism: Heterocephalus glaber (assembly GCF_053883595.1). NCBI lineage: Eukaryota > Metazoa > Chordata > Mammalia > Rodentia > Bathyergidae > Heterocephalus > Heterocephalus glaber. Next base: position 1,969,945 of record NW_028258189.1, read on the forward strand.
ATTTCATGTTTTCCAGATCCCCTTTTGTTGCCAGTTCAGTGGGTCCAGGTGGTTGAGTATCAGAGTGTTCCATCTCATTTCCCTTTGTGGTTGCTGTAGGTGATCTGGAAGTCTGGTTTTGAGACTTATGTACGTGTTTTCTTATTTTGACTGGGGCAGGGAGTTGTTAGTGCCTGCATGGATTACCTCCTCTGAGCTGGGAGAGGTGGGTCAGGGGCCAGGAGCAGCGGTAGGGATGGTGGCCCAAAAGACCTTTCCTGTGTGCTGGGAGCAGTGGGAGGGATGGTGGCCTGGAAGCCCCTTCCTCTGGACCAGGAGCAGTGGGATGGTGGCTCAGAAGCCCCTACCTGTGGGCTGGGAGCAGTGGGAGGGATGGTGGCCCAGAAGCCTCTTCCTCTGGGCCAGGAGTGGCAGACAGAAGGTGGCCCAAAAGCCCTTTCCTCTGGGCTGGGAGCAGCGGGAGGGATGGTGGCTGGGAAGCCCCTTCCTCTGGGCCAGGTGCTGTGGAATGTTGGCTCAGAAGCCCCTACTTCTGGGCCAGGAGCAGCAGGACTCAGTACCATGGTCTAGTGGTCTGGTGTCCTCTGTGTCTCCGTAGTGTGGAACCAGGTGGCTGCCTGTCTGCAGTGGGGTGATTCAGCATCTTCCGCATGACTCGGGGCCTCGGTTGGGTGTGCACAGACCTGCCTGTCTGCAGCGGGCTGATTTGGCGTGTTCCCTGAGACTCTGGACCTCGGTAGGGTGTCACTAGGGACATTTATAGCTAAATCGGTGCACATTGCGGCCATACTCTTAAGTGAAATAAATGGGACAAACATATGTAAATACCAAATAGTTTCTCTTGTGTGAGAAACTCAAAGTGTAAATAAGGATCAAAATGCATAATAGATGTTGTGAAATAGGAAAAGGTCCAAAGGGGAAGGGAAAGTGGGAGGCATAGGGGAAAGGAAAGAAGGGAAAGGAAAAATATGAGAAAAGGAAAAAATGGAAGCAAAGTCTTGGCAAATGGAGGAGTTGAAGGGAGAGCAGGGGATGGGGAAAAATAAGAAATAAGATATATCACATGAAGTTTTGAGAAGCACTGCTTAGGATGGGGGTTTCTATATTGCTAGGAATACAAACTTATTTCTTTCCAGGAGGGTATGAAATGACATACTATCCGATAGTATTGCTGTATGTTATTGACAATCTTTCCCCAAGAAATTTAATATTAAGGACAGGACACTTGAAAGTTAGATGTGCGGATAGATATCATTGTTGGTTGAGAATAGCAGGAAGAAGAGAGAAGAAAAGTGAAGTGTATTTGACAGGAAATGAAAGAGTGGTAGGTTAAAGAAAAGAAAAGAGAAAGAGAGACCATTTATTGCACAAGTTTCTGGGATAGGCCAGGTCCAAAGCACAGGTGGAAGACTGGAGAACTCTAGAGGTGAGAATGTAGGAAGAGAGGGCATTGGGCAATCCCAAAGATATGCGTGGGTTCAGAAGGAGGGGGAAGCTGTGTTGCTTTTCATCTTGGAATAAAAGGTAAGGCATCTAAGTTGCAAAAGCTTTGTAAAAGCTTGGCTTTGCAGAAGCAGTGTGAGAAGCTAGCTGAGATCATTCATTCTGGGTATTAGTGAAATCCTAAATTATCTCAATGGCTCTTGACCACAGTTACATACCCTGCAAGGGAAGCAGGAAATAAGAATGGTGAGAGTGAGCAATGGACATAGGGGAGGTTGTAGATTGACGGTCACAAAGCACGCTGGTGATGGCAGCTGTGGGTTTGGAGGTCTGTTGGAAATTAGAGAAATGAGGAGTGGGTCCTGGAAAACTATGACTGCAAGATTATTTTTTTTCTGACATGGAACTGCATGAAAATTTCAACACATACAACACTGGTGTCACTGACCAGAGTGGTAAACGCATTAGAGAGAATCGCTTTATTTTTCCCAGTAGTAGAAAATGTAAGTCTCGACTCTACCACTATTTGAGGAAAACTGCTCTGAATAAGTAACAGAATGTTTCAGCAGTAACTTATTTTAATGATTGTTAATTATAATATCTGCCATTCAACTACACATGGCAGAATCTTAAAGAATCACTTTAAGAGTTTCCTTAATAACTGAAGACATTGTAAAATATTTCATATGCTATATTTTTATCATACTCAAATTTTACAAAAATCTTAAGTTTTCAAATTCTCACCAGTGAATTTTAATAATTTAAAAAGAGCCAGTAGCAAATTCTTGCTGGTAAATTCACTCTCTTACTTTCCCCACTGAGATAAATTTTATTTCTTCTCTCCCCCACTTAAATATCACACTGCCCCAATTCTTTTTGAAATCAGCCTATAACCTTGTTTTTCAAAAATAAAACAAAGCCCATGGGAATCCCATCACCAACTCATAATCAGTTTATCAATCTTTCTTATGTCCACTTCCATTTTCCTATTCTTCTCACTTATTAAAACAGAGAGAATGTGTCCACGTCAAAGCCCAAATCTGCGTGTTTGCATTTTATCCCATGCACTCTTATCTTCGGGTCTTCATCTCATCATTTATGCACCCTCTCTCTGCTGCATTGTCAGTCGCTCTCGCTCTTTAACATCCTTTCTATCACTAGCAGACATCAATGTCTGCCTCCTTCTTTCCCTCCCTCCATTTTTCCCTCTATCCCTCTCTCCCTCCCTCCTTCCTTCCTTCCTGTTACTGAGGATTGACCCCGGGACATTTGCCCTGAGCTACATTCCCGGCCCTTTAAATTTTTTCATTTTGAGACAGGGTCTTGCCCTGCCTAAGTTTTCCTGGCTGGGCTCAAACTTGTGATCCTCCTGCTGCCTCAGTCACAGTGAGTGCTGGGATTTCAGGCATGAACCGCTTGCCTTGTTTTATCTTATTCTTTAACCTGCCTAATTATATCACCTGTTTTCCTTTCAGGCAAAATCTCCATTAAGAATTAATTCTACTAGTACCTGATAAAGACTGTTATAGAATGACCTGCTTTGCTTCCTATTACAGTGTTTGTTTTAAAGTAATTATATTCTGTTTTTTATAGGATCTTACCGTATTGTGGTAGGCATTGTATCTTTAGTTCTGTTTCTCATTCACCAACAGGCATGTTTAGAGTTTAATTTCTAGTAGCTATTGGCAATGTCAAGCATATTTTTGTGTCTTCATTTTAATGTTGGCATATTCTTTAATATCCCCAAAGTTTATGTCCATGAACACCACTATTTTTACTTTGATATCTAATTCATTTATATTTATATAGCATTCTCCTAAATATCCATATTTTATTTATATAACTAATGAAGCAAAAGCTTATTAATTTAACAAATTAGATTTCTATAGACATTTAAACATTGGTTACATACCTAGTCAGATTCTTCTAATCATTTCATTAAACTCTCCACTTAATACTATAATGCTTTAAGCATTATACAAAACCAACAGAAAAACCACAGGTACTGTTGAACTGTTGGAAACTGGACTGGGTCACTTGGGTGAATCAGGTCCAAAGTGCTAAGCCCTAAATCTCATGGTGTTTCATTATTACTTACTTTCTTGCTTTCTCATTCATGTTTTTGAAAATTTTTTTACTCATTAAGTTTATTGGTACATTTTAGGTATACAATATGATGACATTCATCATTGGGAATTTGTACATGTACATGATATGTCTTGGTTCTTGTTTCTTCCCATTCCTCTCCCCTCCCTTCCCCCCTCCACTCCTCCCTATTTACAAAAGCTTTGTTTCCATTTTTTCCTGTTTTCGTTTTTTTCTTTCCCTTCTTTCCTTTTCCACTTTTAAAGTTGACTTCCATGCATTTCATCGATTTTGCCAATTTCACATATGTCTGTTATTTCAACCATGTTTTACAGCCTAAAGACAAAGAAAGGAAAGAGCCTTCCAGAGTGCTCACAGTGGCTCAACCTCTGCTTTATTTATCAGCTCATGGCTGGCTCGTGTCACAGTTTTCTGCAGGTCCCATGGTGATTTTACTGGAGTTTGTTATGCAAGGAGAGGGCCCACTTTTACTCTTAACATTTATCCTTTACATATGAAATCATATTACTCTCTTTGACAGTTTGTCCATGTCACTTTGGGGGAACCCTAGCTTCTATCCCCAAATGTTGCTTGCTCTGGACATCTCATTATAGCGTAGTCCTTCCTTCAACTCTTTATTCATATCTATCTTGACTCTACAGACTGGCAGAGAGGAAGAGAAATTTATCTGCTATTGCCTGTTCTGCAGGAGACCTGGTCAAATCCAGTTACATCTAAAGGCCTAGGTCAAAGTCAAGGTCTGGGTCACTATTATCACCCATCCACCAGTTGGTCCTAAATATGAATTTGATCCCCATTCTTTTTATGAGATTGTGATATCCAGTACTTGGTCCACTCAGTGATCTCATGCTTATGATCCTGCCTCACATATGCAACACTGAACACACACACACCCTGAACACACACACACCCTGGACACACACACACCCTGGACAGTTCATGCTGAGTGACTGTCAGTTCCTGTCCCTATGAGTCTATCCAAATTTTCTGATAAAAAAATAAAATTATAAAGTTGCTTTCGATGGCCATCTGGCTTACTCAAGAAATAGTATCTGAACACCCTCACAGACCCGAACCAGCTGTGAGTTTAAAACCAGATTGGTCCCTTGGAAATAAAAACAGGTGTTTTACATACCATAAATATAGTGAGACAGATGGAATGTTTAGAAGAAAGAAAAAATACTCCCAAGTATGTTCCCATTATCTTCCCATAATCTACCGCTATCCGGAGAAGGTTATTTCTGGGGAAAGAGGCACAAGGAAGGGAAAGAAACTTTTGTTTACGATCTTTAACAAATGTTGAACATTGAAGAACATAGAATAATATAATACAAAGCACAACTAAGTTCAAAGGACTGATTTCTTTGACCTAAATATTAACATTTTTGTATCACAACTAGTTTTTGTACCTGGTGATACTTTTTGATTGTGACATCATTGTATAAAGGACATATCTGCATCTTCTTTGAGAATACTAGTATTTTTAAGCTCACTTTGCATTTCATGGATTTTTTTGAAATGAAGAACTGTGTTCTTACTCCATTCATGACACTAGATAATATGCAGCAGCATTTATACAAATATTATATTTCTGAATTTTTATAGAGGGGAAAACCATTTATTTTGTAAAGCATTTCCAAAGGGTAATTTGAGCTGAAGTATTTTCCCCTCGGGGTTATTTTAGGAAGCAGACGTTTCTGAGCCTGATACCATCTGACGTGTGAGTTTCAGGAAGGTTTACTTCCTCCAAGCAAGTCAGTATACATATATATCCCTCAAGCCACAAAATGAGATACTTCAATGGGCAGCGGTCAAATGCCCACTTACCTTCTACTGCACGGATCCTGTGAAGTTTTTAGAAGATTTGCATATGGCAGCAAATCTTATTTAGAGAATTATATGTGTGTTTTAATGCAAAATTGTAATGTACATTGAAAATAGTGACTATACATTAAGAACAAAGAGACAGTATCTTCAAACTAGTCCTGCGTAACCATATGCTAGCAGTATTTACTGTTTTCTGTTTGCAGCATGTAGTCATCTCTCAGGGATTCTGGGAGATTCTTTCCAGGAATACCACAAATACCAAAGTCCATGCAGGCTCAAGTCCCATTTATAAAACAGTGTAGTATCTGCAGTAACCCATGCAATGAAATGCTCCCATATACTTGAGATAACCTGGAGATAGCTGATAATATCTAATATGGTGTAAATGCTACATAGGTAGCTGTTATGCTGCATTAAGGAGTAACAGCAAAGATTAAAGTCTATGTATTCAGGGCAGATACAGCTTTTGAAAGCACTTTCAGTCTGTGGTTGGTCGAATCTGTGGACGCCGCACATGAAGACATAAAGACCATTGTATTGCATGTCTATGTACAAACATAAAAATACTTTTTTTTTTTTTAGTACCAAAACAGATTGGGATCGATCTTTCTATATGGTGTCTATTCTTCTGTAACTTTTTTTATTTATTTCCCCACCCCGTGGCGTATCACAGGAACCACTCTTGAATGGACTTGTTTTTTTATTAGTTGCCACGCACTGAGTGCACTAAGCACGATCCGGCTTCTGGCTTCCTTGACCCCTCTGTCTCTGTCTTTGCTCCTCGCAAATATTCCCTCTGCTTACACCTTGACATCAGTCACTTCTGGCTCACAGGCGATATGCAATCACAACTCTGAAGGCTCCTCAGAAAACTTCCTTTCCAAAACAAGCTCCGCCAACATGCATTTTTTTTCAGCAGTTTTTGAAAAGAATTTTCTCACTTTCACTGAGCACAGAATGATATTTGAGTTAATACTTCCATTTTAAGCTATGTTTCTAAAATAATAAAAAATGAATTTTCTATGACAAAGAGAAAGGAATTTCCCAAAGCTTCCTAAGTTTTTACAAAATCTGGAGAATAAATATTTGACAAGAATGTAAAATTTCCATATACAAGATATTTAACATGGAATTGGCTACTCTCACAATAACTTTGCTACACATTGTGCATCACACAGAACCACGTAATTCAGAATGAAACCAATGTCTGTATGCAGAATTTGTACAGGAAGTACACTTTATACTGAGATATTAATCAACATCATAAACAATCAGCCTGATAATCTATTCCTTTAGGGTTCTTCTAATGTTTACATCCACAGAGAAAATTATGGATAGAACTGGAAAGCAGTGATACATTCAGTTTCTCTGCTAACTTCAATCTTAGAATAAAGATTAATCTAAAGCACAGAACAGTCTGAGCAGGAGGAAACAGACAGGAAATGTTCACGTAACCCTCCACTAGTCAGTCATTCAAGCACGTTAGTCACCATGCATTGATTAACTGACAGCACAGTGCTGCAGACCCAACTGCAATGACCAAGGGAAGTATTTTGGGAGGTTATAAAATTTCAGATCAGATGGAAAAACAGAGTGAGAGAGACCAAAGTGGCAAGCACATTCTACAAAATGTCAGATAGTTACACGCACATTTTTCATTGTAATCAATCAGCTTGATTCCCTCGGAGCATGTTAATGATGCTAAATTGGAAAATGAAGGAAACTCTCAATCGATTACAGTTATCACCTGTCTCTAGATCTGTCTAAGGGTTGTCCTTCCCTGTACTTTTCCATTAAGAGTAAGAAGTTAGTTTTCCCTGTGGTCAACAATGCTCGTTCTGACGGGCACCAGGGTTTTCCTGGTTTTTGTCTTGATCTAGTTGTTTCTCAGCTCTCCAAGGTTGTCTTGCAGTTGTTGTACACTGAGTGTTCTCACTACTGTCCCAGGGGTACAGAGGGCTGTGGATGCTCACAATGGATGAGAAACCAAGCTCAGACTATTCAGTTGCACAGCCTGCAATCCCAAGTTCTATTAAAGTCTCAGCTCTGTTAATTTCCCACCAGACTCTTTCTATCCCTCTAATTTGAACCTGAGCTCTCTCACTCCTAACAGACCTGGGAAGACAGCTCTAATACATGGAATTTCTTTACCCTAGTATCTGATACTTCCTCCAAATCTTCACTGTTGTTCAGAATACTTTTTTTTCATTTGTCCCTTGTCCACCTACTTATCCTACTTAAGCACCTGTTGGGTTGCATCTTTTTCCAACTAATTCTGGTAAAAGCAGCACACAACTGCATGTAAATTTTCCTCATTGCCAAAAGCGCATACATACATTTAATAAGGGCATGGGGGCTGGAGCTATAGCTCAAGGGTACAGTGCACAGTTACATATATGAAACCCAGAGTTCGATCCACAGTGTTAAAAAGGAAAAGGAGGATAAAGAGAAAAAGGAGGAAGAGGAGAGGGGGGAGGAGGAGGAGGCAGAAAGGGAGGAAAAATGGGGGAGAAATTTAAAGATGAATTACTCTAAGGTGCAGCTAGATGAAAGGTAGGCTGCTGAAATTGTGATAACAGCGTACTGAATATGATGAGCTACCTTAAGAGCCACCGAGAACACAAGGCAGAGTGACACAGAGAAGCATTGTGCCGCAGCAAGAGGCCTGGGGCAATAGAAGAAGTGATCTTTCATGCTTGCGTGGCTTAGTGGAATAGCACGGCTTTCAAAGGAGTAGTGGCGCTCCCCCTGGCTGAAGACGGGAGCAGGATGTAGATAATCAGGTCATCAGAAGCAGGGCCCTGCTGACCTCGCATTCATTCGTGGGAATCATCCGCAGCAGGCACAGCAGTGTGGATAGCCAGAGCAGGCCAGGGCGCATCTGGAAAGCAGACTTCTACTGGCCTCTGACGAATGTGTCTCCTGGATGCTGGGACAGGGTTTCTGAGTGTGGAAGGTGCCATAAATGTGTTTCAGGAAGGTAAGTCTGAAGTTACTGAGGAGGAGCAAGCAAAGACTTAAGAACCAGTTGTAGAGATGACAAGCACTCTGCACAGGGATTAGAGAGCTCTGAATTAATGTAATGGCAGAACAGTGAGAAACCATCAATTGCTCTTCTCCACTAACCCCAGATGAGTCATTCAAACCAATTTCCCTTCCTAAAAATATTAAACAGAAAAGGTGGCTAAAATATAATTTTAAAGAGCTCTTTGAAAGAGTCACATATTTCAGAGAATCTGTAGAATTTTTAGACCAATAGTTTTGGAGAAAAACCAAAAACATTTAAGAAAATATTGGACAGACACAAGAGAGACACAAGAGAGAATTGGCTTGCACCACAAGTGTGCTTTTGGGTTTGGAGGCTCTCTCTCCTGCAAAGGAGGGAGATATCTGGGTTCCAGGTCATTCTTACAGTTTATAGGAGACCGTCCCAGTTTCAAGAAGGGGCATCACACAGATGCGAGACAGAACTAAGGCAACTCCATTCCTCCCCCATCTGCAACCTCACCACTGCAAAAAAGAATACTTTGGCTCAGGGCAGAAGAGAGGGAAAAGAAAATGATTAGCAATGACAGCCAAAAGTCTTTGAGAAAGTGTAGCCTGCACAAGATGGATTTGGCTTTGCAGCTATTAAAAGTGGAAATTGAAAATATTGGAGTTGGGAGATTTTGAGAAATGTGAACATTGGTGATTACTCTGAGAGGTTGTCAGGCAGGTGACAGAGGTAAGGGGTGGATGAGATTTCCAAAGCAGTGATATCAGGGGGGTGAGGAGCAAAGCAACAGACCTAGCCATGGGAGAAGATGGAGTATGAGAAGACGGGGTGTCTCATGTTGGGGCAGAGCTTGTGCCAATACATTCCCAGATGTATTCAGAAAGCATTCCAAGGAGACACTATTAGGGGCCAGAAGAAAGGAGGGGAGGAACTACTAGATGGGTAAATGTTTCAAGGGAAGCCCTGGGAACACAGCCAGAGGTCATGAGATCCAAGGAGAGCGATGAGATCAACGGCATTGACCACACAATTAGGAGAGTAGCCCCCAAGTCACATAGGCTTATGTGATCCCAAGTAGGAGGAAAAGAGGACTCAAGTCTTCAGAGATGCCAGAGACAAGATCAGTGTGACAAGTAGAAATTCATCTGTGACTGTCTTACTTGCTTTCCTTGTTTCTGAGACAAAATGCCCGACACCCAAAGTTGAAGGAGGAAAGGTTTATTGCAGCTCACAGTCTGTAGAGGTTTCAGCCCATAGTCAGCTGGGTCCAAGGCAGAGTGGCAGGGCAGAGGGACGTCTCAAAGAAGGAAGAGTTCATGGTGAGCAGGACTAAGATAAGCCATGAAATAGCAGCAGCAGCAGCCACCTTCCTCTCTTTTGTCCCTTCCAGATTACCCTCTTTTTGGGTGGTGCCACTCACACCTAGGGTGGGCCTTCCCATTACCCACTCCCAGAACTATACCAATCAGTGGACTAATTTAGTAACCACACACCCTTAATCCAAGCATCATACACTAAAACCCAACATCACGCACCATAGATCCAGCCACCTCTGAAAAGCCCTGCCTGTGACCACATGAGGCTTTGAGGGGACATCTAGACACGAGCCATAACAATGACCTCAGAGAACAAGTTTCAAAAAGGCAGTAGAAGACTGAAGAGAGTTTTAAAAGGGAGAAAGGTGAATGAATAAGAAGATCCCATGAGAAAAAACTCTAAATTGACCTGTGCTAGATTTGGATGTGGTTTTCCCTCTTGTTAGGGGTTTAATCCCCACGTGAGAAATGGAAAGAGTGGAAACTCATCTGTGATGTTTGCAGGTGGGATTGGGGGGTAGTAATTAGGGTTAGATAAGGTATCAGGGTGGAGTCCCCATGGTTGGTTCATGGTGTGGGCAGGAGATAGGGAGGGAGAGGGAAAGGGAGGAGGAGGAGGAGGAGGAGCAGAAAAAGGAGAAGGAAAGAGGGCAGGTGAAGAGAAAGGAGAAGAGAGAATGAGAATCACCAAGCTGGTCCTGGTGGCACATGCCTGTAATCCTGGCACTCTGGGAGACTGAGGCATGAGAATTGAAAGTTCAAGCATAGCCTGGACAACAGCAAGACCCTCTCTCAAAATTTAAAAATAAATAAATAAACTTTGTTTCTATTTTTTTTCTTAGGTGGGGGTGAAGGGTGCACAGGTAATGGGGAAAAAAATAAGAACTAAGATACATCATGTTCAGGTACAAACACCCAATGATGAATGTAAATGTATTGTATACCTAAAATGTACCAATTAATATATAAACTAAAAAAAGTCAAATCAAAAAATAAATAAATAAATAAATAAATAAGGAAAAGGGTAGAGGAAGTAGCTGTGTGAATGCCCTGGGTCCATTCCCCAGTGCTTAAGCAAAACAAAACAAAATGAAACGAAACAAAATGAGACAAAATAAAACCCATCACCAGATGCAGGCCCTTGGCTTTGGACCAGATGCGTGAGCCTTTCTGTAAAGCACACACAGTCTGTACTATTGTGTTGTTAGCAGTGGAAAATGGACTAATCCGAGCTCTTTTGCATGAAGTAATGTGGCACACAGTCCTGTCTTCAGGGTGACATTTTGGGCAGAATTGTTCCCCACAAAGAACGCCCAAATACAATACGGCCATCATCAAAGAAAACAGCAACGTGGGTGGGTGTGAAGCTTCCCTAGCAGTTAGCACCTTCAGATTAGAAATCATCCTTTCTAAGTAGTGTTGTGTAAGAGCTGCTGCTCCTTGAGTTTTGTCTGGGCTGGGAACTCAGGACGGACTACCTCAGGCAGAAGTGGCAGCCCTGTGCCAGGTGAGACGCTCTCCAAGTTCCGGGAAAGGCTCTCTACACGCCGAACATCATGGCAGCATCCACCAAAGAATTGCAGGAAGCGACTGTACACACACTATAGGTTTGCAGCTCTGTCAGCTGTGCTTTTAATGGAAACACTGTGCACAGGGCCTTCCTGACTCCATGAAAGGAAGGAAGGTGTAAGACCGAGGGCCTTACCAAAGGCTCTGAGGAGCTGACTGCAGTGAACAACACCCGGGAGGGGACACACTGGACAAGTTGGGAAAGTAAAACAGACCTTTATTAGTCTGGCCAGATGGCACCCTCCAAGCAATAGGCTTAGAGAGGGCCCTGAACTCAGGGGGTTGGAAGGTTTTATAGGGTCTGCAGGGATGCTTAGCAAGCAGAACTACAGAAGCGGAATTTTTTGCGGTTAGGGGACAGTTGGGGGGGTTGTAGATGTTCTTTACCTAACAAACAGGATGTTCCTTACACAGAAACAATGGTACATTCCACGGTGTCTTAACAGATAAACAAGTACATTCCGGAAACTCTGTGTCCTGTAGTGAACCTGAAACCCACAGGGACAAGATGGAGGGCCTGTAACAAGATGGTGTTACTTGTGCTAAGTCTCATCTGGGTCTTACAAAGGGAACTGGCCTGGCTGCAGGGTTGCTATGCACATTCCAACCCGGGAACCAAGCCATTGTGCACATAGATGATTCACTAAAAGGCCAGGTGGTGGCCAGGAGCCTTCAGAGGAAGGAATCATGTGCCCTGAGGAGGCACCTGAGAGACTTCAAATACATTGCGTCAGCTCTTCTCAGCCCTCGAGTTGAAGGGGATTCTCGGCCCTCCCCTCTGAAGGGGACCCACATCCAAGCAGGCTGGCTGCCAGCCCAGTTTCCGACACCAGGAGGTGGGAAATTCCTCTTGCTCTTGGGTCTTCCTCACTTTCTGACTTTATCACTGGTTGGTGCTTCCATCCCCGCCAACCCCTTCATCCAAGCTTTCTTGGGGAATGCCTTATACTTCAGACATTTGGGGGAGTTTTAGTTCTGGTCTTGAGCTCTGTCGAGGGTCTAGCTTCAGATGAGCCCAGACTTCCCAACCTCACACATAGGTGAGGATGTCAAGTGGCACTCATTTTGCTTTCACCGTCCACTTCCCATGTTTCTACCATAGCCTTTCCCGAGCTGCCCTAATTACTTCTGTTTTTAAAATGTCTATGAGATTGCCCACCATTAATTTCTTCCCACAGTTCTTGGACCATCTCCCTATGAAGCCATCAATGCCAAATACCCAGTTTGACTAAGTGAATTGCTTTTTCCATTTCAATTAATGAGGTATCTTGTCATTCTGCAAAGATACTTTTCCCAGCTTATAAACTACAAGGCAATCACAATATCAAATATGCTCCTTACTTATTTATTCACAACCTTGCCTAAAATGGCCATTTAGTCGCGTTTCTAACCCAATAAGGAGAGAGGAGATGGGGTAAGAGTGAACGATGGATATTATTTATAAAATTCACTTAGCCAAAGTCAATAAAATTCCATTTAATACAGAGCTGAAGAAGAGCTCAGAGAAATTTAAATGCGGTATTAATCTAATCACATCCTCTCTAATCCACTCAAATACAGCACTGGGAGATTTATTTTGATTATATTTCTATCCACTTATTCAAGACGTATTAAAGTTCTTAGAGTCAGAGAGTGGTAGATGAAATGAACAGGCTTCTTGTGGAATTTACGTGCCTTGAGAGTTTGGAGTAGGATGAGTAGAGATAACAAAAAAATATAAGAAAAGGTCAATATTTCCCTATGGCAGAATTACAGTGTCCCCCATGCCCATTTGAGGTGTTGTTTTCTTGAAGTTTAGGTCTCAGTTATCCGAGGTAAATAAGAAGAATGAGCATAGTACCATAAGATATTTTGGGAAGGAAAAATAGAGATAGAAGGGGGAGAGAGAGAGAGAGAGAGACCGGGGGGGAGAGGGAGAGAGAGAGGGACATAGCTTTTATTAAAGTATATGGCTATAACTGTTTTATTGTTTATTGTTGTCGTCAAATTGTTACTATGCCTCGTTTGCAAGTTAAACTTTATCATGGGTAAATATGTACAGGAAAAAGCACAGAAATTATAGGGTTCTGTAGCAGCCACAGGAGACCTAGGACATGTCCTCTAAGAACAAGGAATGAATACTACCTGAGAAAAAAATTCTTTGCTCTAAAAATTCTCTGGTATCAACTTGGGTGGTGTGGTTCCCTGGGGTTTCATGGTTCCTATATTGGAGGGGGCTACTGTTGGTTTCTTTCTGGTGGACGGAGAACAAGAAAATGACTTAATATCCCCATGGCAATGTGTTATGCAGAGATAAAGGTCAGTAGTGCTGAGATAGAATTACCATTGTAATTCTTAAAATGGGATTATAATATGTATATAATCTTTTTTATATTTATTTTCCCATGAAGCCATACACTCTCTATAGATTATCACTGCTTTGGAATTTACACTATTCAGTTTGTACTGACCAAAACTTATCGAAAGGATCCATTGAAAAGAATGCTCTTATGTTAGACAATTTTCCTAGAAGATAATACTTGTAAATATAATTAAAAGGATTAAAGGAAAACACATTTCAAAATTTGTAGTTCAATAAGTACAATAATAAACTCAAAGCCAAGTGTTTTCAAGGTTTAAAATTGTACTTTTTTCTCAAAAGAAACAGTAAACATTTACATTTTTTTCTTGCCATATACAATGATTCTGGTTGCATTCAGAACATACCTTCTCTGAAAATAATGTGATTTTTTTTCAACTTCATAGAAATGGCCACAACCAATATTTAATTGAAAATGGACCGATTCCAAGGGATTATTTTATAGAAATGCTCTTGTGAGCCTGTCTGTGTGACTTTCCCATGTGGGGAAACATCCTGACACTTCCCAGGAGGCTGTCATGTTAAAATCTTTAATCCACTATGTATTGATGTTCCATTACATTTGCAGTCTCCTTCGTGTAACCAAATGAGCAAATTATCAGAGCAGATGAAGCAAAAGAAGTGTCTCTCTCTCTTGAGGGTTGTGCCAAACAAATTCTGGGTTCATTTACTCTTTGTAAAATAGAATTAAATATGCCAAGTGTTGAGGAGGTAGATGGAGATGGAATCATATTAAATTGCCAAGGGAGGTGTGAAGTGTACCTAGCACTGTGGGTGACATTTTATCATCGGGGAACCATCTTTAAGGCTCCCCTAGCCCCTAATTAACTCCTACATTCTCCTTTCTCTCTCAAATGCTACCATCTGTCAGAGCTGCATCTAGGTCATCTTTGTGCATGCTCTCTCTCTCTCCCTCCCTCCCTCCCCTCTCTCTCCTGTCTCTCTCTGTCTCTCTCTCTCTTTCTCTCTCTCTCTCCTCTCTCTCTCTCTCTGTCTCTCTCTCTCTCATAGGCAAGAAGACAAAAAGAGTCTGCAACTAATGCTATATCTCAAAAAAGCACCTAATTATAGTGCCTTATCTTCATAACTTTTAAAGAATACTCCGTTCCATCCTTTTTATATCTTTAATTACATTTAAGCATTTCAGGAACTGGCTGTGTATCATAATCAAACATCATCTCACCCTGTGCATTGATTTCTCTTCTAAATCTAGATTTCTGAAGCAACCGTGCTCTTTTTATCTCTTTAACTCCTTTCTAGTCAGCTGCCATGGACGAAGAGACCTGTTTCAGTGATCTGTCTATAAAGCTCTACTAACAGGCCAGGAGTACAAGGGACCTGGGTAACTACTCTCTTTTCTCCAGTAGAAGAGAAGGCAGACAGAGGAAAATCATGAGCTTAGGACATGTAGATAGGTAGAAACAATTTCCAAACTTTTCTCAGCCCCTTACAAGTCATTGGCTTCCTGATCCCACATGTTTTCATTGGTCCAGTGAATACAAGGCTAACTTTAAAGTTGACGTGAGAATTGCCCGTGTGTGGAAGATGGTGGCCCAACAAATGTCTCATTCATTTTCTGGAATAAAAACATATCCAGACACTTACTCAAAGCAGACAAGGCAACCAGGACAGACCTGCTTTCCATGATCCTAGAATGTCTACTTGTGCTTTTGTAGATGACCAGTGAAAAATTTTAACTAGGCATTTGGTGACCAAAACACAATAGTTTTTCCTTGATTGCAGAAGTTGACTAGCTATACACATGTTCCTCTTGAAGTCACCTTGACATAAGGACATCAGAGATGCAAATAGGATAAAAAAGATGTGTTTTTTAATAAAATGGAGTGCTACTCAGCCAAAAGAATAATAAACTAGAGGTATTTATGGCTAAATGAATGCACATTGAGGACATACTCTTAAGTGAAGTAAATCAGACACACATGTGTAACTACCGAATTGTTTCTCTGGTGTGAGAAACTGAAAGTGTAAATGAGGACCAAAATGTATAATAGATAATGTGAAATAGGAAGAAAAGATTCAAAGACAAAGGGGAGCTGGAAGTGGGGCAGTAGGGGAAGAAAAATATATGAAAAAGAAGGAAAAAACAGAAATGAAGCTTTTGTAAATAGGGAGGGTTGGAGGGGGTGAAGGGAGAACAGGGAATGGGGAAAAACAAGAACTAAGATACATCATATACAGGTACAAATCCCCACTGATCAATGAGATCATAATGTATACCTAAAATGTACAAATAAACTTAGGGAAAAAAAGTTTTTTTAAGTGAAAGACGATTTATATTCTGTGAACTTGCAGAAGTCTGAAGGGTGTTTAAATTTTTATGTGTATGAGCATGTGTATACACATATGGGCGTGTGTTTATGAGAGGGTACACACATGTGCTTGTGTCTATTTACACGAGCCATGAAGGCTTATCACAGGGGGAAAGCATACTTACATTCTTAGAAAAACAGGAACCATCTTCAAGTATTACTTCTGCAGGGAAATGGAGCTGCTTGCCTGTCATGCAGTCAAACTCACTCGCTATAAATATAAGGGACATTTTGAGAAGCGAGAGTATGGGTCAACTTTACTTAAGTGGAAAGTTTCTTACAAAGTCAAAGAAAGTGAAAGCACCAATTTCCCCTCCCAAGAAATTTCTTAAATTTCCATAAGTGTAGATTTCATATTACCTGTTAATTTCCTTTCACTACTTGTGGGTTGGTATTAGCAGTAAGTGTAGGGGAAATGTCCCTGCGGAACCTTAAATTTTGCTTTCATTCTCTAGCCCTGTATTACCAATTTGCCTTATATCTTAATGTGGAAACAGGCAGAGAAAATGTCAGGAATTGTATTTTCTGATGAGATCACTGTTTCAATGCTTGGCAACTCTGCTACTAACTGTGGCAAGGAATGAATTGATAAACTGGTTGTAGTTGTTTGTCCAAATTTTAGATCTAAATAGTGATATTCTATAGCATAAGACAGATGCTGATAGGATATAATTGTCTAGATTTACGTTATTTAAAAGTGATAGATGCTGGTAAAAATAAATGTGTAGATACACAAAATGGTATAAGTGGGTTACGGGAAAGAGGTTTCAAAACAACAAGCTTTGTTATGGATGGATGTATGCATTTATGTATCTGTGTATCTATGTGTGCATCTATCTATGTATCTATGTATGTATCAATCTGTGGTGAGAGAAAGACTGAGAGACAGAGATACAGAGACAGAGAGAGGGAGACCCTCAGAAAGCACAGCAGAAAATAATGAAATTTTGTTTAAATAAGAAAATTCAATAACGCCTAAAGGAAGTCATTATCAGAGAGACTTTCCTCAAACTTCAGATGTGCTTCATTTTATTACTACTAATGGAAAGAGAATAGTAAATTACACAGCAACATAATTAAGCTCTTGTCCTTTCATTTCAATCTTACTGTGGTGTGGATTGGAGCCAGCAATGTTAAGAAGCAACAAGTAGAATGAGTAGAGTTCAAGTCATTTCTCATGACTCTAAAACCTGGAGCTTGCAAAACCTGGGATAATGAGTTACTTTAAAAATGGACCCTGAGGTCTGCATAGCGAGTTTTAAAGAAGTTCTAATGAAGCCGCTGTGTACAGGTGATGCCTTTCTTCTGAAGGGACGGAGCTGTGACTCAACCACACTGAAGGTTGCTGTGGAGACAGACTTTTCTCAATTCTTGGCCGCCAGGAAATGAATGGAAGGCTGTCAATCCACCGAGCACAACCTGATGAGCAAAGTAAGCAGCAGAAAGTCACGGACAACTTTACTGTTGTGGAGTTCAGAGGTGCAGTGGGTTTCACCAGGCTAAACATCAACATCCTGGGAGGGCCAGAAGGACACCCTCTTTCCTTGCCTTTTCCCTGCACGAAGAACTTTGACATTGCTTGGCTGATGGCGCCTTCAGTCTTCAGAGCCAGCAATCATCGGAGAAGTGAATCCTCCTCCAGTGGCCTACTCTGATCCCCTGCTTCCTTCTTGCACATTGAAAGACCCTTGCAATTGCATCATAGTACCTGGATGATCTAGGGTTATTTTCCTATTTTGCAGTTCTCTGATTATCAGTCTCAATTTCCTTTGCAACGTTAATTATCTTTGTCATCAAAGGTCATATCACAGGTGCCTAGAATCAGTATGTGGACATCTTTGAAGGAGGAAGCACTATTGTGCCTAAATAGTAATCATCCAATTCCTTTTTTACTTTATAAATTTGTTACTGACATGCCTGTGTTTGTATGATCAATGCTTAAGTGATAAAATTTAGAATTTATTTCTAAAGCAACATAATACTGATTGTTTCCCAACTATATTCACACATATATGGGGAGGAGGAAGGGAGGGGGGGGAGAGAGAGAGAGAGAGAGAGAGAGAGAGAGGGAGGGAGGGAGGGAGGGAGGGAGAGAGGAAAGCATCCTCTGACTTAAAATAATGCAACTTACAACTTTTCAAATTTATAATGGTAAGAAAGCAATATACATGAAGTAGAAACTGTGGTTCAAGATTGAAATTTTAATCTTTTCCTGGGCTACTGATCTGCAGTGTGATCTTTTCTCTGGCTGCCGGGTAGAAACAGTGAGCTGTATCTCCCAGGGAGTTGTGTGATCATGTGATCAGGAGCAGAAGCAAAAAATATTTTCCAGGGAGCTGTCCTGTTAAGCTGGGACACTGGATGGGTGAGATGTATTTAATGCCTTTCTGTCTCAAGGTATTTTTGACTTGTGATGTGTTTATTGGTACATAAGAGCATCATAATTGAGAAGCATCTGTGTATGATTTTGATATGTATTCCCAACACAATAATTTGCATTCAAAAGCAAAATGAAATCTAGGTGCCTTTGGATAAACATTCTAAACATTAAGGGGTTAAAATCTTATGTGGTCTTTTTAAGAAAATAAATATCAACACTTACCAAGTAAAATGTACAACTGAGTACAACAAAGTGCAGCCAGATATGGCACAGGGTCTCTAATAGTGATGGGTGTTAGAGCCCAGGACCTGACCTGAGAGCTGAAAGGGATTTGGGGGACAGTTGAAGACCAGTGTTTTAACTAAGGGTTGTGTCTCCTGACTTTTTCAGGTGGCTCAGCTCTGTCTCTCTTTTTAAAGTATTCTTTTTTTTTTTTGTACTGGGGATCTAACTCGGGTCCTTGCGCTTTTGAGGCAGGTGGCGGATCCACTGAGCTAAATCCCCGGCTCTGTCTCTCTTTTTAAAATATGGGCTGTCCTATCTCACTGACTTCTTCTCAAAATTAATACGCATCAAATGATAACTGTATTTACTGTTTTGGTTGAGTTTGAACTGCCTTAATCATCACAGGAAAAGTTGCTGAGAAGTACTTTCCCTAGTTTTTAATAATCTGAAGTTGATTTGAAATGATTGGATTTAGTTTTATTTTTATAAAAATCCATATTCTAAAAAGGTCTTCAACCTTTACCCAGTTCATCCATAATAAAAGAGGTTAAAAATAAGACCAAGAAAACAGCAGCAACAATAACAAAACTTTCTAAGATGGAACAAGGTTTGATTGGAGCATAATTTGAGCTAGAATATGTCAAGGATGAAATATGAAAGCACTCGTCAATTAAGGCAAAATGTCAATGGAGGGATTCTAGTCATGCATATTTATAAGGTTAATGACAAAGCATCCAAATGTATCCAAAATGTACTTGGAAAATGCACTTGGAAATGCAAAGGTACTAAAGAGTTTGGGGAGGAACTCTGACACGCTCTTCTAGTTCTTGACAGAACAAGTTAACAGAAATAAGTGAATGAAAATGTAAAGAATGTGAGCGATATGACCAATTAATACTGGTTAATGGATGCAAATTAAGCCATGAGTGCACAGTAGAGACAGAAGATATTCCGTCTACTTCTGGAAGTACTTTTCCAGCATATTCAAAACACCTGAGGCCAGAAATGTTTCAGACGTTAGATTTTTTCATATTTTTGAAGATTTTCATATGCATAACAAGTTATCTTGGTGATAGGACATATGTCTACACACTAAATTACTTTAGGTTCCACATCTACCTGATACATGTATCCTGAAGACAATTTCATATAATATTTTTAAATAATTTTGTGTAGGAAGCCAGGTTTTGCAAAGTGGAATTTTCCATTTTTGTCATTTGGTGGTTCTCAAAAAGACTTGAACTTTGGAGCATTTTGGACTTCAGAGTTTTGGAGCAGGGGCACTCAACCTGCATATACATGCTGGTTCACCAAATAGGTCGTGTTGGGCAACAAATGATTTATACTAAATTATGAAAATCCCTTAAAATATTCTTTGGCCTGAACACAGACAGACAGACAGACACACACACACACACCCCACACACAATTAGGCAACAATGTGGCAACCATGAATGATATCACCTTCACCACATCAGCATAGGTGAGTACTCACTGCTGTGACTACCATGATTCTCCGGAGAAGACAGCAGGCTACAGTTTCCCTCAGAAGGGCAGCTGTAGCCCCGCAACACCCCACATGTGTCTTTATATATTGCACTCAGGCATTTCCTTGAACACATTTATCTGATGCACCGGTTTTTTTCATTAAGTTTGTTGGTACATTTTAGGTATACAATACAGTTACATTCATCATTGGGATCTTGTACCTGTACATGATGTATCTTGGTTCTTATTTTCCCCATTCCCCTGCCCTCCCTTCACCCCCTCCACCCTTCCCTATTTACAAAGACTTTGTTTCCATTTTTTTCTTTTCTCATATTTTTTCTTTTCCCTTCTTTCCTTTACCCTACCCCTCCCACTTCTTCTACTCCTTTAGACCTTTTCTTCCTATTTCACAATATCAGTTATACATTTTGATCCTTATTTACACTTTCAGTGTCTCACACTAGAGAAAATATTCGGTATTTACACGTGTGCCCTATTTATTTCACTTAGCTATAAATGTGTCTAGCTTGTCATTCTTTATGTCTGAGTAGTACTCCATTTTATTAAAAAAAAGACACATTTTCTTTGTCCAATTTCCAGTTGATGGGCACTTAGGCTGTTGCCAAACTTTAGCTATTACAAACTGTGCCGCTATAAACATGGGTGTGCATATATCACTGTGGTATGATTCTTTTAATTCTTTGGGGAAGATACCCAGCAGGGGAATAGCTGGGTCAAATGAGACCTCTAGCCCTAGTTCTTTGAGGTATCTCCTTACAGATTTCCACAGTGGTTGCACCAGTCTGCACTCCCACCAACAATGGAGAAGGATTCCTTTCTCCCCACACCCCTGCCAGCATTTGTTATTAGTTGATTTCTTGTTAGCAGCCATTCTTTCTGGGGTGAGGTGGAATCTCAGTGTTGTTTTCATCTGCATCTCTTGAATGACCAGTGATGTGGAACATTTTTTCATATGTTTACTTGCTGCTTTTACTTCTTCGAGAAATGTCTGTTCATTTCAGATGCCCATTTATGAATTGGGTCTTTATATTTGGGGGGTCCGATGTTTTTGAGTTCTT
This sequence comes from Heterocephalus glaber, assembly GCF_053883595.1. Taxonomy (NCBI): domain Eukaryota; kingdom Metazoa; phylum Chordata; class Mammalia; order Rodentia; family Bathyergidae; genus Heterocephalus; species Heterocephalus glaber. Next base: position 1,991,062 of record NW_028258189.1, read on the forward strand.
TATAGATTCTAGATAGTAGACCTTTGTCTGAGGAACAGCTGGTAAACATTTTTTCCCACATTGTAGGTTGTCTGTTAGCTCTGTTGGTGGTTTCTCTTGCATTGCAGAAGCTTTTTAATAAGATGAGATCCCACTTGTTGATTCTTTGTGCTAGTTCCCATGCTACTGAGGATTTGTTCATAAAGTTTTTTCCTATGCCAATGTCTTCAAGAGTTCTACCTAACTTCTTTTCCAGCAAGTTTAGTGTTTCTGTTTTAATATGTAGATCTTTAATCCACTTCAATTTTAGTTTAGTGCATGGTGAAAGATAGGGGTCTAGTTTTGACCTTTGGCAGGTTGAAATCCAGTTTTTCCAGCACTGTTTATTGAAGAGGTTATCTTTCCTCCAGCGAGAATGATTGGCTTCTTTGTCAAAGATGAGGTAGCTGAGTATGTCTGGAGTTGTTTCTGTAACAAAAACAGAAACATCTTCTTTCTTTAGTAGACTTTAGTTCTTGGAGCAGTTTTGGGATGGCAGCAGAGCTGCATAGAAGAAACTCAACATTTGCATCTGTCTGCTGCCTGCTCACTTTGGCAAATCATTATTATCCACTGTCCGTACTTTACAGTACAGTTGCTCTTGCTGTCATACAAGCTATGGTTTTGACAAATGTATAATGACATGAATCACTGTTATAATATTGTACATAATAGTGTCACTTCTCTAAAAATATCCTGTGTTCTGCCTCCCTGGTCACTTCTAGGAACCACTGGTCTTTTTTACTATCTAAATGGTTTGGCATCTTGAGAATGTAGCAGTGTAGGCTTTACACTCCATGTAGTTAGCTCAATATTGGCTTCTTTCACTTCATATGCACTCAAGATTTTTATGTCTTTTTGTGTTAATCAGCTTCTGTCACTATGACAAAATACCTGAGAAAATCAACTTAAGGAGGAAAGGTATGTTTTGGCTCATGGTTTCAGAGGTTTTAGTCAATGGTCACTTGACCCACTTGCTTTTGGAGTCATGGTGAGGCAGAGCAACATGGTGGAAGCATGTAGCAGGGGAAAACTGCTCACCTCTTTGTGACCAAGTAGCAATGAGAAGAGGGTGGGGAGAGGGCAGAGAAGAGAAAATGTATCCTTGAAGGGCATGTCCAAAATAATCGAATTGCTTCCAACTAGACACCACTTCCTGAAGTTTCTACCACTCATAATGGCCCACTGAGCTGTGGTTCCATCAATGGATTAACCCACTGATAAGGTCAGAACCCTTGTACTCCAGTCACCTCCTGAGGCCCTACCTGTGAACACTGCCACAGTGGAAACCAACTCTCCCACACATCTGCTTTTGGGGACATTCCAGGTCCAAACCATAACACTTTTCACAGCTTGGTGACTCAGTTTTAGCACTGCATCACATTTCACTTTCTTAACGTACCACAGTTCACATATATCCATCCCCCTATTGAAGGACACCTTTATGGGGAACAGGGAAAGGGGACGTTACTAGAACCTCTGCAGTTAAGTCCTAGTCTCCTGAGAGCCACGGCAGTACACAGCGAATTACAGGAAAGGTAGAAAAATGAGACTGAGAAGAAGCTGAGCTTTGGGTCTGATCAGTGCTGCTCTGGGTGGCAAAGACAAAAGCCTCCAGCTTACCGCACCTTTTATTCAGTACTCAGTACATCGGGAGAAACAAATGTAACAAATGACTTGCAGAGAGTTCAGTACATCCTGCATAAATAAGATCTAACAATCCAAGAACAAGGAGGAACTGAGTAGATGTTTGTTCCTCCCAGGATGTTTTCAGCTCCCAGGATATTTCTTGTCCTGGAGAATCACAGCATCACCGGATCATTGAGGCCTCTCAGTTGTGGCCGGGGGGCAAAATGGAATTATGTCTCGGAATTCCATAGCTGGGCTGTAGGCAGGAGAACTAAGCTAACCAAATGATTTTTCCCTAAAATTATGTAGCATTGCTCCCGACACACCTTGGTTATTTCCAAGTTATGGATATGATCAGTAAAGGTTCTATAAACATCTCTGTGCAGAGTTTTATTTTGATAGACATAAATGTGCAGATTATTGGCATAGATACCAAGCAGTGTTATTGATGGATCTATGGGAAGGGAAGCATATTTAGTTTTGTTCAAAAAACCCAAAAAAAAATCACCAATTTTACAAAGTGGCTGTACCATTTTTATACTGTTGTCTGGGTTGGATCCCCAGCTACACACAAAACATGATGATAATAAACAAAACAAGATACACACACACACACACACACACACACACACACACACACACACACGGACTTGTTTGGATCTTTAATGTGCCCCAAAAGGTGTTAAAGGCTTTGTTTCACAATGGTACTATTGGAAGGTGGAGACAGTTTTGAGAGGCAGGGCCTGGTGCTCAGTTATCAGGTCACTGGAGCATGACCTTGAAGGGGCTTTTGGACCCAAAGCCACCTCTTCCTTATTCTTTATTGCATCCCAGGCCATCCGGGAAATGGGACTGTTTGCATACCACATGTTCCCATCTTGGTACTGTCCCCCAAAACAATAGGAATGGAACCACTAAAACTGTGAGCCAAAGTATAAACCTTTTCTCTTTGTAAGTTGACAACCTCGGGCATTTTGTTAACATGTCAGAAACACTGCTTTATTATCAGATACTTGCGTGACTCTGAGGGGAGAATTGGATGAAAAAGCACTTACGTGTGCCTCCAGCTCTTACCGGCTTCCTTGTAACTCTACTACAGAAAGCAGACAGGTGCAACAGATACTAACACTGTTGTGGTTGGAAGTGGTTATTATATGTGGGAAAGAGAAGCCAGAACAGCCAACAAAACGTCTCCTCCTGTTCTCAGCAGTTTGGCAAAACTTCAGCCCTCGTTAAATTCACCTTGTTTCCTATTCCACACCTGTACATGTACAGCCCTATATCGCTGGAGAAAAACTCACAGCCCAGCGAATAGTCTCTTTGAGGACAAGATCATTAATCTCAGGGGAGCTTGCCTGAGTTTATTCACTTCCCTCCATACCAAGAGCACTGTCATCCAAATCGGCTTCAGACTAGGATCACCTGGGTAGTTTTAAGGATGACTGATGCTAGACCTCCATTGCCCAAAATCCTGATGAAGGTGTCTCACGTGTAGCCCAGGCATCTAGTTTTTTAAAATCTCCCTGATTGATTCCAGTCTCTAAATTTGAGAAGAATTAGCTTAGAAAGCACCTGGGGATCTTGGTACAGTGTGGATTTTAATTTGTTCAGTGGGGTTTCCTACCCTAGTTTCTAATAAGCCCAGCCAGTGCTCCTGCTGCAGACCACATTCTTAATAGCATGGATCTGGAAGGCTTTTCCCTATCGTGTCCCCTCTCTTGAAATGTCCGGTAGTTCAACATTTTCGCTCTCTTTACCCTCATTCTCAATTCTTTCTTATTCTCATTTCATTGGGAAAATACAGCCATTGGTGCAGAGAAGTTTCATGACTCTTCCCTATCCTCCCACCTCCCAGCTATAATGACCTCACATTCCCTCTTGTTACTGTAGCCGTGCTCCTCTCTTAACAAAAGTACCTCCACTTGTACCCCAGAGGGGACCTCTATCCCTCCCACCATGCTGCCTTCTTTCTGTCTTTGCCAGATAGACACTCAGAACTTGACGGCAACATTGAGGAGTAGGCCATGGCACCACCACCCTAACAGGAATGAAAGAAGGAAGGGAGGGAGGGAGGGAGGGAGGGAGGAAGGAAGGAAGGAAGGAAGGAAGGAAGGAAGGAAGGAAGGAAGAGGAAGCAAATATACATTTTTTCTTAACCTCATTTGCTTCTCTAACCAGGCTTTTTCACAAGTCTCCAGTGAGCATGGCCTTTCGCAGACAGCTGCATGTCTTGTGTGTCTCAGTCTCAGCAAGCTAGATCTGCAGGATCTTTCAACACGGCCATGAGCACCCGTCCTTGGAAACTGTGCCGATGTGGACACGTCTTGCTCCTGTTACTTCTCTCCCCACCTCCCTCACTGCTTCTTCCCAGCTTTCTGAGTCTTTCATCCTCATCTACACCACCTTTAAAGATTGCCATGGTCCACTCTCAAGCTTTGGCTGTTTCCAGTTTCTTAACTACTCATACTTCCAGCATGGCCTCAGCTAGCCTAATGCCTGGAAATATGTCTCTTTGCTAATAGTAACATTCCTGGCTCCAGTTTGTACCTCTCATTTAAATTTTAGGCCCATGCATTTCACTCTCCTTTAAAAGTTCTACATGGATACGTAATGCTGATCTCAGCTTAACAGTTTAACATCTTGGCATCTGAAGTCCTCTTCACTCCTCTTCCTCCAATGCAGCAGCAGCAGCAGCAGCAACAACAATAACAAAGAAAACACAAAAGACTAAGAAAAAACAGAGAAAAGATTTCTGCTTCCTTTGCAATCTTCCCCATCCTCCTTATTGGTAACTCAGCTGAAGGCTGAGGAATTATTATCTTGAGCTCTTTCTTCTCTTCTTAATCCACACCCCATGTTCCAGGAAGTCCTGTAGAGTCCATGGGCCAAGTGTATGAAGATCACTTCTCTTCTACTTCCTGGATGACCCCTCTGAGCCACTGTTGCAACTCTGTCAGGTTCCAGCAGTCACACCCTAAGGATGACTAACTCCGACTTTCCTTCCTGTACCCTGATATTACTCAGTAGGCAGAGTCCTGCAATTCAGTCACAAGATAGATAGGGCCAGCCTCTACTGGGTACTTGCAGTATTTCTCCATTTTTCTGCCAAGCAACCCTAATATCCTGAAAGATGTCTTTAAGGCCTTTTATGCTTCCTTTCCCATGCCTTCTTATCATTCTTCTCCTCTGCTCATTCTTCTGTAACTATGGTAAGCTTCTTGGGGCTCCTCAGATAAACCAGTCACCTTCCCAAGGCAAGGGCAACATTCACCCCTCTCCCCAGAAGGCTCCTCTGCAGATGGCCACGTGGCTTGCTTTCCACCATCTTCAAGGTTGTCAGAAACGTAACCTCCTCAATTACCCAAGAAAATAGGCAAGAATGCTCTTCACCGAAAACTTCTCAGTATTTTACATTTACTTTAAGAAAACTGAACGTGTTACTGGAAATATTAAGCACATTTTAAATAAATTTTTAATAATCATTTCTCAGTGTAGTACTTCTGAAACTTAATCATGCACCTAAAACCAGCAGAGAATCTCATCAAAATATGGATTCAGAGTCAGTAAGTCTGGAGAAGAAATGAGACAGGGGACTGGAATTTCTTATAGGCTCTTGAACTAATGCCAAGCAAGCAGCTGTGGGCCACAATGTAAATAAAGCGTTCTGAGAGGATGGGGGGGGCGTGATCTTTAGCAATGCGAAGAAACACTGAAAAATAAGAAAAAAAATCATCCTGTGTTTTCTCTATCCATAATTTATTACTGGCTAATGTGTCTTAGTCAGTTTGAGCCGCTGAAACAAATTAGCGTAGACCGGGTGACTTACACAGCAAGTGTTGATTTTTTTTCGTAGCTCTAGGGGCATGAAGTCAAGGTGCTAGCAAAGCTGGTATTTGGGGAAAGCTCACTTCCCACTTCCCGGTCCCCAGGTCCCTGTCTCTTCATATGTGGGCAAGAAAAATGAGAGGAAGGAAGCTATCTGTATCTCACCTTACAAGGATGCAATCCTATCTTAAGGCTGCCACCCTGGTGACTGAATGCCACCTCAACCTTCCACTGCTACTATTAGCAGGCTGGGGATAGTGTTACAACTGTGAATTTCAGAGGAACACAAAGGTGCAGTACATAACAACCGGCAACCTATTGGAGTATTTTTTTTTTCCCTCTGTAGAGATCGAGTTACCCTTTGATACACTGATTCATTACAAAAAGTATCAAGTATATATAGCATTATGCAATACACTGCATGCTGAGTATATAACAATAAGTGGGGACTCAGCCCATCTGATAGTTCACAGGAATATGAATGAGAGAGAGAGAGAGGGAGAGAGAAAGAGAACAATTCATCACTGCATGCAAAGGACGCAGAATTTCATGGAAACATCCCGGCACTGTCTAAAAGCCACCGCAACTTCACACCCTCTTCCTGCACATTAACAGTCAAAAGTTTGAAAATTGTTCATGAGTGACTGAAAGAAGTGTGCATATAATTTCTCTGTAACATTCAGAACCCATTTATATCGCCAGTATTTCATCTGCATAATATGCAATTATATGGTGAAGACAGACAAAGTGTAAGACATAAATGATACTTGGAGAGAAGCATTTCAGGAAGTTCAGTATGAATGAACAAATACGCATCTTATGCTATTTTGTTTGATTTCCATTACAGAAACATTGATATTCTGCCGATAGACACAAATACTTCAACTATGACAACTGCCTCATGGGCAAAGTACTATACTCCTGCATAAAATCGCATGTTTTGAAAAATGATACATTTCTTTGGTTCATAAAATCACTTTGAACAGTGGTTTGTTTGAATCACTGTGTGTCTGAATTGTTACAGGCTTTTCTCTCTTTCTGGGTTTCTGCAGATAGTAGTGCATGGCACATTTTATAAGTAGAAGAAGACCAATGACTGCCTTGCAGTCCTATGGTGGTGATTCATCAATTAACTTATTTAAACTGTCTTCATTGCCTCTACTTCTGCTGAGGCCCTGCCACAATACTGAGCCCATCTTGGGAAGATCAAGATGACTAATACAGACTCTGCCTGTGAGAATTAAGATACACTCTCCACTTTCTGTTTGGAAGGGAAAACATGTAAATAGTTAAGTATTAGGCTTCGGTAGCACCCCCATGTCTTTGACCTCCAGTGTTCCTTCTTTGGTTAAAGCACACCTATTAGTACTTTCCTGGTTAGTATATTTCTTTTGTTAAGTCTTTGAGTACCTGCAAATATCTGTATTTCATGCTGATCCTTGATTGGGTATTTGTTTGGCATTGGGTACTAGGTGGGGAATAATTTTCAGATGGGTTTTAGAAAGCGTCATGCCATCGACTTTCAGATTCAAGCATTTCTGTTGCAAAATTCCATACTAATGTGATTATTGATTATTTTTCTTTGTAAAGATAGAGTTCCTTGGCCCTGAAAGCTGTGCATCCAACCATATATATATATATATATATATATATATATATATATATACACACATACACAAGCATGAATTCCTCAGTCTTTTTTTCTCTTGCCAGCCAACTGCCTGCTGACAGCTCAAAGTCCTCTCCCACATGGAGAAGAATTTTAGACACAGAGAGGCAATCATCCAGGGAAATATCAAGGTCACCATCACATTTTTCTACTACGCTACTACGAAGGCCATGGCCAAGAAATAAGAGCCGCTATTTGACATTTTAGTGTGTGCAGTGGGACAGGTAGTCCTGGATGATGAAATAGTTGGTGTGGGTTTTAGTTGATGTACAGACCAAAGCAAAGAAAATGGAGATGAGAGAGAGGAGAGAGAGAGAGAGAGAGAGAGAGAGAGAGAGAGAGAGAGAGAGAGAAGAGAGGAGGAGGAGGAGGAGGAGGAGGAGGAGGAGGAGGAGGAGGAGGAGGAGGAGAAATATCCATTAAGAAACATCATCTCTCCGCTACTCTTTTGTCCTCTAAGGTTGAATGCTTTGTGTATTAATTTTGGGCCTTTCTTCTTTACCAGCAAATATGACACAGGTAAATAAACATCATGGTCAACATTATCAACACATGAAAGACATGGATATGGACAAGGGAGAAGAATATCTAGCAAAGGAAAATTAGCATGCACACAAGACACATTGGACCATTAAATGAGACCCCCTCTGAAATGTTTCCCACTGCCAAGCTTCACTTGAGATTCCCCTCAGATGGAGCAAACTCTAGGACTATCCATGTTCCTCGTGGGATCCTTTCTGCCTGTGTGAAGCCATTCCATGGCCCCAGAAGGTCCCTAAGGAAATGTCTGTTCTCTGGAAATATCTCCTTTTAGACTCAGATAGCTACCCCGCTTATGTAACATTTTTCAGGGTCCCATGTTCCTAAATCCATAAACAGTACTAGCCAAACTAGTTACAGCTTGCTAGCAGCACATCATAAATACAGTCTCTCCTACTAGGAAATTCCATTATGGGCATTGCCAGGAGCGCTGACATTTGCAAGCTTACAGAGGGAATGGCTTAGGTCACCTTTCTTTTATTTCTTTGATGTCCCCAGTAAAATGAGAAAAAAAGTATACTGGGCTGCGGATAACCCTTTCTTTTCTAAAAGTGTTAGGATTTGGGCATTAAGCTTTTTCTTCTAAACTATTTGATTGATTTATTTTTTCAAAGATCTAAAATAGAGAGTGTGAGCAGAAATCAAGTGTTCAGGTAATTTTAAGTAGTTAGGTGAGCTACAGTTAGAAGGGATAAGTTCTGGTGATGATGGTTAACAATAAAATATGTATGTTGAAGAAATACTTAGAGAGTTTTAACTATTATTACCACAAAATGGTTTTTTTGTCAAAGCAGATTACTTCATTTATTGTTGCTCTGTAAATCTAGTCCTCAATCTCTCTCTCTCTCTCCCTTTCATTCAATTTAAAAATCTTAGCTGTGCGTAAGTATGGGGTACAATGTATAATCATCAAATCAGGACTTAACCTTCCATCTCCTTAAACATTTTTCACTTTTTTGTGTTAGAAACCTTCAAACTCCCATCCTCTGACACTTTATAAAACATATCAGCACCCTACTGTGATGTAAGAACACTAGGAATTATTCCTACTATCTCACTGTATTTTAAGTCAATAGATATACCAATTATCATGATTCGATCATTAAATAATATATATGTGCATCAGAACATCACACTGTACCCTAATTATATGCTGTGTATCATTTTCCCTTGTCAAGCAAATGTTTTTTTTTAATATTTAAAAAGAAGTTAGGTAAGCTAATGTCAGTATTTTAAGACATGCACACAAAAAAGTAATAACTGGCTATTGCTAAGCTGTGGGCTGGTTAGTAAGAAATCAGGATATGTCCAACATAGAAATAATAAAAAAGGGAGGAAGGGATGAAGATGTAGCTCAGTGGTAGAGCACTTGCCTAGTATGCACAAAGCTCTGGGTTTGATCCCCAGGTCTGCCAAAAAGGAAAAAGAGGCAGTTATGGTCATATCTAACTTTTTTTCATGTATCACTGTTTTCCAAAGGTCTGGAAATATGATTCATATCGCCTTTGGTTTTCTTGCCTACACATTAGTGATGAGATAATTTCTCACACCGAGTAAGCCCTTTGACTGCGGTAGCTGTTGCAACTTCTCCCAAACAGGCCACCTATGTTTCCCTTGCAAGAAGGTTCTTATTCGGATAAACCAGATGAAACCCACCACCAGAGCTTCAAGCACTGGCAAGTTCCGCTCTCCCAAACTGCAAGTCTTCCCGCAGGCAAACAGAATCTGTGGCCAGTGAATCACTCTCCTCTACCTAGGAAAAGTTGGATAAATCAATGGCACTCTCTAAATAATGTATGAGACTGCAGAAGCAATCTGTTTCACATTGAGGCAGAGGCAGGGGGGTTTGGGGGAGGCAGAGTGGAGATTAATGAGACCATGTATATATCTTCCTCTGTGGGTAAATAGCTCAATATTTGCCAGGGAATTCACTGATGGACACTGTAGTGAAGTGTTAGACATTTGGAGACCGTATTTGATAGAAATTAATTAAGTGCTACAATGTCTATAATTAAATATGTCTTTGAAGGAAAACTACACAATTCCCTGAAGAGATGGAAGCAAAGAAGTGAGTTCTGAGCAGCAGAGGCAGAAAGGACAAAAGATGGTTGTAAGCAGACCAGGTACCGGGTCTGGCAAAGAACACCACTGTGTCCAGCAAAGAACACCACTGTGTCCTTTTCGTCTCTCTTCCTTTCTTGTGTCATTCGACCAGTGTTTGTTTATCCTTAAAAGATGATATTTGAGTCTTCAAAATGAGAGAGGCAATTAGTCAAGGGAAAATGACAGGGTTATGGAAGAGGGGTCTTGGGATTGGTTGGAGGAATCAGGCTTCACCAAGGAAATAAAGAAGCAGTGGGAAAATAATAGTGAGTCAGGGCAAGGCTACCCCTGCCAGCACTAGGATGCCAGGCATAGGGGAGAAGACAGAAACATGTCCAGAAATCCTTATAGCATGCTGCAATGAACATCTGACGAGCTATGTCATGTGAATGTACCTGGAAGGCCTCTAAAGTTCAGGTACAAATCATGCTTCCTAAAGACAGTGGCGTCTATCACAAGCCAGGAATCTGCCAAGGATCAGAGGACGTGTGGCAGATTGAAATGATGTTGATGATGATAAAGAGATTCTGTCTTGAAGAAGATGATGTTTTATTGGGATTTGAAATAGGAACTGGCATTATACCAGAGAGGAGAATAGCAAGGTGGTAGGTAAAGACAGGATCGAAGACATCTGGGTGGAGGAAAGAAGATGTTGAGAGCCCTTTGCCTTTTAGAATAAAGAGCAGCTGTGACCAAATGCAACACTTTGCAATCTTCACAAGCTAGGGTCTGCAAGAGTTTCACCACCATCTCTCGTCAGCTACTGCAACAGACTCAATACTCAAATCCCTGCAAAGTCATATCTAGAAATTCTGACTCCCAACGGTTGGTATTACAAGGTAGGACCATTGGAATGGGAGTGGATCATGAAGGGAGCGCTCTCACGAGTTGAATTGATAACCTTATAAAAGAGACTTCAGAGGGCTCCCTGCCCCTTCACTATGAGAGGGCAGAGCAAGAGATGCCGCCTGTGCACCAGGAAGCAACTCTCATAAGATACTGAACCTGTCCACCCTGACTGTGGATCTCCAGCCACTGGCGCTGTGACTTAAACCCATGAGTAGTTTATAACCACCACCCAGCCCCATCTATGCTATTGCTATAGCAGCCCATGCTGACTAATACACCAAGACATCTAACACTTTTCCACCTGAACAGTCCAAGCTCTATCCACAAGCCAATCTTGGATCATCCTAAATTAAATAATGAAAGCTTCCCCATTTGTTGGATGGATTTGAGCAGTGAGGCAGAGAATTCACTCAAATTTTCATACAGCCCTGGTAGGGGGTGAGCTGTTTAGAACCATTTAGAAAGGTAACTTATCTTACCCTCTGGTAAGAATTTTCAGATCATTTTCGAGGTATTGTTGTCCCTCTGTCCCATGAGATAGAAGGGCAGCCCAGGGGGAAGTGATCCACTTAAAGTCATTTCCGTATTTGGGCCTTAAATTCATATTTGCTGGGCTCCAAAGCTCTTGCATTTTCCATGGTACTATTCTGTTCCAGCAAATCCATGACACAAACATACATGATTTAGTACAATGGGGCTGGAGGTTCCCTTATATAAAAATGAGACTATTTTGTAGCAAGAACCAGACATCAGCACTAACACCCTGGATAGAAACAGCTGTTTATATTGACAGTGTCTGTATTCATTCAAGAAGTAACACTGTTATGAGAAAATGAATTTGTCCATAGTATTTCAATTCTTTTCAGCAGAGTATTTTATGCTATTACAATATGTTTCTGCTTCTGTTAGATTAGGGTGCAAGCAAACTTTGAGGGATCTGAGACCAATACTGGGCTTAGTATAGCTTCCACATGAGTGTATCCTCTAACTAATTCCATATTTAAAAAAAAACATACATTATAGAAAAGAAATCTAGGTTGGGTCATTGCCCCAATAGAAAGCCTGTACTTTATAAACTATTACTTTTGAAGGATTTATTTCTGAATATACTTAAATTCATGTGATCAACTGAAAAAGATACATAAAAAATGATTCAGAGAGTTTGACAAAGTAGCATTTGAAAACCAAAAAGAATGAATTTAGCTGAAAGATGGCAATGTATATAGTTTGACTCTGGTGAAAGGATAAAAAGAAAATGACAATTAAATATAATGAATATACTTTCTCATGAACCAGAGCTATGAAGTAACTGTACTGCGCATATCACATAGAATTCAGACCAAGTATGTTTTACTGGTAGATTGGGTAAAGGCCAGAAAAGTACAAGCAAGTAACAAAATTTATAATAACATTAGGTTGCAGCCATATAGGGGCAACTATAAAGATTTTTGTTTTGATATGTGGAGAAAAGTCCAGGAGAAAGACAGGTTATTAGATTAAATTTTTATACCATCATGTTTGAAATCCTATCCTAAAACATACAATCATTAGAATTGCAGGAAAACTTTGTTTTGTAAGCATAATTCATTCCCAAAACATCCTTTGTAATCCAAAGCAGTTGTATATCAAACCGAATTTCCTCATAATAATGGAAACGAAGATGAGTTCTCCCACTATCCGAAAATATTCATATAAAATGATCGCACTACTGCAATATCATACAGAAAACACAAAGGAAAATAAACAAATTAACCTGCATTTACCTTTTAAAACTTTTGTGGCTGGTGAGGGAGACAAGAGGGAGGAGAGTTATTGTGCAGGACGACTTTCACTATCACTAGTGGAATCACTGCTATCTATTGGCTCGATGGAATCTTTTTCTTTTCATCCAACTTTGAAAAGGAAACTATCCAATGACACTTGCTTTTACCTTCTTTTGTGGAAATGTGACATTGCGTTCATCGCTCACATTGCTACAGCCTTATTCACATGGTGATGTTCTACAAAATTTTACAGCTTCCCCCATTTTACACATCTCCCTAATCTCATTTGAAGAGAGGGATTCATCTGCCTTTTTAGCCTCCTCTTTTGAAGACAAGATCTGCATAACTCATAACCTCTTACTGCTGGGAGATGATCACCCACAATGAGAGAGAGAGAGAGAGAGAGAGAAAGAACATTGGCTCAGCTGTGATCATGTGACTTTTGACATCGTGTACTACTTCTGTTGCAAGACATTACTTATTTATCAAGTTTAAATTTATTAGAAATATTGGCTTGTCTTGCAGAACACTCACAGAAGAAGTTTCTCAAAATTCAAGGTTTTATTGTATTTTCAAAATACTAATTTTTCTTATTGACTGTACATAGTTTGGTCTGCCTTGAGAAACTGACAATATATTTACCAAAGGAATCCACTGTGAGACAAAACAAAAGCACCACTGGATTCACGCATGATTAAAAAGGGCCGGAGATTTAGCTCAGTGGTTTCGCTGCCTGCTGCGCAAACGCAAGGACCCGAGTTCAATCCCTGGTATCAAAAAACCCAAAAAAACCAAACACCCCCCCCCCAAAACAAAAAACTGCATGCATGATTAAAAAAACAAACAATTGAAGAAAATCATCTTCATGCTAGTTATTTTGAAACTACAAACGGTTCAGAAGATATGAGTATTGCAATTCATGAGTACCTTTGATATGTTAAAAGTAGAGCTGGTGTATATTAGCTATCATTTTAACGTTCAGGCCTGCCAGCAAATCTACCTAAAAGATGTTTCCTTTCAGCATAATGATATATTTATGTGGATTCCAAATTCCTATGAGGATTAATATAATCTTTGATCCTTTAATGAATTCCAAAGTAGGAAGTTAAGATGAGCTATTGGATGATATATTTAATTTATTCCTAAAATATATAACACTGCTTGCTGTGACTATTCCAACTGAAGTAATTGGTTGTAATTAAAATGATGAGATATTCCAAATAGTGATACATGCATTACAAATGTGGAGTGATATGTAACTGGCAATCCCTATATCATTTTTATGGTGAGGCACTTCTTTTCTAATTATAATAATCTTTTGCGCTAATGGGAATGTGTTTTGTCATGTGGATTATATTTTGGGAGAACCATTTTTCATGATAGCTAATTTGAAAACTGTCTAAAGTAATGTAAGTGCATATTTCGGAAAAGACGCTTGGGGAAACCATTTGGCAATACCTAGAAGCCGAATGTAAGTTTCCTCTATGGCTCAGGATTTTCCACACCTGGGTAAATATCCAACATCAGTTTGTACATATGTCTACCAAAGACATGAGCGAGAGTGGTAGAGTGTCATTAGGTAATAATTTTAAGCATAGACTTGATAATGGAATTAAGTCCTGGGGCATGAAGGTCTGCTTAGGTGTGAAGGCAGCAACGATGATTTCAAAATTGAGTATGGACACTACTTGTCAGAATTGCTACTTGTTATTTGTGATTTAAAATAAGCCAGATCATATCCAAGATAATGATAGTTAATCCTAACCAGACAACATTCACTGACTGCTCTCTGCCAAAATAAATGCAGTGATTGCCGGTGAGACTGTTGCTGTTAGCACTTCATGCACATCAACTCCCATCTTGAAAACAGCTTCGCAAAATGTTATTATGCCCCTTTTTAAAGGCTGGGAATATGAAGCATAAAAAGAGAACTTATTTAAAGTCAGAGAAATAGTAAGTGATAAGAATCGTGAAACAAATGAGTCAGGGGAGTGCCATAGCAATAGGCTGATAGATTATTTCATCTAGTAGAGTCGGGGCTACCTTTTTTGGAGTGGATATGTAAACTGAAACCTAAAAGATAGGGAGGACTCAGAACTGTGAAGATACTGGGGAGGATTTTTCCAGGCAAAGGAATTAGCTACTGAAAGAGGCTGTATGCAGGAATTAGCTTATGGTGTTTGGGGAAGAGATAGATCATTTCTGTGTAGCGGAAACACTATTATGAAAGGGAAACACCATTATGGAGGGCTTGGGAGGTACCCTGAGGCCAGTCATGTGCAACCATTATTATTATTATTATTATTTATTACTATTTGTGCCAGGGACCGAACTCAGGACCCTGTGCTTGTGAGGCAGGCGCCGTGCCATTGAGCTAAATCCCCAGCCCATATGCGGCCATTTTGATAGTGACTGGTAGTGGGAATGCTCAATTCAAGGCACTAAAATGTGTACACACGCACAATGGAATATCACTCAGCTATAAAAAATAATGAAATCTTATTGCTACAGCAGGGGTGGAACTGCAGATTATTATTTAAAGTGAAATAAGAGACAGAGAAAGACAGATACTACATGACGTCACTCATGTGGAGTCCAGAAAACTTAATCTCATAGATGTTAGAGAAGAATGGTGATTAGCCAAGCCTGGGGAGGTTAGTGGAGAGAGAAGGAGGGGAAGAGCTTGGCGGACGAATACAATGTTAAAGTTAGCTAGGAATAAGACACAACAGCACACCAGGATGACTATAGAGATCAATAATTTAGGGTGTATAAAAAACACCTAGAAGAAAGTGTTCTGAATATTTTCATCACAGATAGACGGTAGTTGATTAAGATGGTGGATAGGCTGATTTGACCATGTGTACATGAACCAAGATATCATAATTATATAATGTACAATTATTGTGTGTCAACAAAAAGCAGTGACTGAAAACTCAAGGTAGGGTTGTTCAAGGCGGTGCTATTGTATTACCAAAAATATTGGGGTTTGAAGTTCATGAGGTCTGGGAGACCAGACCCCACACCTGCATGAAAACAAAGAAAATATTATGGTAGCATGGAGTAAGGTGTTGCTAGTGGGAATGAAGAAAATTGAACAGATTTGGAATATAGTTTAAAAATAGAGCTGATGAGAGTTTACCTATTAATGGATGTGGGAAGAGGGAAAGATCAGAATCAAATGTGTATACCTGGGTGCATCTGTTGTTTACTGCCATGGAATAGCTTTGAGGAAGAGCAAGTTGGGGTTTGTGTAAAATAGAAACTAATGCCTTTATTTGGGATGCGTTGGTTTTGCATGACCTGTGGGCATCAAAGTGCAGATATCTATTAGGTCATTGGATTTCAGATTTTAGGTTAGAGATCAAAGCTGCAAATAAGCATTGAGGGGTCAACATGACACAAATGCTGTAAGGGTCCGTGGGGTAAGATAACCTCATCAGTGGAGACGAAACAGCTACAGGTAAATTGGGGCCTGGAGATAGAGCCCTGGGTGGAGTCCAGTGTTTGAAGGAGACTATGAGGAACATTGGCTAAGTGTGCGGTACCCTCAAAGATAAGAAAATGTGTTTAAAATAGAGTTGTTCAATGAAGAAACACAGACTATTCAAATTTAAGAATAACAGCTAAGAAATTTAACGTACTGTTTTAACATTCCCAAGATTTCACTTACTAGCAATCAAACATAAAATTAAAGCACATGCGTGTGTGTGTGTGTGCTTGTGTGTGTGTGTGGTGTGTGTGTATTGTCAAAGAAAGCAATCCTTGCTATCCGAATAGTTCTCCAAATGATCTTTATCATGCTGCCCAGAGTTTAATTTGCCTCCTGATAATGGGTCTGAAGAGAGACCTAAGTGAGGAGATATGTTTCTTGAGCTGACAGAATTAGATCAAGGGCAAGATCTTTTTCAAGTGACACTCCTCTACTCTCCACTCCTTTCTGAGTCATCTGCATTTGATGCAAACCTGAATTGGCCACCTGATAAATGATGCTATCTGATTACCCGGGCCAGCGATGTTCTGTTAATTTAAGTCCCCCAGGTGACCGCCCCCAGTGAATGCCAGATGGCAGCTTCACCAGCTGTCAGGCACCACAGAGGTCTTCACGGGATCTGCCTGGCTATAATCCACTGGAAGTACAGTCAAGATCACAGAAATCTCCTGCTACAACACACCTTGGAATAAGAATGCTCTGTCTTTCCGGAAGTGGGATTTATTACAATAGGTGTGTTTGTGTCAAAGCACAGTTCTTTCGGTGGGCACATAAGCTGTGATTTAACAATTTGTGGTTTCCTCATACCTGCCCAAAGTAAATATTATTACTTTCCTTGACCAATATATGGGGCAAAGTTACGTTCCAATGGAAAGATAGCAAATCAGCGTGCATCTGACTGCCGGACAACCATCTTTAGAGTAATGTTCACTTGCTTGGAGTACACCAGATTTCCTCGTCTAAATATATTTAGGAGAGTATTACCCTGTGGCTACCTTATGTTTTGAAGCTCCAGTGCTTGAAGACTAAATAAAGAAAAATTTCTAGGAAAGCAGTGGCCTGCCTGGCAGACCTGTGGACTTGCTGGAAAGGAAGACTGTTGCCAGTCTTGAGTCTTAGGTGCACACAGTATCTTGACCCCTAATACGGAAAGCAAGAGCAGAGCCCCAAGTCTGATAGCCCACCCAGTGCTGGGTCAGTGAGGAAATAGCCGGCACCATCACTGAACAGTTCCTGAAGATTTTCCCTAATTCCTTTCATTTCAACAGGGCTTGACTCCAATATGACTTTCAGTATGCTCATCTTTTCCTAGAATCGTCTAGCCCATCTTCATGTGGTTCTTCCTTGTCCTTCTCTGCATAGTCACTTAACATCTCTTACTATGCTGAGTCATAGTCTTCCTCGTCCTCCTCCTCGTTATTTTCTTCCTCCTTCCTTTCTTCTTTTCCCTCCTCTTTTGCTTCTTCTTCCCATTCATTTCCTTCTTTGCCTTCTGTCCTTTCTCCTATTGATGTGTGGTGGAGAATGTCCATAAGAGATCTAATTAGGGTGGGCATATAAGTTTTAGACACAGAAGTGTATGTATACATTGGGTTTCTTATCGGGGGCTGCCGACCACCTGACTGAGGGTATGGAGGAGGATAAAAGCATAATACACAAAGACATTGAACAAAGGATTGTTTTTATGGGGGTCCAGGATGGCCTAAGCTCTTGTCCAGCTAAGACCACAAGGCCAGGACTTGTCAGTATTTGTTGATTACACAACATAGCAGGGGGCATAAAGGCAGATGTATGGAACAGTGGGACTAAGGAACTAAGGAAAGGCAGGCCTGTAAGAGGGAGGAACTAGGCATTCCTGTGGAGGACAGGTAGTAGTTAACGAGCCAGCTGTGTTATCTTTAGCTAACGTTTGATCTGGGAGAGCAGCTGCAGACGAGTCCATAAATCCTCAGCTGCAGTGTCAGCTTGCTATCAGAGACATCACAGCATCATCGATCGCTGAGATCTCAATTGTGGCCATTGGCATAGGAAACTCTGTTTTCATACGTCAGCCAAAGGCTCATCTAGAAAATCACATAGGCCTAGGATAGACTTACAAATTAATCACTAGCCAAACTATAAGCCAATTCAATAGTATTTCATAGCCAGCCCAGCACAGTTTCAAGCTGGTCTCCTTATATCAATAAGAGAAACTATGCAATATTTAAACCTCACAGCTGATTTATTTCACTTAACATCATGGCCTCAAGGTGCATCCATTTTCCTACAAATAACTCATTTATCCTTGTGACAGAGGAATACTCCATTGTGTGTAAACACCACATTTTCCTTATCCATTTATCAGCTGATGGACTTACAGGCTGCTTTCAGGATTTAGCTATTGTGAATTATACTGGTATAAACCTCGATAAGTATGTACAACTATAATGTGATGTCTTTAACTCTTTGGGGATGGACTTTATATTTTTAGTTTTTGAGGAATATCCAAACTGATTTCCATAGTGGTAGTTAACATTTCTACCAACATATAGAAGGGTTTGTTTTCCCCACAGCCTCGCCAGCATTTCTTTGATTTCTGGGTGATGGCTATTCTAGCTAGATGAAGGCATTCTAGAATCTCAGTGTTGTTTTAATTTGCATTTCTCTGATAGTCTTCAATATTGAACATTTCTGCATGTACTTATTGACCATTTGTACTTCTCTGAAGTATCTATTCATTTCACTTGCCCAAATTATGGATAAAGAGCAAAATAAAAGATAGACAATAGGAAATAGGGAGACAGATCTTCCTCCAATGGGAAGGGGATCAAGAGAGGGAGGGAGGGAGGGAAGGGGATGCAAAGGAATGAGGATGTGTTATGTACATGCACCAGCTCCACACGAGGAATGGGAACGTCATATACTGCAGACATGGTCTAATAAAAAATGTAAAAAAGTGTATATCCATATGCATTTATAAATAAGCATACATGCCTTTCAACAATTAATCAATACTATCTAGGTAGTAATGTATCCTGTATTTGTTGAGTAATATCATCTTTCTGAGCCTTTACCCATGAACTCTAATGTATCGAGGATGTGATTTGTAATATCTGCATAATATTCCATTTAGGCAGGTTTCATGATTCACAGGCCTCTTTCTCTACATATGTGTTGTGATTTGTGTTTAGAGGTCCCCCTAAAACCACAGGCAGATGTGGTGGGGCTTTCTTTTCTGGAGGTGGCTGAATCTGGAATGTGTGATGCTGGGGTTAAGGCCCTGTGATTCCTAAACCACTACATGTGGGTGTGGTTTGGCACTGCCCTAATCATCCAGGTACTCTAAATGGGATAAAAGAGGCACAAAGATGCTGTTAACGTCTCTTGTTTTTGCTACTTTGTGTGTGCCATGGGGTGTTTCTCCTCTGTGATGCCCCCCTGCCATGTGCCACCCTGCCTTGGAGCCAGCCGATTATGGACTGAAACCTCTACAAACTGTGACTTAAGTAAACCCTTTCCCCTTGAACTTTGGGTTTCAAGTATTTGTCTCAGCAAGGCGAGAACAGTAACACAATGTGGTACTTTGATACTTTTCATTTTCCAAAATTAAAACAATCCTGTATTTAAATTGCTTGTGCCTGTGACCAGTGTCCTAGTGTACCAGAGCTCCTGCCTTGCTTGTAATCTTGAAAAAAGGATTCCTGCTTCCACATAGCAAAAACGATAGTCATCTTGATACCAGCGACTCAGAGAAATTAAGAAATAGAATCACTTCCAACTGTCTATGAGGAAGCAGATGCTCAGAAAACCATAAACTGCGAATATTACTTGTGTCATCACAATCCAGGTTGAATGAGTCAAGACTGGTGCCCAAGTCACATAGATTCTGTCATCTAATTTCAGTCCAAATGTGTGTTTTCAACAGGTCTTCGGGGTCAGTTTTAAGCAGTGTTTATCCTGGGAGAATGATTCAGAACTCTCATCATTTCAATTCATGGTGGCAATGAGGATGGGAGTCATCTGCAGTCAGAAAGAAGAGTCAGCGAGCAGGTGAGAAGCTAGGAAGCAAACTTAGGGGTGAGGAGATGAGACATTGCAATTTGGTGACCTCTTCAGTGTGTTGTTTGAGTCCATTTCTGAGTCAGTGCTGATCTGCATGACCCTCTAGAGGCTCCTCTGAATTCATTAAGTGAGTTCAACCTCTACTTCTCCTTGCTGACCAGCGAGAATGTAGTTTGTGCATTTATTTATATTTTCACTTCTGTATCCTCTTTCTGCTCCAATATAATGGGGTATAGATCCATAGGATGCTGTATTACATGAACGGTATCCCTGTTTGCTTTATCATTTAGAGGGAATGTGCTGTCTACTCAGGGATGCCCAGGAATGGGTTTGGAAGTTATGCCACCGTAGGTCTTAGAATTATGTCCTCAACCTGATGGAGAAAAGGCCTTCTGGACATGCACAAACAAACTCGAGACTCTCAAGGGGACGGGGCCTAGACAGCTCCAATAAATGACAGTTTTGCTCATTCACATGATGTTTGCATCCATTTGCTGACCACCCAAAGATTGTAAGGCAACTCTTAAATGAAGACAAAGCGCAGGTTTAAACATAAAGAGTGAGAAAGGACAGAATGCATCAGGTGGTCCTGAAACACTCGGTTCCCTGTGGACTCACACTGAGTCATTTAAGAGGTTGGGTTGTAAATTTGGGTGGAGATTTGTTCATAGCTAGCCTGGAGAGAGATTCACTGGTCCCATGCTTTCTTCTGCTGATAAGACAACACATACACATTTATTCCTGGGGGTGAATCTCTCCCTCTCTATCACTGCCACTCCTCAAGCTAAAGTGTAAGGGATTTTTAATTGTGTGGGCTTGTGTGAGTGACAGGATGTGCCATACTCAACCATTATTTGCAAAACAACAACACCACTTGAAGAGGCATCTGTGTAATACACTCTCTGGAGAAAATGGGATGTCATGTCAAACTGCTTCTCCACCTACACATTCTTCAGGACCTAGGAAGGACCTACCTGTAACATTCTGGTAGAGGTGGCTGGATCCAAAAATACTGTACAGCTTTTTTTTCCTCAAACATCAACGATCTGGTGAAGCATTGTGTCTTTTTGCGGGGTGTCTGCACATTTCTCTTTATCCAACAATAACATTTCCTGTGGAACAGTAGACTTTGATCTTGGTGCACCATTAGAGCTTTCTGTATCAGGTAGTTGAGGAAGACATTTCTCTGGGGAGAAAGGGGAATGACAGAGGAAATTGTAAATACTCTGTTTTTATATCCCCTGCTGAACAGCACCCAAGGAAGCTGGATGGGTGGCTCATTCATGACAATGTTATAAGACAGCAGAACAATTTTTCTTCCTGTGAGGATGTTCCCTGTCAGTACCATAGGACTGATGACACTCTCCAAAGCACTTCTATCTCTGAATGCAGAACATAATTAGGACATCCTTGTCACCACCACCACCACCATCACCATCACCATCATCATCATCATCATCATCATCATCATCATCACTAAAATAAGTTTCCGGCCCCATCACAGCACCGCCATACATTTTAGTTAGTCCATTTTGATAAACTGTAAATGACTCATCCCTTACGCTCCATTGCAGCATGGCCACGGGACCCTCCACAGTATTAGCTCCAATACCAATGATGGCAATGTCCTTATGCGAAGCACATCTGATTCTCCATAAGGAATCAAACTCCATAAATGTCAGTAAACACCTTTCTGGGAACAATGGATTAAAAACAAAAAGAAGGCCAAATTGCTGTGAATCTATGCCCCAAACTAGTCAATTGGAAATCTTTTTATGATAGCGTATTGCACAAAATATAGTGCTGTAGAGTCTGGATGTGGGAATCACAAATTGGACATAAAAGTAAAGACTTGAGTCCTTCCAGGAAGTGAGATGATAAAGTACTATCTAATGACCCTGAGTTAAAAGAGGGGGGGGGCGTAGGAAAAACTACAATTTACATTACTATTCAGCCATCCCTCTGGAATGGAGTAGAAAATATACTCTACAACACACAGACAGAGAGGGAGTAGAGGCAAAGTCAACACTACCAAATGGACCGTTCACATATGACAAGGCACAATGAACTATGTTCTGAGAAGTGCACTATCTTCCTTTGGCCATGGGATTATTACATATGAATTTTCCATTCCATTCCATTTATAAACATCATTTTAAAATTATAAACAGGGATACAATTTTAAGATAGCAAGATATGCAAGTGGGCAGAAGTTCTTCCTTTAAATAAAACCCTTGGGTTCATCCCATTCAATAGTGATGTTTTAGATTTATGGTCTTCTATGAGCAACCCTTTTGTTATTCTGGGGGAAGACCATACCAGTTGGGATTGTTAGATCTGACTTTGGAAATAATCTAGGACAGAGTATTAGAAAATGTTCCCTTATTATTATGTTTTTACTTTATACTTTTTCAAGATGAACATTTCTCTCCAAAATTGACTCTCATTCTGCACCTTGTTCAACACTGAATTTTCATCTGTCTCTGACATTATAAATCTGGTGACTTCAGGCCATATCACATATGGATCAGATGGCTTCTGGCCAGATCCACCTGTAGCACTTGGGGGTGATTATGACTGATCTCTTATGTCTTCCTCCTTTTCTCCCAGTGCTGTGTATACAGCCACTCCAATCCACCTTCCCTTCGCAGCCAGAGGGTCCTGGAGAGCTATAAATCAGGTCATTTCATTGGACTGCTGCCATCCTCACCAGATAAACTCATCTTTTCTCCTTGTCTCTTTCCTCCATAAAGTGATCCCTCTCAACCCATCTGATGTTTATTTTCTCTGATTTTCTTACCCTGTTCATCACCCACCAAACAACTAGACCTTTTGGGACCTCAGAAACTCTCTCAGCACCTAGGCCCTGTGGGAAGTAGACTCTGAATATTTCTCTTTCATGCTTGCTTCTTTCTGAGCTCACCCAATATCCTCCTGTCCTTCATTACCATCATCATTTTCTTCATCCTCACCAATTTTAATCAATATTATTTGATTTTAGTTTTATGCATTATCTGTCTGACACCCATTCAAATGTCAGCTCTGGGAGACAAGAACCCTTGTGACTTTTGGTCACTAGCTTCTGTCTAGCGCCCAAAACTGCTTAGCAACCAGTCTCTAAACATTTTTGTTGAATGAATCCATGCATTGGTACCTTTGGGAAGCTGGACACCAGAAAGGCAGGTGAGCTCCATGCTCTGAGGCCCAGAGTAGCTCCTGTGCTGCCTGCCCCTTCCTGGCATGGCCTCTTCTGTGATGTCACAGGCTATTGTGCTGTCATAGCGACCAGCAGCCCACTCCTAGGTCCACGCCCTGGCCCCAGCTCATTTTCTAGTTGTCCTGTGAGCCCTCAAGAGGGAACACTAACATTTGCCCACTTGCTTTGACCTTGGGAGCAACAAGCAGTTGGCATATTCTTGACCCTCTTCTCCGCGAAACAATGGCTGCCACCACGCTAATGAAGTGCCTGCAGGAGAGTGACGCTGAGCGCGATACCCTCCCTCCTTGGGAACGTGTCCCTGACTGCCCTGCTGAGTGTGGATCTGAGGACATTGTGGCAGCTGGGAGCACCTGCCTGCTTCCTTTTCACTGTTGCCAGGAGAAGGCGGTCCTGGACTTGTACGTGAGTGTGGTATGACTGTGAGTGTGGGAGTGTACATGACTTGCTGTGTGGCTGTGTGTATGACTGTGTATGTGTGTGCATGAGCGTGGGAGTGTAAATTTGTATGATTCTGTGTGTGACTCAGTACACATATGATTCGGTAGATGTGTGTGTGTTTCGATGAATATGTATGTGCATGTGTAGGGTTGTATGAATGTGGGTGTGTATGAGTGTGTGAGTGTGTATGACTTGTGTGAGAGTATATGACTGATTATGTATGACTGTGAGTGTGAATTTATGACTGTAGTGTGTGAGTGTGTGTAAACTTGGATGATGACATATGACTCTGTGTGTGTATGATTCAATGTGTGTGTGTGACTGTGTATGCATGCATGACACCATGTGTGTGTATGATTCTGTGTATGGTTATGAGTGTACTGTATATGACTCTTGTGTATGTGAGTGTGTATGAGTATGTGTGAGTGTGTATGACTGTGAATGTGTATGAATCTGAATGTGTGTATAGCATTGTGTGTGGGTGTGTATGACTGAGTGTGGATGTGTATAGAATTGTTGGTGTGTATGACTGTAGATGTGTGTGTGTGTGTATGACTCTATGTGCGTATGTGTATGACTGGGTGTCACCTAATTCTCATAGCACTTTATCATTTCAGTATTTTTCTAATTTATTGGTGTTTATAGATGAGACAGCTGAAGAAAAGATAGAAACATTTTCAATGCTTCCTGTTGATTTCTCAGATGTGCATGGAAATGTGCTTTTTGGACACATTTTACAGTAGACACTTTAGGATAAATCTTTTGTCCTGCCATGGTTGTAGAAAGAGGAAGGGCCTTTGCTATGGAGGGAAAACATAACTGACCTTAACCTAGTTGTCATAAGGGGCAATTTGGTCCCTTTCTGGGATAGCTCTCCCAGCCCCATTTTGTCTTTCTCATCTTGTTTTCTTGCAGTGCTGGGCACTGAATCCAAGCCTCACCTTTGCTACATGAGCACTCCACCACTGAGCCACATCCTCAGCCCCTCTCTCTGCCTTTCTGATGCCCAGTTCTATTATGAGATGAGACTAGCACCTGTCCTGCAGACCATCAGGGGAATTAAATGAAGAAATGTATGTGAAAAGACGTTTTAGAGTCTGAGGACTACATTCACAGGGGCTATTTAAAGTCTTTCTTCAATGGGGAATTGTCTGGACCCTTGATGGCCCTGCTACATAATTCACTGGCACAGGTTTGCCAATGAGCGCATCATCTGCACTTCACGCCGTCTGTAGTGAGTTTCATTGAGAAGCTACCTGATGTGCTATTTATTTTAGATTATAAAAATTACACAGCTTGTTGCACAGTTCTCTGATCATCGCTAAGGATACCTCCCTGCCCTGCACAGAGTGGAACCTTTTATTTCCACTCCAGCCCCTTTAGATCATGATAACAGCCTCTGTAAACTCTCCCTGCATATATTAGTGAGCACTTAGAAAATATCCAATTTAGCCGCTTGAGGCAAGCTCCTCTCTGGTTCCTTTCAAGCACCTGTGCTCTATGCTATGCCTCCTCGGTTCCCTGGCTTCTTTTCAGTCTGTCTGACCCACCAATCCTCCGTACTTATTTTACATTTTCACTGCCTGTTCACATCCTTCCAAGACCTATCTTTCATCTCTCTCAATACCCCTTCAGCTCTGTTTGATGGTTCTTTCTCTTGTCTCAGTAACTGGGGACCTCCTTGCAGACTTTGACCTGGGGGCTCACTTATCCATCTATTCCTGAGCCTCTTGCTGAAGATTTAATTAATTTTTGTGATGTACAATCATGGTAGAGACATCCTGGCACAATTATGCAAGGGGAACTTCATAGCATCCCTATCACCTCTTGGATACCTCTTGTTGTTGCCCAGTCACGTACTTCTGTGATGCCCTTATAAAGTTCAAGGTGTCTCAGGGCCTCCTTCTAGTACTACATCGAGGATTTTCTAATTGAATCCTGCCATCAAATCTTAGCAGTCTTCAGTTGCCTGTATTGTCAGGGAGTAAAAACAAAACAAATGTAAATCAAGGTTTTGTGCCACCGGCATCTTGGCCAAGCTCTTTGTTGCCTACATGTATAGTGGGTAAATTTCAAAGAGAAGGAAGAAGAGGGAGAAGGAGATGGACAGGGTAAAAGCCACGTGGGAGACCCCAAGGGCCTTGAGAACATCAACCCACATTGCAGTGTTGATACTAACTCACTTAAAGCTTGCTTGATGTTTTATAAACAGAGTAGACTTTTCTTGTGCAGCAGAAAATTCAAAGGCTTATAGAGAATAAGAGCTCCTTCAAGAGGCTTTGTCCAATCCATTCTTTCATTAAAGGGAGTACCCTCCTTTAGTTGTGTTTTTAAGTTCAAAGGAATGTAATAAACTTATTTTCTTTCCTTTTCCATGCACCATGAACTATCCATCCATCCATCCATCCACCCATCCACCAACCCATCCACCCATCCATCCATCTGTCCATCCAGCCAGCCAGCCAGCCACCCATCCACCCAGCCACCCATCCACCCATCCATCCACCCATCCACCAATCCATCCATCCATCCATCCATCCCTCCATCCATCCGTCTATCCATCAACCCTACCATTCAATATATTTGCTCATCCTCATTAATTTAACCAATAATTATTAATCAGATACTTTTTAATGCCAGATACTGTGCTACACTACAAAAGCAGACTCATACTTGCCCTCCTAGTGTCATCTAGCAGGAGAGAAAGGCATTAAATTCAGAGGTCATGATAAACTAGGAGGAATTCACACAGAATCTGACTGTATAACACTATATAACCTCAACTGCCTTCCTCAACTCCCTCCTATGCCTAAAACACACAGTTTTATGTAACAGTCTCTTGCTCTTCTATCCAGTATTGTTCTTCATTGCTAAGGAGCATCCCGTGTAAAGGGAAGTTGTGGGTAGAGGGCAGGATACTCAAGTAACTTGCATGTTACCCTGTCAAAGTGGTGTCCAGCTGAGGAGATTTCAAATCATCATCAACCCCCTGCTTTCACCTGAATCCACATGACAAGCCAATCCTGCCCCCACCCGGCCTAATCTAGCAAGTCTGTCAGGTGTCAGCCACACGTGAGACTCGAGGCTTGGACCCCTAGTAGCCTTCAATCTCCAGCACTGCATTTAGCACTAAGCTTGGTTTTCTACTGCCATCTGGACATGGGTGCTAAAAATCTCAAACTGAGTGTTTCACACTTTAACTGCCTCCTGCCTCCAGGTGCCTTAGACTACGGCACCTTGCTCTTGTGAGCAACCCCCCAAGCCCCAAGCTACCCTCAGTTTCGTCTTCTCTCGTTCTTTCTTCACAAAGCGACTTGAGAATCCCTCATCTGCTCTTCATGTAGATTCTTGAAACTCCAAAGTTGCTTTTTCATTTTCATTGCAATGAATCAGTGATGAAAGCTTATTTCATTAGTTTACTCAGTGTCTTCCTCCGGAGGGAAAGGCAGGTAATGAAAATCAGGTTTGGACCAGTACCTTATTTGTCCTTCTCTGCTCCGAGGTATCATGCTTTTATTTGATTTATGATGAACCACAGACTATACACATAGATAAATGGTTTGAAGAAATTAATTCTCTTGTTGGTACAATATTATTTTATTAAGTTTTATTGGATTTTGAACATTGTACAGTTTACCAAAGGAATATTAGGCTCTCCCTAGTGGATATTTGCTATGCAATAAGTGAGTAAAATTTTAAGATAATGGGAAAGTTTTAAATTCTTAGGCTGCAATGCACTGACTGTTCATTGATTCAAGTGGAAGTTTTTAAACAAATTATCAGCCAGGCAGTCTTGTTCACTAAAACACCACAATCCAGCCTAAAATCCTAGTTTTAAATATTAAAAGAAAAAGTAAGCACTAGTATAAGTTAATTTAAACTTTTATATTCCATAGAAATATTGGCTATAGTTTCCCGGAGGAGCTGCTTATATATTTGAAGAAATATACATATATGATTTTAGGTTATATACACATACATACATACATGCGTGTATATACGTACATGTATGAATACACGTATATATATGCATGTAGGTATATATGATTTTAATTCTACACATGATTTTAAGTTATATATACACCTATGTTTACATGCATAAGTATATGTAGATAGATATGTTTGCATCCATGTGTACACATAAATGTATATTTCTCCATACACATACCCATAAGCTTGGAGGAATTTGAACCATGTATCCAAGTACTATTTACAGAATGGTATGCGACATATATTTAAATACAATGTTACTACAAAGTGTTAAGTGTTCCTTAAATGTCTATTAATTGTATTAATCCTCAAAGTGTGTAGTAGAATGAATTAATAAAAATGTGGCCAGATTCCTTACTCAAGGGCATCAAATGTGTTTGTAAGAAGAAACCATGATGTAAATCAGGAGAAGTCACAAAAATGCTTAGTGGAATTATGTGAATGAATACAATGGTATCTCAGCTCAGGAACTTAATTCGTTCCACAATTCTAGAAAATATGGCCATGTTCATGTTGGTGTGGGAAAGGGGGCCAAGGGTGTGTCTACACTGTGTCACCCAGTGTAGAGTTTGCGAAGAAAAATACAATTTTGCCAAATGCTTCTGGTCACAAACAAAAAGCACTGATGAACCGAGATACCGATGTACCATGAATCATTTCAGGCTTGAAACTTTTAACGGAAGTCTTGAGCAGGAAGTAGTTTCATTTTTGTTTCCTTATTCGTCATTTGTATAACTTATGCAAAATGTCAAAGTGGCTGTTTCAATCTTTTGCTTTGTTTCTTTATTTGGTGTACGGGGATTGAACCTGGAGCCTTTGTACTGTGTTACCTCTATAACCCTGTTTGTATTATTTATTTTGAAACAGAGTCTCATGAAGCCACTAGGTTGCCATGCTGGGATCCAGCTTGTGATCCTCCTGGCTCTGCTTCCCAGACTGTTGGGACTATGGGTGTGCGCTCCCATGCACGTTCTCTTTGCCATTTTTAATTGGCATTTGATCTTTAATTATGACTTACCAGAGTTCTTTCTCCAAATTAGGTTCATTTCATTGTCAGATGTTTGGATTGCTAATCTTTTCTCTCAGTCTGTCCCTGAAATTTTATTTTGTGTACTGGCAAATTCAAAGACCAATTTTCAATGTTGATAAAGTCCAACGTATTGATTATTTTCTCTTACAGTTTATAGCTTTTTATCTTGTCACGGTTGCACAGTAGGACGTAGTATGCTATGTTGTCATTCTTAGATTAACAAAATGAAACATTTCGTTTTCACATACTTTTTAAGTTTCCATTGGTTAAAAAAAGTTTGTACTAAATGCACCTTGAAATATGATTAGGCATAAAATTATCTAGCAGTTTTTAGATCATCAGTATTAAAAGTAAATTTCTGAGATAAGTATCCCTACTCCTGTTTATTTTAAGCTCGGTGCTATTGATAAATCACCGCATAAATTAGGAAATGTATTTTTAAAGCCCACCCATACTTTCATAACATTAGAATATGTTATTAAACAATATGAGTAAAATTGCTGGGTCATTAAGGAAGCCAAATTAAAATCTGTCTAGGTGGATGCCTACCAGGAACACAGGAAATGCTTTTGATTAAAAATAAAAGTAGAGGCCGGGAATTTAGCTCAGTGGTTTCGCCACCTGCTGCCCAAGCGCAAGGACCCGAGTTCGATCCCTGGTACCAAAAAAAAAAAATTAGTTTGGAATAAACTAATCAAAATCAAAGGCTTCTAGCATTTGCCTGAAATTATGTCAAAACTGAGATTTAGATTTGCATTTCTCTTCTCCTGCTTTAGTGAGTTATTTCTCCCCACAGCATACTGAAAGCAATGCTTTCCCTAAACTGGCATGGATCACATCAACTTATTTTATTTGAGCAACTATTTTAAAAGATATGTACACTTGGCAGGTGCTCCATCATTCCTGTTCTTTTGTTTCATTGGACATACGAATATCAACATTTTGTGTAAGTCCCTCCTGTCTCATTTTATGACTTCAGAGGGATTGGTAAGGAAGCAGTGTGGCTTGGTCCATTATTTCAATGAGCAAACCAAGGCTGAGTTTCTAAGAGACTTTTCCTGCAGCAGGAGAACTTAAACTCTGCTAGAACTTCTGGCCCCATGGTCTTGAAGTTCATATCTAAGAGTTCTTGAGGAAACACAAGTGTTCCACAGCTAAGTTAATATATGTAAGGAGGAAGTCCATCATGACTCATTGTCACAAAAGTAGGATCCAATCTGTTTCACTCAGAAACACCTTCGCCCCCTCCCTGCCCCATGCCAGAAATTTGGCATTTGTTACCGGTCAGTGGTTCCCAAATGGTAAGGTGCCAAATAACCACTTCATGCACTTGTTAGTAATAAGATTGCCAGAAAGTAGGTTCCAGGAAGCCAGCCTTTCGATTAGGTCCCAAGGTGATTTTGATGTAGGTGACCAAAGGCCGCCATATTGGAAACCAGTGAGTCAGTTAGTGGGACATGCAAAGTGTCTCACAACACCAAGAGGTATCCATAGGCTCATAGTGATATTTCTTATCCTTTTTCTACTGAACAAAATCTTTGTTTAAGAAAAGAGCTAGCTACATGTTAAGGAGGAATTATCTATGCCGACATACTTAGAGGTAGAGTTTATATAAGAATATACTAATATAGAATGATCCTTCAACTAATTGCATTTTTCTATCTACAAACAGCATATTCATGGCTCGTTTTCCAAATCATCTTATATAAAGTTGCCTATGCTTCCCCTTTACTCCATTCCAACCCCAAAGAGGTTAACTCTTTGTTACTTTGTAACATTTAACCTGACAAAGAAATAATCTTGTGAAATATATTTATGTTTCATAATTCTCTACTCTTCATCCCAACAGCAAATAAGTTCTATACTATTCCTATACTTTTAAGGAGTCTTTTGCAAAAAATCAGAAGACATCAACAAATATTTTTAAAATTCATGGAGGAAGGAAAGGAAATTAGGAAGGAAAGCTGAGTGAGTGATGTGCCTAACTTTACAAGAAACTGTCCAAGTTATTCCCCTGTTACACTGCCGCAAGGAAAGATAAGCACTGCAGTTCTCCATATTGTTTGTCAACACTTGTAATTGTCAGGACTTTCAACTTAAGCCAGACAAGCAGTAGCAGAGTGAAATTGCATTACTGTGTTCATTGACACTTTCTGAATACTGATGATATTGGACATTGTTTCATTTTTGTTCTATCATTGGCCATTTGTATTTCTTCTTATGTATGATGTTTGTTTAAATATTTTGCCATTTCAAATTAGCATTTTAATTGATCACCAAGTTGTCAGGGTTCCTATTTTATATTAAATTCTATATTTTTGTCGGATATTTAGACTGCTAAACTTTTCTCCCAGTTGTACTTTAAATTTTGTGCACTGGTATATTCTGAAGAGTAATTTTTAACATTGACAAAATTCCAGTTTATTGGTATTTTCTCTTATACTTAATAGTTTTATGTTTTTAATCCTTAAGGTTGCAGCGAATTTTCTCCTAGGAGGCACTTCTCCTATGAAGTGTTATTGTGTTAACTTTTTCCCTAGGTCTATGATTCATTTGGGTTAATGTATTTGTAGACAGTGAGATAAAGGTTGAAGTTCTCTACATGTACACACAAAACAGACATATCCTTTAAAATACTAAAAGAAATAGCTGTGCTTTGGTCATAAATGTTTTCAGCATTCCATTTCTGTGCTGTGTGAGTAGATTCCTTCACCATAAACACCCGTGTAGATGTGAGTGTTGGTTGATCTTGATGGTCAACTTGAACACCTTGAGAGATGCCTAGATTACTAAAGCATTAGTATAATGGGCGAGTCATGTGGATGTGAGTTTGGGGACTCTATGGTCCCTGACCCCTTGTCTCTGGCTGTCTTCTACTCTGTCTGCTTTCTGCCTGCCATGGGTTCAACAGCTTTCCTCTGCCACGTTCTTCCCCCGTGATCTTCTGCCTCGGAACCAGCCAACCATGGACTGAAACCTCTGAAACCATGAGCCAAAATAAATACTCTCTCCTTTACAAGTTTCAGATATTTGGTCCCACCAATATAAGGGTGACTAACACAATGCAATAAGCCAATAAACCTCAATGGCATTGGCCCAGCCTTTCAAGGAGCAGTTCCAATGCTGCCTCTTTACCTGATTCACTTCCTCTCTACTGAAAGAGTTCTTTCCTAGCTGTACACTCAGCATCCCAACCCGATTGTACCTGTTTCTATTTCTCTGGCCTGAAATCCAGTTCACTTAAATTCTGACCATAGAGCAAGCTCAATTCCTCTTTGACGAGCCCACAGCTTCTGTCTCCCACCTGGTAACTGGGATGCAGTCCATACTTATAATTTGCAATTGTTATGAACTCTAAAGTCAACACATGCACTGGATACTGAGGCACTGCCTCTGGAGAAAAACAACATTATGGTCCTGAGAACCCTCTTGTAACATTTTCATTAGTCAACAAACAGCCTTGTTTTATGTGTGTTTCTGCACAAAGACACCTTACTGTTGATTCACTAACATTGAACTCCTAGGCAAGATCAACCACGAGTCACAAGTAAGTGGAGCCAATCTAACATATGCACTACCTTCATAAGATGAATGGTGACTTTCATGCATTTAGGAACACTAGATTGCATGTCAGCAGTTCTCTTGGGGGGCCATCATATGCACTAAGCTCAACAAAAATAATTAAAAACACACAAAGCACAAAATCCATAAGACACAGCACTAGTTAGACGGTAAAAGAGACATTTGTTTACAGTGTAAGAAATGGAGCAGGAAGGCACTGCACCCATTTGTTGAACTTCACCTGGGGATCTACTATTGCACTTTGTTACTTCATTCAAGTCCACGAATTATTTAGATAGCACAGAGCGTATTGTTTAGGGGTGGCAATTACATTATAGTGAGTAGATGGATTTGCAATATGGATTCCTCAAATAATGAGGATCAGCTTTCTCTCTCTTTCTATTCTGACCTTGGCACCACCAGTAGTCCAAGTGATTTATACACAAAACACACTAATAATTGCCAGACTCTTTCACATGACATCATCTTGTCCACTACAATCAGAACAATAAAATCCAAGCACACAATGACACATAAATGGCTTTTTGTATGGCTTAGAAGCACCCCTTGTGATCTTTCTCCAAAAGATCTTCCTTTCACTATTTCTCACTGGTTGGTTATATTCTAAGCTTTTGTTTCTTGAAGGACTGCCCATTGACTGTTCCCTTACACTACCTTCATGTATTTTCATGGTCACAAATGTTTCACCATATGGCCCCAGCTTAAATGTTGCTTTACCAAAGAAGAATTTCTTGTATTTAATTGTCAGGAAAACAGAATTTGTCCCTCACATCCATGAGTTTTTCAATGAGACGGATACCTGTAACAAAAGACTGATTGAAAAGAGAAAATGAGTCTATTAGTGCATGTTACACAAATCATGCAGGAGAAACCTCTAAGAAAAGTAACCCAAAGTAGTGGCTTATAAGGTACTTCTATAGCACCTCCCACAAAGGTGCCATGATTTTGTGGAGGAACTAACAGACAAAGGAAAGTGGTTTTGGGTATCCAAGGACACAGAAATTTGGGAAGGTAAATATATAGGATGAAGCTTGTAATGGTGTGATCCAAATGTACCCTAAAAGTCTCATGTGTTCAGAGGTGGGGATTTCAGAAGGTGATTAGATCATGGGGGTGTTACATTCATCAGTGGATTAACTCATAGATGAAATCATATTTTAACATTTATCAATGGATTAACCCATTGATAAAAACATATTTGAAACTGCTATTAGGAGGTAGAGCCAAACAAGAGAAGGTGGTCCACTGAGTGTGACCTGGAAGGGTGCATTCTCGTCTCCAGCTCCTTCCTCTATCTGTCCTTCTGCTTTTCCCCTCCCCTGACCTTCCCACCTACTGTGCGGTAAACAGCTTTCCTCTGCCATGCTCCGCTATGATCTTTCTACCTTGGATCAGTCCAGCATGGACTAAAGTCCCTGAAATTGTGACCCCATAGAAACCCTTCCTCCTTTAAATTGTGTGTGTTAGGCATTTTCTCCTAGCAGTTAAAAGCTGATTTCTTAGTTAACTTTTCTCATTGAGGAGACAAAATACCTGACACCCAAAGTTAAAGGAGGAAAGGTTTATTTTAGCTCACAGTTTGTAGAGGTTTCAGTCCATGCTCAGCTGGCTCCAAGATAGGGTGGAATGGCAGAGGGGCATTGCAGAGGAGAAACAGTCCATGGCAGGGCAGGCAGGAGGCAATGAAAGAGCAAGGAGCAGCAGGCGCAAGGTTGCTTGTTGCTTTTATCCCATCCAGGCTACAAACCTGTTGGAGGGTGCCACCCCACACAGAGTGGGGCTTTCCATTATCCATACCTGGAACTATGCTAAACCAATCAGCAGACTAATTCAGTCTTTACACCCTAAATCCATATTCCCACACCCTGGATCCACATTCACACACCCTAGATCCAGTCACTCTGAAAACCCCCACCGATGAGCATATGAGGCTTTGGGGGAACATCTAGACACAAGCCATAACACTGACTAATACAAAGCTTATGGAAAACACAGTGTTTAAAGATTTTTCATTTCTGGGCTAAGTGTCTAGAGCTGCCTTTAGCAGATAAGAATTTATTTCCTCTAAGCCAAAAAAGCTGGCACGAGGACCCAATTTCGATCCTCAGTACCAAAAAGAAAAGCTGGAGAATAGGAAGACCATTTTCTCCACTACATGCTTCCCAAATGCCTTTACTAAAAAATAATATTTAGGTCAAATAAACTTGTTAGGGTGACATAATCTAGATCCTTCACTGTCTAAGGTCCCAGTTCCTCTCGGCTCCCTCATTTTGCCTGCTTGCGCAGTCGTCTGGCCCTGAAGTGGCTTTGTGTTTACATACCCATTGGTTACCAACACCCACTGGGATGTAAGATCTCTGACCACAGGGTCTGTGTCTGTTTTTATCCCCACTGCATCCCCGGTGTGAGCAGGTAATGTTCCTGGCACACAGGCATGTGTCAAAGAAATAACTTGTGCAGTACCCCTGTGCACTGTTTTATAGTACTCATTTGTATATTTGCCTCCATTTTCTCCCAGTATAATATCAGGTTCCTTGCAGCAGAAATGACTGAAGTTCTGGTTTCATATGAAGATCTTTTTTTTAGTAAATCTCCTGACCTCACTGTGTAGTGTGCAGTTAGCCAGATATCTGGCTGGCTGGAAGGGTAGCTGAGGAGAAATCATCGGGCAACTTTGTCACTCCATATCTGGGAACGAGCCTGGGTCACCTGGGGCATCCCATGGGGCAGCTGGTGGGCACCCTGATATATGACCTCTCTATGATGTTTCTTAGCTTTCACAAAGCATGGGGCCTTATGTCTCATGGAGAAAATACCACAACACTAGGAAGAAGCTGCACTGCCTTTGAGTTCCTACTTTTTTCTTTAAAAAAAAAATTAGTACATGTTTGCCATACTTTCCATGGGGGCATTTAGTACATGTACATGACACATCTTAATTACTTTTTGTATCCACTTCTCCTCTCTCCTTTCCCCCTTCTTTAAACCTCCAGGTCCCCTTTCCATTTGCAAAAGACCTATCTCCCTATTTCCTTTTATCTTTTATTTTGGCCTTTATTTATACTTTGGCTTTCTCATCTGAGAGAAATAATATGATATTTACACTTGTGTGTCTCATTTACTTCACTTAATATGTTTTCAAAGTGCATCCATTTTCCTACAAATGACTCATATTTATCCTTCTTTATAGCAGAGTAGTACTCCATTATGTATAAACACCACATTTTCTTCATTCATTGATGGACATACAGGCTTTCAAGATTTATCTATTCTGATTTGTGCTGCTATAAACATTAGTATGCATGAATTGCTATAAATGATGTCTTTAACTCTTTCAGGAAGATGCCTAGTAGGGAAATATCTTGGTTCACTGCACTTTCTTTTAGTTTTTTGATAAATCTCCACAGTGCTTTCAATAATGGTTGTAGTAGTTTACATTCACAACAACAATGTAGAAGGGTTCTTTTTTCACCACAACCTTGCCAGCATGTTATTGTCTGATTTTTGATGATTGCCATTTTTCCTGAAGTGAAATTGAATCTCCGTGTTGTTTTAATTTTAATTTCTCTAATGGCCAATGATGTTGAACGTATTTTTTCAGGTATTTATGGGCTTTTTGTATTTCTTCTGAGAAGTGTCTATTCATTTCCATTGTCCATTTTGATTGAGTCTTTTATTGTGAGAGATCTAATTTTTTGAAGTTCTTTATATATTCTAGATATTAGTCCACTCTCTGAGGTATAGCTGGCAAAAACTTCTCAGCTCTTTGATTCACTGATTTTTAATATATTTTTAAAGTCACAGTTTCATTCATTTCTACTCTGATCTTTGTAATTCCCTCCTTAAACTAAAAATAAACTTGTTCTGATTTTCTAATGTGAGGTTTGACTGCAATAATCTTCCCTCTTTGGATGGTTTTTACCATATCCCATATATTCTGGCATGCTGTAGTGGCATTGCTGTTTGATCCTGGAGTTGTCTGATTTCTCCTTTCACCCATTGACTGTTCAGGAGTGTGGAGTTAAGTTTCCGGGGGTTTATAAACTTTCTATGGTTTCTTTTGTGATTGATTTCTAGTTTCAAGGCACAATGATCTACTAGTATACATGAGGTGGTTCTGGTTCTTTTATATTTATTTAAGCAGCTTTTGTGGACTAGTACGTGTTCTATTTTGGAGAAAGTTCTATGTGCTCTTGAGAAGAATTGTATTCTGCTGTAGTACAGTAGAATACTCTGTAGGTGTCTATTAAGTCCATTTGTTCAGAAGTGTAGTTCAGCTCTGATGTTTCTTTGTTGTTGTTTTTTTCCATTAAGTTTATTGGTATGTTTTAGGTATACATGACAGTTACATTCATTGTTGGAATCTGACACCTTTACATGATGTATCTTTGTTGGTTTTTTGTTTAGTTGATCTGCATCTTTGTGAAAGTGAGGTATTGAGTTCACCTGCTGTAATTGTGTTGGTGTTCATTTGGTCTTTTATGTTCAGCAGGGTTTGTTTTATAAAGCCAGGTGCTCCAAAATTTGGTGCATATATAGTTACAGTTGTAATCTCTTCAAATTGGACTGTTCCCTTAAGTAATGTCTGGTGACCTTCGTTGTCTCTTCTGATCAGTTCTAGTTTGAAGTTTACTTTGTCTGAGAATAAAATTGCTACCACTGCTTGCTTTTGGGGCCCTGGTCCATGGAATATTATTTTCCATTCTTGTATATTTAGTCTATAATTTCCTAGTTTGGGGAGACACTTACCATCCCTCCTGCCTTTTCCAATCGCAGGTTCACCCGGAATCCAGTGAAGAGTGTGTTAACTCTACTTATTTCCAGGATGAGCGCTAAAGATGGTCAGCCTCATTGTATTAGCGAGATAGTTCATACCCACCCACTACATTTGTCTCTGGGTTATCTGGGACACATAACACTAGTTTAATGCCCCCGTTCTTCATTAATTAATTCATATTGTGTGTGTGTGTGTGTGTGTGTGTGTGTGTGTGTGTTACTTGGCTTTCAATGGCTGTGAGAAAATACCTAAGGAAAATCAATATAAAGAAGGAAAGGTTTACTTTGACTCAATGTTTCAGAGGGTTTAATCCATAGTTACTTGGGTGTATTGCTTCTGGCCCCACAGGGAGCCAGAAAAGTCACTGTGGAAAGGTTAGGCAGAGGAAAGCTGCTCACCTCATCACCTTGTGACAGCCAGGAGGGAGTGGTGGGTGGGGGGAGTCTTTCAAAGACTGCAGGAAGCACAGGAAAAAAATAACAGAATCTGAATTTTCTTAGAGCAGTGGGAAGTTTTTTTAGAGCAATGAAAAAAAGCAAACTGTAATCAACTGAAGACTTACACCATAAAATGAGATAAAGGCCTTATGATGATCACCTTTGCTTGAGTTTGCTTTCCAAAAATATATATCAGTACCTTGGTTCTTGTGCACAGTTCCCACTGACCATTTTGACATTCAAACCTGAGTCATAATTACAGCCAGATTTTTCCTAGTTGGAAGTCCCTTCTGCCTTTTCTATGGAGCCCCAAATAGAGGAAAATGGCAGAAGATTTGCTTCCCTTTGCTCCCTTCTCAGTAGAAGAAACTTCTCCATGGAGCTTGTAATGCTCACCCTTTGATGTTTATCTGTTTTGCTGCCTATATGGCAAATAGCTTTAGGCACCCTTCCAGTGACCATGTAATGAGCTACTTCATGTCAGGAACCACAGCAGAGTTTGGAGATACTGAGATGGTAGCTATGGTCTCTGCCCCCAAGAGGTTCCCAGTGGAGTAGGGGAGAGAGACAGCTCTAGTCCTCACAGTCTGCCTTGACATGAAAGTAAACTTTTATACAGCTTACAGGGATTTAAGTCCTTTAATGACATGAATTCCTGCAGGCAGTGTGAGAGTACTCTGTGCCATCCTAGGATCATTCAAACTTAAACAAAGCAACATAGATATTTAAGAATAAACATCATTACCTCTCAACGTGAAATCATTACAATTCATATGTGGCTATGTATACCAATATTTAGAATTTGTACAGAAATGCAAATGTAGAATAATTATATCTGTATGAAAAATATATAAATACAGCAAACATATATATATATATACACATATATAATGAATAATCTGAAAGAATTAGAATTGGTTAACATCTACTTCCATAATATTTTCTTCTAGGACAATATTATATCTGTAGGCAAATGTTTCCATGAAAATTGAGGTAGATAGATACTTGGCTAAAGTTTAGCAGCTTTTATACTGTTATGCTTTGATAAACCACCACCAAACTTCTAAACGAGCAGCCATCTCACTCATTAATTGAATATTTTAGCACTTTTCCTCTGTAGAGCTGGTGTTTCATTATACTTTCTATTTTGTGTCTTGCTTTTCATGCATTTAAAGTGCTGGAGCAGCTGTTTATTTGGAAAGGTTCCATTATGACCATAATAATCTCCAACTAATTGCACATCAAATATTTATTTCTTGCACATTAAATTAATGAAGCAGTTTCAACAAGAGAAAAATTGGATCAGGTTGGCAAACAGTGCCTATAAATTCATGAAAGATTCCAAGTTCTTTTTTGGCAAGGACTCCTTTAATACGGATTAACAGTTTGTAAATGGAAAAATCGTCCCATTATCTAGCTGTGACTTTTTAAATATACATGCTTTATTTTTTAAAGTGCATTTCTGGATTTGCCCTTGCTATACATAATATAGCTTTCAGAAATAAAAAATAAGATATACTACTAATTTTTAAATAAATTGCTAGCTTCTTTTCTTGCATTTAATAGTATCCTTTTCTCAATTCTACCATTGATACTACAATTTTTTTCAAGTAGGTCGACTATAACAGGCATAGGGCTGATGGGGTAGTTCAGTGGTAGGTTATGTGCTTAGCATGCACACTTAACACTCAATATGAGATCTCCACACTTAAAGTTTACACAAGAGCATTTTGTTAAATCAAGATATGATGCTATTCAGCAGATCTACAGAATTTATTTATCTAGTATAATTGAAATTGTACACCCATTAAACCACACCCCACTCCAACCACGCCATAGTGCCTGGCAGTCACCATGTAGTCTAAGCTTAAGTTGCTTTGACTATTTTAGACATACCATCGCAGTAGACTCTGCAGTATTCATCCTCCCATGACTCTCTTTATTTACTTCAGCTAACATCTGCAAAGCAGACAGAGAGACTGATAGATGCTGATTATGGAAGGTTGCTCAACATGACTAATCATCATGGAAATGCAAATCAAAGGTACAATGAGTTGTCCTTTCGCACCTGCTCAGATGGCTATTATCAAACAGACAAAGATAACAAATGCCAATTAGAAGCAGAAGTTGGCTAAGGACTTATTAGTCTAAAAATCTCTTTTAAAAAATAAGTGATACGCTCAACTTACATTTTTTTTGATATACTCTTTTCAAGATCTCTGATACTATTTTCTTTTAGGTTCATTGCTGGTGTGTATAAAACAACCAAGTGTTTTTGTGAAAGAATTTCAGGGAAGAATTTTTCTGAGCAACCGCTCTGTCAAGAATAAAGAAAATGTCTATAGACTTCCTTTATTATTATTCTTTTATTATAACACCATTTTCCAATAAGCAAAACTTGCATGGCAGCCACTGGATACAGTGAAATGTTATTTATGATTCCTGGTTTAGGTGTTACCATTTCCAGCAACTGGTCAACCCCTGAGTTGGAGGAGATAGTAACTGTCTCCTTTGCATGGTCCTTTTGGGTTGGGGTTTTCGTTCCTTACATGTGAGTGAAATATGGTTTGCATGAATTTACAGAAAGAGCCTTTTAAGCTACTTGAGAGAAACTTACTGTTTTCTTTTAATACAAGTAGTCCACATCAGTGACTTGTCTTCCAGGTAGGGCAGGATGAGTTTTCATCTCTCTCCTTACCTTCCACCCATTACACTTTCCTGGGGATGGCCTTTAACAGAAGAAGGAAACAGTAATACAGTTTATAATATATGGTATATGCCTTGAAAATTGCTCAATATAGCAGTATTTGTTTCCTATAGAAACATATACTGAAAAGAAAGTGATATGTTTAAATTTCTCTAAAGTTATAGATTGTAATTCTAACACTTCCTCCTCAACGCATAACCAGGAACAAAGATGGGAGAGATGGGGAGGGACAACATTAGCCTGCAAAAGTGTGCATTGTTTCACTGGCCTGGAGCTAGTACTAACTTTCTCTTTTTCAAATTTCCTCTTTCTCTTCCTGCTCCTCCTTCTTGCTTCTTTCTTCTCCCCTTCTTTTCTTTCCTCTTTATCCTTTTTCATATGCCTTCTCTTCCTTTTGTGTTTCCTCCTCCTGTACCACCTTCCTCTTACAGTGAACAATTACTCTCCAACTATAGACATCCCTGGCTGCTGTTGTTCACACTCAGCCTGGATCATACCGACGTGACTACGTGACAGCTGCCTGTCTCCTACAGGCATCTGAGTTTCCATCCCTGACTTAAATGATTCCATGTGTCTTATAAGACAGAGCCAAAAGCAAGAGGATAATACAGAAATAATGCTGGGGGATATGAGCTTAAAAAAGATGTTACTGTAGGTGCAACATGTGTCTGAATCTATTGAAATAGCATGGTGTAGTGGCAACGTGCTGAAGAAGGTGAGGGGACCATGTCTTCCTTTACAAACAGCCCTCTTGAATGTAATGGAGACATGACCCCAAATGTAAGGGCTGAGCACCCAGCAGGAGTACATGGTCCAAACTTTGAAAGATCATTAAAAATTGGAGACAAATATAGATGCTCTTTCAAATATTGCCTACCAATGGAAACATAACTCTGAATAGCAGATGATATGCAGAATATCAAATCCTAATCTCAGGGGTGGGAAAACAGAAGCACATTTTTTGAGGCTCCTTGGATGACTCTTATGTGTAGGTTCACTGGAAAACTATTGGTCTAGATTTTTTCCTAAGTAAGAAGGCTAGGGTACCATTGTTAATTAGCCATCCTACTAGAAATAAGGCATTAGTGTTACAGCCTTGAATTTACTTCTTACAAAATACCCATGTCATCATGGGTACATGTTATCATCTATGTTTTTCCTATATGTATTTTGGTCATAATACTTATCTAAATGACCATGAGACTTACATGAGCTCTACTATAGAGGGATAGCATCCAGTAGGTACATAATAAGATCGTGGTGACTACAGTAATTATTATTATTATTTTTTACCATTT
Source organism: Heterocephalus glaber (assembly GCF_053883595.1). Taxonomy (NCBI): domain Eukaryota; kingdom Metazoa; phylum Chordata; class Mammalia; order Rodentia; family Bathyergidae; genus Heterocephalus; species Heterocephalus glaber. The sequence goes on from NW_028258189.1 coordinate 2,032,471, forward strand.
AACCCTTTCCAATCATACTGTGGAGTTCATTCTTCAGTTGCAATCACATTTCAATAACATGGAAAGCTGAATAGATTAATCGAGTTCTCCATCCAGATCAGTTTTCTAGTCACTATTTTAATCTATATCTTGGTCAACTGGAATATATGTTCAAGTCATTTTTTTTCAGAAAACTTGCTTGAATGGTACATAGTGTGGACCACAGAATGCCAGAGGTATTTTTGTACCTGCTTCACACTGGAAGAAAATCTCTCCGGTTGAATCCTTTGGTTACCTGTCAACATGCTTTAGATGTTATTTGATCTTTTATTGTTTAGTGTTACAAAGAAGCTGTAGACCAGCTCAGCCACACTTTTGTTTGCTAGGGTAGTTGTAGATGTTACTTCACTTCCATTTAAATTATGGTGACACAGCACATCTGGGTTCGGTTCTATTTTTATGAACATTTCCTGAAACCCAAGTTAAGCCATTCAATCAGCAATTGTGTTGTTTTCTCACTTTAGAAAAATTTCCTTTTGTTACATTATTATTATTGGCTATTATTTCTGCTCCATTTGCTTTCAAATCATCTTCAAGAACACTAATTATAAGTTGATTCTTCTCTTTGTCACTTTATAATTTTAATCTCCTATGATTTTAATCTATTTGTCCTATTTTTCTGCATTCTGGGAAAGTGTCCATATTTTCACATGCCAGAAAATTGATTATTTTTTAGTGTCAGGCTCATTTTTTAATAATTCCAATCCAAATTTAAGTTTTGTCAATCCAAATTTAAGCTTTACATTTCATTCTTTTCTTTCTAAAGTCAACTCTAATTTCATCTTACCCGGTTCTCTTCTTAGACTTCAAGCCTGCCATTGTATTTACAGAGCCAGAAGAATAAAACCCACATAATCTAATTTCAGTATAATCCCAGTTTCTTAAGAGGCTGATGATTGTGTACAAGAAGATCAAAAACATTTTCCAAAATGACCCTCTCAGAACTTCTCTTACCTTTAAAAACCTTCTGGTTTTCAAAGTTAAGCAACAGATAAATCTGGAGATTTCTGTCTTACATGTACTTCTCTGGGAAGCAATCCCTTGTTGTGAACCATTTACACTTCTATAGATAACCCATACAAAATTAGAAAAAAGAACTGAAGAACTATATTTGTCCCTGCCTTGAAATAGGGTCCTATCTTGCACCACATTAAGCCATGCTGTGAGGATGAGAGGGTGGAGGGTGAGTTGACAGGGATCTCCTGGCCCTGTAGCTACTAACTCCACCCCACTGCCCTCCTCGGGATTCTATCTCCTTTCATCCCCATAATCTGCCACTATGCCATCCTCCCCTGTTACAAATTCAGTTTTGGGGAGCAATGAAAATGTTTCATAGACTCATCCACATGAAGGCTTATACTCAGCATATCGATCAAGCAGCAATTGTTGAATGGACACTTTACATAAGGAAAGTGCAATTTCAGAGAAGCATTAAGCTTTTACTTGCAAACAGTTTACACGTTCTGAAGTAGGGAATGATCCGGAATAAGGCTTGCATGAGGAAGAGCAATAGTTGATGTCGCCTCCTGGCTGAAGAAATTTTTAACATCCATTGATAGATTGTTTTGGAGATTGAATCCAAGACCTCATGTATGATAAACACATGCTCTACACCACCGAGCTTCTCCCTCAGGCCCAAGAAGATGGTTTTGCAGAGTGCTCCAAGGTGCAGTAGTATGATGGACTACATGGAATCTAAAGAGGACAAAAGTCATAGGAGCAAGAGAGGGGAATCATGAGGGACAGAGACTGGAGGTAAGTGTTCTGGACCACAGAATTATTACTAGTTTGGGAAGAAAGAAAGCTTCTAAATATTTTGTGATTGTGTCCCATGCAACTGTCCTTGGGCTGCGTATTTCCCATAGATTGTTTTTGCTCAATTGTCTTAACATTTTAATACAGCTATGAGGTGATAGCAAGTGTGCAGATTCAGGTTTGGAAGCCATGTATAACTCTGGCCATCTCACCTTTGTGCCTGAGAAGTTAACCTGTCAAATCTAACAAAGTACTTATCTGAACCTCCATTTCTTCATCTGTAGACAAGGATAAGATGAATGTCATGAGATTGCAAAAGGGTGGGAAGAATTCATGCAGGGTAGCCATTGATCACCATTTCCACATTTGGACCGTGAGTGTGCGTTGAATGAAGTCATTTCTGTTGCATACATTAGCGAACTTCCGCTTAGGGAGGTTAGATACATCCAAGTTTGTAATTCAAGTGCACTGAAGAGCCAGTACGTTTTCTGAATCCAGAGTTAGATTACTAGACATGCAAAGAAAAAAGTATTGGCAGAGAAAACCGAATAGCTAGGCAGTCATCTGAAGCCTCCAGAAGTCATTTCCCTAAAATTCCTTTCAATATGTCTGATCTCTCCTCTGCTGTCCTGTTCTTCCACACTTGGCTCACAAACTCCGGGAAGAGCCTGAACTTTGCTCTAGTCATCATAGAGGAAATAGGAAAGTGGAGTCTATCAACTAAGCAGAGTCCGCATTCCACAGCCTTCACCCGACCTCACAAGGTGGTCTAAATCTGGAAACCATAAGGCTTTCTGAGAAGGACAAGCCAGGCCACCTGTCTCTCACCTCTCACAACAAATGTGGTTCAATGTTGTTTTCTTGAAGAAAATTAGCATGCCTACACTTGTCACACTGAAGGTGCCATATGGGGCTGCAGATATTAATGAGGACATCCTGACTCCTCCCGGTCACTCGATGCGTGTGAATAAAATCACCTCGTGACAACAGGTAAAAAAAGTTGACAGTGAAAATTACCACTTTCTTTTCATGTTCCTCGACCATGAGTAGGTGTTTGGAATGTTCCAACCCATATTCTCTTTCCTTTTTAGTCTGCTCCTGATTCTGAAGTGAAGCAAGCAGCCGACGGAAATGTGGAACACCAAAGCACTGAGGTATACAGACACAACTCAGCTGAGCGAGGAACCGCCATTGTATCTAATGTGGATATGGTTTTATCCTGTCTGCTTTTCCGTCTCTCCTCTAGAGAGCTCATCATTTGCTGGAAGATTTTCTTTTCAAGGAAGGCTTTTGGGACGAAGGTGGTGAGACACAAATAAATGTTCATGGATATTGGCAATTCATGAAATTGAGGATATGGTGCTGTTAGGGTGGGGAGCTTTGGATTATTCTCAAAAGAAAATATATCCTCTCTTATTTTAATAAAATTGTGTCTCCAGGCTTCTCTGTGGAAGAAAATGGAGATCCAAGAGCTACTTCTGGATGCTTTGCCAATGTCGTTCTGATTGAAGGCTGTCTTGTGGTGTGGGATGTGAATTATCTTGTTTCTGTTTGTTGGTGAAAGATTGGTGATGGCCATGCCATGGTGGGAGATACAAGGAGATATAAAAACACTTCAGATCATACCACACCTTTTTAAGACTGGACATTTTTCTGAGCACTCCATAAATATTCTCTGGTGAGTCTTCATCTTACCCATGAGGTAAATATCAGCACATCCATTTTATATAGGAGGAAGCTGAGCCTAAGAGAATGTGTTGGTCAGCTTTTCATTACTATGAAAATACCTGGGAGGAATAAATTAAAAGGAGGAAAGGTTTATCTTGGCTCATGGTTTCAGAGGTTTCACTCCATGGTCACTTGGTCTTGCTGCTTTGAGCCTGTGGTGACACAGTACATCGTGGCAGTCTTACATGACAGAGGAGGCTGCTCACCTCAGGGTGGCTGGGAAGCAAAGAGAAAGATAAAAGAAGGGACTGGAGCCCAATATCTGCTTCTGGCCACACCCTCTGTGACTCAACTTCCTCTTACTAGGCCCTCCCTCTTAAAAGTTTCACCACCTTGCAATAGTACCACAGGCTGGGAACCAAGCATTCAACACAGAGTGTTCGGGGAAGAGTCAAATCCAAAGTATAGCAGGAAGTAAGTCAGTTGCAATGGCTGTAACTAAGAGGCAGGGCCAGGAGTAAAACCAGGTCTGCCCAATGTGGAAAATTATACCCTGTCTTTCAACACATAGCTGGCCTCAGTAGGCGGGAAAGGCAAAGGAGAAGAGACCTGCAGGGTTAGGTTAGGTCTAAGGCTGAGTGTCTTTGCTGCCCCAGGATCCTAAGGTACTGTGTTAGAGGTGTGCTTTTCTGTGGGTAGCGTATACTACTGGGCTACTAGAAGTAAGAATAAATGATCATCACGAAATGGAGAGGGCTGGTGGACAGGGCCTTACTATTACTCTTCTGTTGCTGTAACTGAAAAGCACAGGCTGAATAATTTATTAACAGTTTCATTTAGCTTACAGTTCTGGAAGTCAGAGATCACGGTGCCAGTATCTGTTCGGCATCTGGTGAGGGCCTTCCTCCTGCATCACAGCATTGCAGAGAGTATCACATGGACAGGCAGAGCAAGTGTGCCAGCTTGATCCCTCTTCCTGTCTTTATAAAGCCACAAATGGCATCATGAGAGCTCTACCTTCATGACCTCATCTTTGGAATTATCTTCCAAAGGCCCCACCTCTTAATAACACTCTAATATGGAAATAGAGGCTCAGCCTGAGTTCCAGAGGGGACACACTTCCACATCATTGCAGGCATTTGCGCTTCTCCTACAAATGGGAATTGTCATGGATTTCAAAGCAATATGGTGACATTGTATGTAGCACCATTTTTGATGTGGGCATAAATAAGCCAAGTACTGGTTAATAGGTTTGCTCATTGCTGATGAATTCCTTTCACTGCATAGGACACTTCAGAGGAAATGACATAGGGAACAATAACTTTTCTAAGTATAAGTGTAATCTGAAAAGGGAAAGCCCCTGGTTAAGCTGTGATTTAGGAACATTTCCTTAACTCCACGTTCAAGTAGTAGGCACTGAAAGGCACTATCACGGAGGTTATCGGTGACTGGATATCCTAAGCTCTAGCCACCAGCTAAGGATTTTTAAGCTAACTGCCATCTTTCTGCCGTGCGACACAAGAATCTTTCTCACTTGCAGTATACCACAGAGCCCGTCTGTCATCAAAGTGCCCAGGTGTTCTCCCTCAAAGTCATTTTGACTGAGTGACAGAAAGAATAGAGGTGGCGAACCATCTCTGGAGTGCAAAATCCATGTTCCATAACATGATTTTTTCTTGTTTTCCTTTTTGCATACCATGAATTGAAAATGTGTGCATTATGCAGCTTGGCTTACAGCTAGAAGCAACACGCAAACTGCAAGGTTGGCATAGAGTTTTCTGAGAAATGCCTGTGTGTGCGTGTTTGCATGTGTGTATGTGCATGTGCACATGCATGCTTATCAATGTTTAATGCATTTTCTCTTTTTCATTGTCTTTCAAGGAAACATATTCAATGAATATACCCATACATTTGTAAAAATTATGTGCTGTCAACATGATGAAAGGTAAGTAACTGATTTTAAGCCCCATAAACAGAACGTGGAACTGTCTCTCTTCGTCTGCTCAATGGTTGAAATTAAAACAGTGCAGTTGTTTTAATTCGGAACTGTATGTGCAACGTGGCGTTTTCTATCAAAAGGTAGACTACTATGCTTCTAAGCATTTTGCCTCAACCGTAGACCCCTTAGTTAAACGTTGAACATAAGGTTATGGTGCTAAATCCAAGAGCAACTGGACAAGGAAAAAATAAAAGAACAAGATGCATCTGAGCAAGAGGCGCTGCGCAAAATAGGAAGTAACCCGAGCAGCCGCCCCTTTATCATCACGCTCTCTGCAGACAGACACTGCGTGGGTTGCCGCCGGGAAACGGATAACCGCACCTGTCACTGCAAGGGGAGGTCATATAAAGAAATTGCTCACAGACATAGCAGAATGGAATACAAAACACAATATCTCTGTCAACCAAAGCCCTTGAAAATCCAGTGTAAAAAGAAGGGCTTTATATGTCTTTCTGAGTGTCCTGCCGGCATTATCTGGGACAGCCGGAAGCTGGACCCGACTTGTCTAAAAAGAAAAGAGCTGACAAAAAACAACACAAAAAAAGGGTTGGCAGATTTCCAGTTAAGGAGGATTTTATCACTCTAGGAAACCACCCTTTAATTCTGATGATGTAGGCAATTCCTTTTCAAGAGGAAGAGAGCTTTGCGTATTTAAATTTGCTGCACAACTGCTTTGGGTGACTGGGAGCCATTGTAGACCAAGGTAAAATAACGCGACAAACATTATACAACATTGATGGAAAAGGGGGAGTGCCGCAAGGATTGCATGTGGACCCGTGTCTGAGCAAGGGTGACTGTCTGTGAGAAAGAGGATTGGACCCTGCTTCAGAAAGCTGGGATCTTGTCTTCTCAGGTCTGCTGTAGACTGGATATGTGACCTTGAGCAGCTGGCTGAGGCTGAGTTTTCTTGTATTTCAAAACCAAAGGTCAGGTGAACGGAGAGACAGATGATAGAGGTGAAGACCCTAAGACAGAGATCAGTCTTGGAAAAACCAGGATCCCCTCTTCAGTTTTCTACTTACTAAGGTATAGGAGAGAATGCTAGAGATTTTAGTAGTAGTGACTTTTTAGAACAATGTTAAATCACATTTAACTAATAACTAAGATGGATATGAAACATCAAAATGTATCAAGAAATGTTTGGGAATGATAGTTGTTGAAGTTATGTGGAATAGATGAGTAGCAGAGATTAGTCTTGGGCCCAGGAATCTTCAAAGTACGGTCCGTGAGATATATCTTGTCTGTCATCTGTTTTTCAATAAAGTATTATTGGAACACCGCCATGTCCATCTCTCCATTTACATAACATGTGAATCTTCTTTCAGGCAACAGAGCCACATCTGGCAGAGACCATCTGGCCTCAAAGCCAAAAATATTTACCATCTAGTCCTTTGTAGAAAAGAGTTTTTCCATCCTCCGCTTTGACCTAGGAGAGTTTATAGACCCCCAAAATGGAAAAGTGTGACACAAATAGGAGGGAACATCTGGTTTCTTATGATAGTGGCCTGTGGACATGATTTGAGTGTATCCCTCAAAAGGTCCATGTGCTGACAAGTTGCACCTCATTGTGGCATCATGGAGAAGTTGGAGAAGCCTTCAGAAGTGGAGCCTCTTGGGTCTACTAAGAGCAGATGGCTAGGTGTTAGGGCTTTAACACAAGGCAGTTAGGTCATGGCAGGTATTGACTTGGGAAGGAAATAATGCTGGTCACCTAGAGCGAGTTAGTTCATTCAAGATGGAATTGCCTGTGAAAGAGCATATCTGACCCCTCTGGCTTCCTGTCTTATCACATGACCTTTGTAGCATTCATTGTCTGCATTTGGTCGTCACTTTCCTTGAGGTTAGAGTCATGCCCTCAAACTTCCAGAACAGTGAGCTAACTAAAGGTATTTCCTTTATAAAGCAGCTAGCTCCAGGCATCTTGTGACAGCTGGGAGAAATGGACTAAGATTGCTCTGTGGCCTTGAACTCACAGCTGGAGCCCCTGCCCAGAGATGTGACCGGACAGCTCATGAGTCCATTTGTTGATCCTGAAGACTGCTTTGTTCTGTTCTGGTGGTGAGGTTGTGTTTGATTCCTTCTTTCTCCCCGGGATCTCAACTTCATAGAAATCTTAGCTCCAAGCAGCAGTCTGCAGTGCTCTGAAAATCTTTCTTATTTCTGAAAAGACAGAGCTCTGTGTGATGACAGGAAGATTAATCTCTTGGTGTCTCCCTGCTTGTGGGTCGGCAACTTCTGGACTCTGGCTGCTTTGAGTTCTTGTCTGGTTTCTTTTGCTGGGAGATGAGTTTTCTGATTTGGAAGTTTGGCTCCTACTTTTCTGTTTTTAACTTATGTGTCCTTTCTCAAATCGTTCACATTAGAAGCAAGGAAGTGACCTCCAAATGTGAGCTTACCAGTTCACTTTTAGTGAGATACAAGAAGGGGGCATGATATTCCTACCAAACAGATGGGGCAGTGGGCTTGAGGAAGCCAGTTTAGGCAGAGCTGGGCTCTCACTGCACATGATAATATTTACATGTTTACATACATGATAATTATATGTAAATTTAATTGAAGTATGTTGGACCCTGGATATTTTGTTGGGTTCTTTACTAGTATGAGATGTCCAGAGCTGAATCATTCCTTCATCATGTATCTCTCGAATGCTGGGGTTCTGATATCTCCAAAGTGGAAATTGCACATCACGGGGATAACATTTCTTACTTCGTGAACAAGAAAAGCCGTCAAAATAAATGAATCAGAGAAGAAATAGATGCCTAAGTAGCTAAAAACAGACTACTGGTTTATTATATGAGCAAGCGCTACTCAAGCCTAGTAGAAAAATGAAAATTTTCCGAAGGGCAAAGCTAAACCTTTCCATTAATTACATTCCAAATATAGGAACAATGTGATGAAAATAAGGACACTGACTGTTGCTGAAAGAATTAAAGAAAATAGCCACTTTTATATCATAATCAAGACTCATCTTTTACATGTGAGACAGTAGCACGTATTTACATCTTAAGCTATTTTTGTATCTGCGTCATCTATGCAGGTCCTATATTTAAGACAGACACAGGATGAAGGAAATAGCATCCACTGCAGTAGATTAATCTGGAGGACTCACTTGAAAAATAACCTCACCTTTCTCTAAATTAAGAAATATTTACTCTTATTCAGCAGATGTTGAATGAGAAAAGAAATAATAGGTTTCTTGGTTTCCAGCAAAATACCTCTTCGTAGTGTTAAAACTTGAGCTGTGCATATTGAAACACTATAAGTAAAGTTTCTCTTCATTCTAGGAAAGTAGGCATTGTTGGTAAATACAATCCTTTTCTTGCCCAACTTTCAGGTTTCCGCATGATCTTGACGCTAAAAATAGCCAAACACGACCTTGTTAATGACAACAAAAGAGAAAACAGGGTACATCATTCAACTGAAGAAGAAAAACCTATTAGATTTGTCAAAAAGAACACAAATCTTTGTTCTTATAGAGGGATGCTACCATTTTTTCGGTCCATTTATTTTACATAGTGGCCCCCAGTACAATATTTAGATAAGTAGACATTTTTTCCTTTGAGTATTAGCTTCTACCAGACAAATTAAAATCATTTCTCCAACTTAACAGGTTTCTATGACTGAAAATTAAAGAACGGCCCATTTTTTTAAAAAGTCAATTCACACACAAAGAAATGTATAACACTAACATGCTTATCAATTCCGATCTATATATTTGGGGATGCAAACCTTAGCAAAATGCAGCATTTTCCCTGGAGGGGGTAGAAAGGTTGGATGTCGGGTGGTGGAGCATGTGCTTGGCATGTTTGATCTCCAAGCATGGAGATCGTAAAAGAAAGAGGAAATTGGGGCGGGGGATTTAGCTCAGTGGTTTCACCGCCTGCTGCGCAAGCGCAAGGACCCGAGTTCAATCCCTGGTACCAAAAAAAAAAAAAAGGAAATTGCAATAGTATCAGCTAAGAAAGGATTCATTCCACCAAGGGTGTGTGGTAAGAATAGGGTGCATCTCAGTGGGCAGAACAGGGAGGTGGCCTTGGATCCAAGCCTTGAGAGAGAAATCATTAGTGAAGTGGGGGAGAAAATGGCGCTAACAATTAAATCCATGTTTATGCTGAATGCCTCAGTTGTAATTTGTGCAATGAGCAAGGCTTTTAAAACATGAATTATTTCTATCATTTTAATTTGTCAGTGTTTACCCTGATGGAAGCCTGGTTAAGGGAGAAGGTAGGAGGTGAGAGAAAGTGATTTTGGGGTACAGAGTGTGCTGGAGGCAGGGCCTGCTCAGCCGAGGGGGCTCCAGTACAGAACAAGCACAACATCACCTTCAGGCACCAGGGCCTGGGAGCAGAGGCAAGGGCCAAGTACTGAGGAGAAGGAAGAAATCCAGAGTGGGAAAAGGGTAAATACCCAAGGCAAAGGAATCCATTCTTTATTGTGCCTGTGGCTTGCCTATGTCCTCCTTTTTTTCTATCTTGCCGGGTCCTATGTCTAGTCCATGTTCTTCTCTATCCTTTTTGTGGAATCCCCAAGACAGGGATATAGAGAGAGGCAGGCAGGTGTCTCAAAGTCATCTGACTCAGCGGGGACAAGTATGGCATGCCTTGGAATTCCAAGCCACGAACACTTGTGTGCACCAGATGGCAGTTGTGCATGGTGGATCTGCAAATGTGATTTGGTAAAAGCCGAACTCGGGCACAAAATGCCATTTTCCAAAGCTTGCTTTCAAAACCCAAGTGCAAAGTACATTTTCCCATCTACAATATACTAAAAAATACACGTCCAGGAAGAGCCATGAACATGCTGCATTCACAATGTAGCCTGAAATTTTAGCCTGAAACTTTCAACTCAATATTACTTATAAGAAGAGAGAAAAACATAAAAGCTTTTTGCCCATATTGCTTAAAATTCCTTGATGGGTCTGGGCATTGTACAGATGGAAAAGGAACACTTTCAGGATGAAAATAAAAAAGTAATGACTTTTACATGTACAGCACAAAAGCAAAAACAAGTTGTTTTTACATTTTCTCCCTCACTCAAATATGTTTATAGTCCAAGGCTGATTCTTTGAAAGTAGACATGGTATTTATATAAAAATAAATTGCACCACATACTTTTTGCAGTGGACTTGACCATGTGACTTTTTTATATCTTGGAAGAAACAGAAGCTGGAAATGAAACAACAGGAAACTAAAATGGACGCTCACTTCAGAGTGGGCTTAGGTCGCTAGGAGATGGTGAAAATGACACACATGTAATTATTTAAGATGGGGAAATAAATATCCATTTCCAGCAGAGAGATGGCATTGCAGATTATATGAAAAGGCAAGGGAATAAAGAAGTCACAGAGACACTATTGACTGCTTGCTCCTGTTTACAAATTAAAGAGAAATGGAATGCATTTTAATGAGTGTAATAGTGCACATACGGGCAGAGAGAAAGCTTATTATTTGTGGCTTGCACGCTCTGCCATGAAGACACGATTTCACAGGAGTACAATCTATAATTTGGAATTGGCTTAACGATTGCTATGACTAGCACACCGCTGGCTCTTAATGAATGTGTCTGATGTCAAGCGTTAATTTAGAGTTTAAAGAGCAGGACTCTGTGTTCACTTTGATGAATGTGTATTGATGCTGACATGTGATAGGGCCAATAGAAGTCACACAAAGATAGACGCCATGGCTCTGCTCTCTCCACCTAGCCAGGGCTGGCAGAAACCTATGACATACAGGGAGAAAGGATATTTCTGCCTTTTTTTTTAAGTTTCTCTCTCTCTTAACACTGTCCACGCCAATCTCCACAAACTCTGATGTTTCCTGAACCCATACAGAGCTTTAAATTTTCCCTGATGGCTGCTTTTCCCCACATATTGTGTCGTCTGCTCGTCACCTCATCACTATTTCTGTTTCCACTCTCACCTCCCAAGAACCTGCTCGCAAGTCGTAAGCATTATTACAAAGCACTCCAATAACCTGCTTTTTTTTTTTTTTTTTTGTATCGGGAATCGAACTTGGGACCTTGTGCTTGTGAGGCAAGTGCCTGAACCACTGAGCTAAATCCCCGGCCTTCCAATAAACCTGTTTTTTGTGCTCAGGCTTAGGCTAAGTGTGCTGAACCTTGGCTATACCTTACAAATACCAGGGCAGCTTTCAAAAATCCCAACGCCCGCCAAGCCTGGTGGTACACTCTTATAATCCCAGCACTCTGGGATGTTAAGGCAGAATGACTGTAAATTCCATCCGAGCCTGGGCAACTTAGCAATGTAAAAGACCCTATCTATAGAGAAATAAATAAATAAATAAATAGCTATAGGGATGTAGCTCAGTGCAGAGACCATGGGTTCTTTCAGTTCTTGGGAGAACTGAAAAAAAAAAATCCAATGTCTCTCCAGACCAATTAAATTAGACTTTGGCAACCATGATTTCTACAGCTTTGCCCCTTAATGGTCAGAGTATACAGCCACAAGACCCTAAGCTAAGACATGTCCACTTGTTTATTCTAATATCTATTTAAGGGGCATTTGTATGAAGAGGAGTAAGATTCTACAATCTAATACATTAACCAATGCATGTATATTACCTTACTCTCCCAGAGGTAGAAATAAGTATACCGGATATTCAGGGAAGCCATGCCTTAACCCACACATATACTCACACAGTCAAGCAAAAAATAAAAGCGTGTGAAGATTTACTTGATCCAAGCCCTCATATTTATTTGCAATCATTTAGTACATGTGCTTGTGGTATGTAAAATATTCAGTTCACCTAATTGTTAAGGCCAGAGATTACTGTCAATTTCTTTTTTTTTTTTTAGGCCATCCATCCTTAGCATCTCATGAGCATGTGGCTCTCTTTTCCCCTGGGAAAAGACTGTCCTAGGGCTGTGGGTTTTTTCTTCAATGGTGGAACTTGAACTCCAGTGCAAACTCATGGGGAAGAAATCACAGGATCTGGGATCTTCTCAGACATTTCTCATTTTCCCCATGGAAAGATAACTAACCTCTCCATCTGGGAGGCCTGCCAACAACCCCGGTGTGGACTCTGGTCCAAGGAGAGAGGCTCTTCGCTGATTCTGTGGTGGAGACACATTCTACATTTTTTTCCATGGCAAAACTTACACATGGAACAGCAGAACCAGAAAAACCCTTAAGATGTTACCTAAAATAATAGTCTCTTTTCCTCGCTATGGGATGTTTTCTAGTCATCTAATTGAAAAGAACTTCAATGACACCATCTATAAAATGGGGACAATGAGAAAATACTGTCATTATTATAAATAATTTGAAGAGCAGAATTAAAGATGACAGGAAACTGGGAGACTGTGGAGATGGAAAAGGGAAGATGAGAGAGGAGAAGGGAAGAGAAAATTTAAAAAGAGCAAAATGCTATATGTGTATGTATCAGTACCTCACAAAGAATATATTCATTATGGATTGCAAACATATATGAATAACAATTTTTAAAAATACTGTCCTTGCAGTGGGTTTGTGAGAGATAAAATGCACTTTCAAAGAACCTGGTAAAATGGGAGGCCAGTAGAACATACTTAAGATGTAAATGCAGTCAGTATGACTATTTTGAAGTGGCTAGCTTTTATAGAGAATCAGTACTGAGTCTACAGAAAAGGGTCTAAAAGGAAGAAATATGCACAGCCCTCAGATGGTCTGATACAGGAACTGCCATGGATGTGTGACTTCATATTTAGCAGGTGTCAAATTTTCTACTGGCTTCGAGAGGACCTAGGGATATGGGATTGGAGAGTACCCTCATTCTAGACACAGAACAATGAACAAGCGAGGAGGATTGGTTGTTGAATCTTAAAATTAATGAATGATCAAAATGAGAGAGTGATGGAAATTGTTCAGGTTGGATCGAACCAGTGGAAGATTTCCAAGATTAAAAGTTATTTAGGATGGAGCTCAGTTGGCAATTGTTGAAGAGGAAAACGAGGTGGTCCCAAGAATAGAAACTATTGTTGTTAAAAACCTTGGTGTACATCATTACCTTAGAAACTGTGTGTATGACTGGCACCCTGGAAGTTTGCAGTGCATGTTTGGAATTTTCACTTGCGACACTCTACTGGGTGAAAGTATGGTATAGACACACAAAAGTTAGCTATGCGTCCAAGCTTTACACCTGGTGCAAAGCCACTTCTGCAAATACCAGAGTAAGCCATACTCTACAGCACTCTCACCTAGGATGAAACGGCCAAGCTCACTAATTTGAGGTTTTATGGTGATTTATACATCACCTAGCAGGGCATTGCCTTTGCAAAACAAAGCCCTTCTTTCTATATGGTGCAGCTTCCTAAAGTAAGAGGCACGTGCATACCTCAAAACTGTAATGTGATTTAAACTTTTCTTGTCACCAACATGAAGAGTGAGGTTTATGCACTTTTCTCCTCTAACATATGGTTAGCTCTTTTGCCACTTGAAAACAAAATCTATATTTTACCCACTATCTATGTATTGTCACATGCAGTTCAAGGCAATCTTTGAGTAGGTGTGCCTGTAATATGTAAAATATTCAGTTTACCTAATTGTTAAGGCACGAGGTGTTTCTTTGTTCTTAAGATGGAAAAGGTCTAATTTTAAGGGCTCATGAATCTATATAAAATCAACACCATTACCTGCACTGCCCGTTGCTATGGATACATACCCTTATGATCTGTAGATATGACATAATTCAGGGATCTGCAGAGCAGTATCATTGCAAACCCCTCAGAGACAATTTAAGCAGCCTAGGGAACCAAGAGAAATATTTTATTGGGGTTTTTTAAAGAAAGATTTTTAAAAGAAAAAGCACCCTCTTGAGACAATAAAATCTCTCACTTTATTTTGTAATATATTTCCTACTTTTGTGATTAAATATTCGTATCTTTTCAAATGTGTTCTTTCTCTCCTAGGAATCTAATTTTTCTATTTAATACTTAAAATGGATATGCTAGCTGGATAGTAAAAAAAATTTTTTGAAGATTGTCTTAGCCATGGAATAATGCACAAAATAATGTAAGACATTTGTACACATTTGAAACAGTTTATTGTTTGCTATTATGAATAATCAACAATTGCTTTCAAATTTTAAGCTTCAGAAGCTGTCTTTTTGTAAATAGATTTTTGGAGGCACCAAATTTCTATTAAATTTCATTGAATAGCATCTGATGAAATAATAGAGCTATGCTGCTTTACTAAACAATAATCTGAATTAGCAAACTGGCTTTCAATCTGAAAGTACAAATGAAAATTTAGAATCACACAGTGATCAGGTTAATAGCTCCTGCACATAAGACAAGCCTATTAATATTCATGCATTGCTAGCTGGTTAAGTGACAGGTCCACAGACTACAAACAAATTCAGGTGTTAATGGAATAATTAGCTAATTTTACTGTACTAGGTATGATTTTTCCCCCCCTCAGTTCATTCCAGCCAAAACTTATATTCACCTTTTGATCACCAGAATCAATGCTTCTTAACTAATATATTAAAGTAGCTGGTAAATAGTGATTCTTACAGGAATGTTACATTGGTGAGCATGGACTGTCTTAATCAAAAGTTAAAGGTTAGGAAATATGAATGTGGAAAATGCTGATGAAATAATTAAAAGAAAACAGTACAACCACCAATGAAATGTTAGGAAAGAAGGCAGACCAGGAGACAAAAAGAAATTCTTGGTGGTAAAGATGGAGAATATTCAGCAAAGAAAAGAGGTATTAAAATTTTTTTTAAATGAACGCTGTGAACTTATTCAGATAGAAGCCCTGAGTGTGAGGAAAGGATAGTTGATGTCAGAGAAAACCAGGGTTGAAAATACAATCTAACAATAATCTTGTTCTATATCTTTTTTTTTCTTCTTCACAATGGATTTTTAATATCTTCATGCTCAATTTTAAGACAAAGCAATTTTAATACTAGGTGCACACCACATGCCCTTCCTGCAAGTTATGAAGTAGTTCAAGGAGTTTTGGTTAAGGTTGTATTACTGAATGGTGCTGGTAAATACTACATAAATTTTTGGTCACGTTGCAACCTTTGTTTCCAATTTAGTGACTGCTGCTAGGGAATCATATAGCAACAATGACAAAATTATTAGATCTGTTTTTAAACTATGATTTAGTAGCAATTGAGGTTCCTGATTTTAACCCCTTGGCAGCAAGATCCAAGTTCCCTCATTTGTACTTAGCACCTAAGTGTCAAGGGGTTGAGTAACCCGCACAAAAGATACTGCACTTCTGATGGTAGCATTTCAGAACTGAAAGGAAAGGAAGTTGTGCTACGTGTTGAAGGGATTGTGCGCAACAGAAAGAAGACACCAGAATATAAAATGTCACATGAAGTCTTCATAGTCTTGTTCATATCCTCCATCATAACCACCATAATCTGCCAGATCGTCTTTCATGGTGGCCTTTAATTCCCCTCCAGGAACTACACCTTTCTTCTTCTTTTTGGCTTTGCTTTGCTTTTCTTGCTTCTGTTTTTCACTGCAAAGCACAGTCAATGAATTGGTAATCTTTTTCAAGTCATCAATTTCCAATGAAATACACACATCTTGAACAAGGATTCCAAAAAACTGGCATAATACAGTGACTTTTCATATTGTGTAATTTTATCTTTTAGTAATTTTCCAAACTCTGGGAAATCATCTCTTGAAGATGGATTCACAGCATCAATCCCATAAACTGTATCATTAACACCAAAAGTTTCTTTTGCTAATTCAAGGTCTGACTCTTCCTGCAATTTCTTTAGCCACAGTTTATCTGCTAATTGTTCTTCCAGTGTCAGCACTTTAAGTTCTTCAGGTTCTTCTAACCTCTTTTTCAGTTCTTCTTGCCTTTTCTTCTGTTGCCGTTCTTTCTCTTTTATCTTCTCTGCTATTTTTTTTCTTTTCTGAAATTTTTATTTCTGGTTTTACTTCTTCCTCTTTTTTGTCATCTTCATCATCATCCCAGTTATCCTCAAAAAAGGCAGGGGCTTCCAGACTCGCCATATGGGATCCCCGTGGCGTTTAATTTCTAACTTGCTCGTCCCGCTCTAGGAGAGGATCGGGTACGTGGGCTGGCGCGAGGCTGCTGTCCTCCGCGTCTCCGGCCGGCCAGTGGGCGCCTCGCCGAGAGCTGGGCCAGGCCACGCTGCGCTCTGGAGGGCTCAGGACCCTCGCGGCTCCGGCCCACATGGCCGGCGAGCGCCGCGGACGAGCCTTGTTCTATATCTTCATGTTCACCGTATTGACCAATATTTTGTGGAGGAAAAAGCCAATAGAATGGAAACATAGATAGTAGACAGATAGATATGGAAGGGTAGGTGATAGATGATATAGGTAGCAGGTATGTAAAGTTACATGAGATACATAGGTAGATACGATGGATAGGTACACTTGCTAGGTGATTGAAAGATAGAGAGATGGGTAGATGTAGACAGGTAGATGATAGTTGCATAAATAGATAGGTGGTAAATATATGATAGATACAAATACAGACCTCTTGTCTTAGTTACTTTTCTCATTGCTGAGACAAAATACCCAACACCCAAACTTAAAAGAGCTAAGATTGGGGCCAGGGAATTAGCTCAGTGGTTCCAGCTTCTACCTTGCAAGCACAAGGTCCTGAGTTCGATCCCCGGTACCAAAAAAAAGCTAACATTTACTTTGGCTCACAGTTTGTAGGGTTTCAATCTGTAGTCGTTCTTGGCATGGCAGGCATAAGGCAGAAAGCAGAAAGCAGCAGCAACAGCAGCAAGCCTTCTTTTCCCTTTTATCCCGTGCAGGCTACAAGCCTTTTGAGTGGTGCCACCCACACCCAAGGTAAGGCTCCTATGCTAATTCCAATCAGTGGGCTAGTTTAGCATCACACACTCTTAATCCCAGTATCACACCCCCTAGATCCAGCCAACTCCAAAAATCCCTACCTATGAGTGCATGAGGCTTCGGGAGAACATCTAGATAGAAGCCATAACATCTCTCTCATGGACTTTTAAAGAATGGGCTCACATTACTATAGACAAATTTTCACAGGTTTGGGAAGCTGCAGGGTTAAATGTGGGCATCTCGCAGAAGGTGGAAAAGGTGGGAGCATCTTTGAGAACTGCCCTCCTTCTGCCTCTGTCATGCTTCACACAGGAGGCTATGAGGCACTCGGGGTGACCTTCACCATTCCTTTCCACTGCTTGCACTTTAGCATGAACTTCTCCCTTTCTCCTCCATCACTTGTAAATTTCTTTCCCCTGGAACCATTGCAAGCCCCCACCACCCTGTTGGACTTCTCACCCAGCACTGTGCATACACAGATATCTTCAGCAGCATTTCCCAAAATCCCACCCTAGAGCGGTGTCCAGGATCAGATGTTATGCTACTCTTCTCACTCTTCCACACAGTCAGAGAGAGAGGCAGTTTCCTGCCAGACATATCTGCGGTCACCTCACTGGCTCTCATGTGAGTGAGTGCAATGCATTGTGGTCCCATGGATTGTAATTATGGAGAGGATGTGCATGGAGATGGAAATGCACCTTAGGACCTTGAGCCCTGTTGTCTGGCCACATCAGACTTAACCTTGATGTAGAATTTTTTCTAGGTATTACATGTGGACAGTGACCCAGCTGCTGCAGCTGGAAATTCCATAACGATGTTTCCTCTTCTACACAGACCATTAGAGGCCTCCAGTCTTTCCACTGTAGACAGAGCCTAACTAGTGGAGTGGCCTCAGTCACAGGCTGATTTTTTTCTTCTTACTTTGTTTTGAAAAGAATTGAGATAGGGTGGGGATACAGCTCAGTGCATGAGGCCTGCTCTTCTAGCCTGCATGAAAGCCTGGATCCGATCTCCAGCACCAGAACCAGAAGAAACCAAAACTCCAATTAAGATACAATCTGCATAGCATAAAATGCACACTTATTAAAGTTAATAAAATCCAAAATCTCACAATTTATCAGTTGGATGCAACTGCATCTGTTAGAAATGAGGACATGGAGGTTGGAAGAGGAGCTCTTTATGGTACATCTCCAACCCCTTTTCATTTTATTTTACTTTTAATTGTGTTTTGTAATTTTTTGAGACAGGGTCTTGCTAAATTTCTTGGGCTAGCCTTGAACTTGAGAACTTCCTGCCTCAGCCTCCCAAAAAGCTGAAATGAGATTACAGGTGTGCACTAGCACACTCAGGTATGTGATAAACTTTTTTTGCTTCTCCTTTTTTTTTTGCATCCCCATCTGTGAGAATATGTGGTGTTTTGTTTTTGTGTGTGGTTGATTTCGCTTACCATAATGTCCTCCAGTTTTATCAGTGTTCCTGCAAATGGCAGGATTTCTTTCTTTTCAGGCTTACATAGTGTTATGGTTGGGTCTGAATGTACTCTCAAAGCCTCATTCGGTAAGAAGTGGCTGAATCCGGCATGTGTGATGCTGGGGTTAAGGGCGTGTGATTACTAAACCAGTACACGTGAGTGACTGGTTTGGTACCACCCTAATCCCGGTAGTCTGGATGGGATAAAACTGGCAGAAGACGCTGTTAACCTCCCTCGTTGCCTTTGCTACCTTGTGCGCGCCATGTTGCTTCTCCTTGGCAATGTCTGTTTGCCATCCCTGCCTTGGAGCCAGCCCACCACGGACTGAAACCTCAATGAACTGTAGGCCAAATAAACCCCTTCCCTTTTAACTTTGAGTGTTGTGTATTTTGTCTCAGCAACAAGAGAAAAGTAACTAACACAGATAGTATTTCATTGTATCCCACATTTTCTCTATCCATGTATCAATCGATGAACACCTTGGTTGAATTCATATCTTGGGCATTTTGCATTGTGCCACAATGAACATGGACTGTCTCTTTTGTGTTGTGGTTTCATTTTCCCAGTAGCCAGCAGTAGGCATGCTTGATCATATTCTATTTTCCATAGTTGGGGTCCTAATTTACATTCTCACCAACCATGTACAAGGGTTCCCTTTTCTCCATGTCGTCACCAGCACCTGCTATTTTCTTACCTACACATCTCTGACCAGTAGAGAAAATAGAGACTTCCTGGCCAAATGTTTGACTAATGCCATCCAGCATGTATCCACCTTTAGAAATGCTTTGCATTCAAACTAACGTAGCATCACACGGAAAGGACGTTGCATCTGAAGGAAGAATGCTTTCCCCATAACACATCACACCAC
Organism: Heterocephalus glaber; assembly: GCF_053883595.1. Classification (NCBI taxonomy): domain Eukaryota; kingdom Metazoa; phylum Chordata; class Mammalia; order Rodentia; family Bathyergidae; genus Heterocephalus; species Heterocephalus glaber. Next base: position 2,052,070 of record NW_028258189.1, read on the forward strand.
TCTATCTTTGGATCACAAATACCAACTTATAAGACGTCTGTCATATTTTGGGCCATCTAATCCTCTTTCCTTTTCACTCTAAATTATCTTCTCAAACTTCCACATCCTTTATGTATGCACATATTTTCACGTAATGTTTTTTGCATCATCAGAAACATCTCAGACTCCATAGAAAAACCTGCTGCTAATGCAAATATTTTTTAAAAAGGCTTTAGCCTCAGAAGGAGCCATTTTTACAATGTTTTAAGCAGTGGCCTTGCAAAGGAGCTACTTTGAGAGGCAATGTTTAGGTAGAAAAGATCTGAATTTTTTTTTTAAACAGTCAAAGTATCACCACTATGAACTAGCCATAAACATAAGGCATAGCGAACAGCAGAAAAACATACTGGTGTTTATTAAGGCTCATGCTTTGGCTTTGCATTGTCTTTCTCTTCTACAGTGTGTGTAGCATTATTTTAATCTCACAATCTAACAATTTTGGTCTCTTGGCTTCATTTTGCTTTTCCTTCTAATATATGACACTTTGCAACTCACATCAATTCTAGAAGCCATCCTATCTCCCCCATATCCTAAATTATTGATCAATATGTCAAGGGAAGAAAACTAGCATCGACCCCTTGAGCAGTTTGACTATTTCTTAAGTCAATACATCTACACATTATTGACCTTCAAGTCATTTTCCCGCGGGGTGTGCTGTTTTGGAGGAAGCTAATTTGCGGCTATCTGTAGGGAAGCAGAATGGTACAGTGGTCAAAATAATTGTGTGGGAGATAAGAGGCAATGTTTGTGTTTCTAATACTGCCTTCCAGTTCCGCCAAACTTCTTATCTGTCGCCTCCTCTAAACAAAGGAAGGGCTCCGGCCGGGGATTTCACGGATTTAGCTGAGTGGTTCCACCGCCTGTCCTGCAGGCGCAAGGACCTGAGTTCAATCCCCAGTACCAAAACAAAACAAAACAAAACAAAAAAAAACAAAGGAAGGGCTGGCATTGACCATTCAATGCTTTTCATTTCTGCTTTCAGTACCAAAGTGTTCCTATGAATGTGTGAGGGGCAGGTGGCCTTGCCACTAGAAATCCAGGCAGGGACACTGGGCCTCAGGTGCAGTTGGCTCCCAGATTGTCTCCTGTTTTTCAGTTTTGATAGCTACTCTGGGTACCCTGCTGCCAGGCGGAGCTGTGTGATCGTGGCCTGGCTGCAAATTTGATTCATTTCTTTCCTCATGCTCATTGTTCAATTTCCCCTGCATAAAATGAATAAAGAGAAGAGACTGAGGAATTTCCTAGCTCATGCAGGTACAAGAGGACCAAGAAAAAGGACACACAGAATTTACAGGCCACTTCATTGACTCTTTTATGATAAAATTACATTTAAAGTGAGCCTTATTCCCCCCTATTGCAACTTCTGGAACACACCCAGTCTAAACATTTGTTCCTTTCTCCCTACTTAAAAGAAATAAAGAAGAAGCAGGGTGTGGCAGCACATTCTTGTCATCCCAGAATTACAGGAGGAAGGAGGAGAGTAAGTTTGAGCCTCGCCTGGGCAACTGAGAGTCTTAGCAAGACCCTGTCTCAAAATTTAAAATTACAGAAAGCTGCCAGGGATGCAGCTCAGTGTGAAGGGCTCTGGATTCAATCCCTAGCACTGGGAAAGAAAGGAAAAAAGAAAGAAGAAGGAAGGAAAGAAAAGGAGAAAGGGAGAAAGAGAGAAAGGAAGGGAAGAGAGAAGAGATTGAGTACTGGCAAAGTTCCTACTTCACCTACATGCAAGAGAACAAATCCAAAGGACAACTAAAATTTCCTAGGTGTCTCTTCTTAGCTCTTGGATGAAAAAATTCCACTGAGGGTGAGGAAAATTTCTCTCCATTGCAAATGCTGAGACACACTAAGCTTAAAAGCGTGAAGTGACGGCCTTAGAGGGCCTTGCCATTTCCTCACATGTGGTTCCCAGACAGCCTGCCTCCAGGGGCTTAGATTTTGGAGCACCAGGAGGTGTCCATCGACTGCCTCAATGACCCCCCACCCCCACCCCATCACCAAGCTCACAATCAGCCCCGTGAAGCTAGGTATCCAAATACAGCTCCTCAGTAACCTCCTCAGAGTGTTCCCTCCTTCGGCTCATTGCTCTTAAATTCCTTCCCCTCTAGGGCTCCTGGGGTCTTCATTACCTAAATCAGACCACAGAGCATTTAGAAACACAACAGAAAAAGTGATTTCTGAACTTCTCACAACTGAACCACAGTTGGCCCGAAAGTCAAGTCATTCTTTGTCCATTCAAGCAGAAATGTTGGAAAAGTACTCCTCCATCCCATTGGAGCTTCTACCAGACCAAGGTGGGGTGGGATGGAACAGAAGGGGGCCATAGGGAATCAAAATATATGGAGTCTGTAATGAAACTATAACCTCTTTTTCCCCAAGATATAATGCTGCCCCCACCTAAGAGATGGTATATTGTGGAATCTCTTGTCAATTTGTGGTCCAAGGACACCAGCAGCAACATCATCAGGAAGTTTGTTAAAATGCAGAATTTAAGATCCATGTTAAAGCCCACTGAATCACAATCTCTATTCTAATGACTTCCCTGGGTATACTGTGTATACACCAAAATGTAAGAAAGGATTTGTGAATACAGGCCTATCCTAAATACAATTATTTATTGGAAATCCTACCTTCCACAACTCCAGAGAAGAGGAAACAAATATCTGTATAGTGCCTACCATGTAGACTTTATAAACCATGTTGCATATTTCTTTCAAGACTCATACTAGCCAAATCTTGGAAGTGGGCTATATGCCCATCAACAGATGAATGAATAAAAAGAATGTGGTGCATGTACACAATGGAGTACTACTCAGCCCTAAAGAGGGATAAATTTGAGTCATTGTAGGCAAACAGATCACATTGAGATCACAGTCATAAATGGAATAAATCAGACAGAAGGTTAAACACTACGTGGTGCCTCTGATATGGGAAACTCAAAGCAGAAATAATTGAAAGAGCAAAATAAAGGATGGTAGGGAACAGGAAAATAGAATTTGTGAAGATGGGAAAGGGGATTGTGGCAGGGGAGAAGTGGAATAAAAAGGATCAAGGTGCAATACGTATATGTACCAACTTCCCACGATGTATTATTTATTGTATGTTGCACTCATATACCAAGAAAACTACCGTCACCAAGTCAATAGAGCTTTGAAGGAACAGAGCAAGGATTTTAAATGAAAATGAATCTTCTTTGAACTTTCTTGACCTTCCCACAATAATCCAGACAAAAGGAGACTGCAGGTTAAGGTATTATCAGGTAGCTTCTTCTATAAGTGGCTCACCAAATAAAAATTACCAGGTTTTGGGATGTCGTCTCTCCTCCTGGAGTTGGATTCCAGGTTCTTCTCGTCCCGAACAAAGAATTGAACAAAATTAGCAAAAATCTCTGGCAAAGTTCCTTTGAAAAATAAAAGTAAAGAATCAGGAAGAAAGTGGCTTCGAAGAATAAGCTTGGGCCAAGTGAAAGAGGAAAAAACAAGATAAAAATGCACCCTGGAGAAAGCAGGGTGGGCTGTCATGAGGAAAGCTGCGATAGCAAACTCTTCTTGGTGCCTGTGTCCTTTTACGCTGTCCAAATCTCTCGGGGAAACCCAGAGAACTCTACATATGGGTTCTGGGAGGCTGTGCTGGGATCCCACAGCTCAGGCTGAAGTCAAGATTGGATCATCCTATTGAAAACCTGCTGGAGTTGTTAGGAGAAGTCCACACGCAGGGCTCGGGGAGCTGTTCTGCACGTGTGTTCTGGGATCATGTAATTAACAAGTCACACCTACTGCCCCAGCCAGCTCTGCCTTGCCCTAATCTCCTATGTCAAAGAGATTTGGTTTTTGTCCACATCCACAAAAACTTCACCATGGAGCCATCAAGGTGGTCCTCCATGCAACAAGGAGTTAACTCAGCAGGGCTGAGTTGCTGAAACCCCACTCATTCCCAAGGAAGGTGCGCTTTGGTGACAGGCACAGGGCTGGTTTCTATGAGTTAGGTCCTTGGAGTATAGCAATGGGTAAATGTGCTTTGCACGCTCGGGGCCTTGAACGGTGCACAGAAAATGGCGTCCATAGTACTATGCAGTGAAGTACTTTGGGGTGAACAGCATCTTTCCTACCTGGGGTCTGGAGATTTGGAGATCAAGTTCATCCTGTACCTTTATGAGGCTCTGGTGAACACTGCAACCCATTTCCAAAGGTATCCTATGTACCCCAGAGAGAGGGTTCTTGTCAGGTTCTGCCTGGATAGCCCTCGAATTTCCCCATGCATCTTTCCCCTGTGCTGATTTTATTTGTATCCTTTCTAGGTATCCAATCATAAGTATGCATAAATTACAACTTTTGAATCCTGTAAGTACTTTTACAGGATCATTGCGCATTAGGGCTGGTCTTGAGGTCACCCCACCTATACCACCCTCTTTGTGCTACCTTATCTCAAGCCCAAGGGGGAAAAATCTTTCCAAGCCTGTCAGGATGTCCAGTTCTCTTGCACGTGGTTGATCTTCTGATAAAGAATCACACCTCTCATGGGCTGTTTCTTGTCCGAGATCACAATTCTCATTCCCTTCAACATTGTCATAGTTACCCCAAAAGACCATGGATCGCTGTTCCTCCACTCTACATAGGTATGTTAAGGGCCTGGTCCAAGTGGTAATTTTCTAAATTTTTACTTCTATTAGTACATGTGTGTAGTACACAATGATGACATTTCTCATGGGGAGCTGGTACATGGACATAACACATCTTAATTCTGGTGTTTTTTTGTTTGTTTGTTTTTGGTACCAGGGATCAAATTCAGGACCTTGCGCTTACAAAACAGACGCGGTGCCACTGAGCTAACTCCCCAACCCACACATCCTAATTCTTTTTATGTTTCCTTCTCCACTTTCTCCATCTTTTGGACCCCTTTTCATTTGCAAAAGATCCATCTTTCTGTTTCCTTTTATCTATCATTTATTTTGCTCTTTGATTTATTTATACTTGGAGTTTCTCATAGAAGAGAATCCACGTGATATTTATGTTTGTGTACATGCTTTATTTCACTTAACACTGTGAACTCAGAGATGGATTTATTGTCCTTCAGATGACTCAAATTTATGCTCCTTTGTAGTACAATAGCACTCCTTGTGAATAAATACCGCATTTTCTTTATCCATTCATATAGAATGGGAAAAACATTTTGCCAAATACACCCCAGAGGACTATTATCTGGGATATAGGGAAAACTACAAAAAATAGACCTCCAAAATAAAAGAACTGATGGAAAACTGGGCAAGTGAAACTAATAGGCACTTCCCAGAAGAAGAATTACAAATGGCCAAGTGGTTACTTCTCACATAAAAGTTATGTTCCTACTTGAACAAAATATAATTTTCTGAACGCCATCTTCTAGGCTGAAAGAGAATATCCCATCTCAGATGCTTTTGCATTTACTTTGTAGTTTTCATCTGCTGAATAATAAGATACTTGAGGCTTTTGTTTGCTTGTTTTCGTTTTTCTTATGCTATGCTAAAGGGGTACCCTCTCAAAGAAACCTTTGAAAGGTTTCCTTGCAAAGTTCTTTTAAATCACCCGGGCAGAAGTCACCACCAACTTGGCAAAAACACAAGGGCAAGTTGGAAGAATGGATTCCTAATTCCGGGATGTTAAACACTTTTTTGAGTTCCCACTCCTTGATAGGAGACAAGATTAGAAATGTCCCAACAGAGCTTTTATCAGACAACCCCAGCTACACCTAAAAGTCTACACTAAGACCTAGAAATGAAAAGCAAAACAGAGACAGGGTGTTTAGGGAATAGCAGTGCCTGTTTCTGATCTTCACTTCAACTGAGACTGAGCTAAGATGCGCTTTTGTGGATGATGTTCAGGAGTCTTCAGCCTCCGGGTGGTTTTGCTTTGCCTCTAAACAAAGGCATGACCCTTCCTTTTCTGAAGTGAACTTGACTCAGCACAGATTATGTTTGTTCAAGCTTTACATCTTCCAGACTTGCTTTCTTTCCTCCCTGCAGACTGAGGACAATCCCTGCACAGCTGGACCTCAGATACTCTGTTCCTATGGTCCCTGCAGTTGAAAGACTCTTCTCATCGGACTAAAAATCTTCCTTTCCAGCTTTAAGACCATCTCGTATTTGGTTCTGAGTGTGTCTTTGACCTTTTCCTAGTGCACCTTATGGCTTGGTAGTTATTCCAGCCAGTAGGAAGCTATTCAAATCTTAAGATATTTGTTATCCATGTATTTGTGATCTGGGGATTTCATTCCAGATCAAGTGAAAGCTCTTAAAATCTGGCATTCAGCAAATTCCTTATATTATCAGGGCTAAAGATTATAAAATCAAAGACTTATCCCCCCCTGGACTATTGGTCCATTGAAGGACAGCTTTTAGGCTAATGATACAGAGTTACTAATTTGCTAATTTAGCCTGTCTTTTCTTATCTTGCCTGTGACAGTTCGCAATCAAAGAGCCAGATTAGTTCCCCAAAGCCCGGATTTAACCTCTAGCCTGAAATATTAAAGTGAGACAAGGGCTAAAACCCAAGCCAAAAATGTCTTAGTAGTGTGACTTCAGCAAAAAACATATGCCACGACTTCTGAGTCAGTAGCTATGTAACCTGTGAGGAAAGGATAGCATTCAGTGGTGTCACGGAAGGAAGGGTGGGTCGAAGGGGAGGGGCAGAGTATGGCACGGAGCAGAGCTTAGGAAATATGAGTATTCCTGATGACCCACCCTTGTGCTTTTTTCAGTATCTTTGGGTGAGATACTGATAAAAAGTAGGATTCTATTTTCATGAAATTTTCTCTGTGGATGTTACTTCTTTGAATAAGCCACTACCATAGCACATAAAAAGTAGCTCATGCTTGTAGTGGGCTTGTCATATTATAGTACACATATGCATGGGAACCATCTTGACAACAGATTATTACCATGAGCACAACAGTTAATACTAGAAATTACAGAAGTGTGGTTAGCTCTTTGGTCTCCTGATTCCCTATCGCAAAAGTGAAGGTTGTGAAGAATCAGTCTAAAATCTGCCCCTTTCCTGTGCTTTTAATAGATAGCTGCCTTCACCCATGACAGATAATTTGTATATATATGTAAAACATGCATGTAAATTTCAGGGATATGTATGAATATTTTCTTTTAATCCTTTGTTTAGCCACGCTAGAGGAAAGGATGAAAACCAGCATACAAACATCAACAGAGTGGATGCAGTGTGATGAGAATTAATTTTCTGTTACTTAAATCCAACAGAGATTAGGTTTGAGCCTATCAACCTGTCACCCTCCAAATTTGTGATGGAGCTTCCACATGTCCGTGGTGCCGTATACAAGTCACATAAAGATGGCAAGGAGAAAGTACACATTGTAAAGTTCTTTATCGGATGTGGTTTTCAGGGCCGTTGAATGTTGCGAGTGTTGAATGCAACATTTCATCAATGAACTGCAACATTTGGAGCACTGGAAATACATTTCTCTTCTGAGACGGTAAAATACAGTACATCAAGCAGTATAATGATGCAAGGAGACATTTATAGAAATAACCAGGCACATGTTGATTGTTCAGTGCTTATGAATTGCCTTTCATCCTTATTTTACCTCATCTTCTGCAACATGTAAAAAATAATGCCTGGTTGTTAGGGTTAAGTGTCTCCTACTCTCTCCCATACACTCAGGAGAAATGATACTTGTGTGTCCTTAAAACTTTATGCCTCTTGTTGGCGGGCATTAGAATGGGCTCACTGCCTTATGCCACCAACAGGAGATTTTTAAAGAAACTCGAATCTGATTGCTTAAAATAGCGGACAATTAAACACAATATGTGAGCTCCACCAGCAAATACTCTGCCTTTCTCTTGGCACCCTGGCTAAGAACTAGAAGCATCTGCAACATCGCTGCTGTAGAAAGCTCTTCCGTGCTCTCCAATGTCACATCTTCTTTCCTTCATCTTTTAAGGCTACGGTCAAGCTCACATGAAGCTGACAATCTTAGCCATTATTAACCATACCACTCAGTGAAATTGTGTATGCGCGCAGCTGTTGCCACCAGCCACCTCCAGAATTCTCTTCATTTTGCAAAACAAAAGCTCTGTACTCATTACAACCCCCCCCCATTTCCTCCCATGACTGTGCCTGACAACCTCCGTTCTGTCTTCTGTACCTGTGGATTTGACTACACCAGGGACTGCATGCACCTGGAATCACAGTCACCCCTCAGAACCCATGAGAGATTGATTCCCAGACCCATATTCAAGTCTTTTCTATAAAATGGCATAGTTTTTGCACAGCACCTACGCACCTCGGAATGATTTTTCATTGACTCAACCTTCATTTATGATAGAAGAAGACAGAGTTGGCATCCGCTCTTTCTAATGGAGGGGCCTCCCCCCAGTTCCTCCAGATGCGGTGGCTTCTGTGAAAGTTTGCTTAATCAGCTACACTCTGTATCGAACACCCCCAACCCCTGCCTTCTTGCTCCTTCTGAGATCGTTTCTTTCTATTTGCGAGCTTTTGCCCAAATCAACTTCTGGGACCTGAGTCTGGTCCCTTTTGACGGAGTCACTGTTGGCTCACCATTAGCTATAGATAGCTAAATCTCACTCCTCTTATGTACTCTTTGTTCCCATGTCTGTGATTGACAGGAATTCAGGACAATCAGAAAGTTTTGGTACCAGACACCACTCCTCCCCTCAGTACCCCAGCACTTCTCCAAACCAGGTGAGGCCATGGACATAGGGATAATTTTGCAGCTAGACAATGGTTAAAGTCAGGCAGTGCACCAACATCATGCCCATTAACACCATCGAAAAGCCTTAAAAATATTCTCTACGGAGACACAATGAATACACGCTCATTATGGAGAGTAGAGACAAAAGGCAGACATTTTACCATTTATGTTATATTTAATTTGTTAATTTTATAGAACACGATTATAACCTCTATTTATATTGTTTTGACTTCTTTAAGATTTCTCCCTAAACATACTGCATGTGTTTGCCACTTTACAAAAGTAATTCTCTGTGTGTGTGTATGTTTTTATATGCTTTATTTTGTGTGTCTTGAGTTGGATTTAACATTCATTTATCAGTATTTCTTTGATCAGTAAGTAGCCTTAATAAAGGGTGCATTTTCATTTTCCTGACACAAAAGCTCAATTTGTACTATGAATATTGACACTTGTGTCATAATTTGAAAACATTTCCTCCATTCTGACATTTGTTGTTTCACACTTTAATTATTTCTGACCAAGAGTTGTTTTTAATAACTGTATAATCGCCTTTTACTTTTCTCCTTGATAGCTTCTGCCTTTAGTTTCATGATTCGTAATTCTTTGTACTGGGAACATGTGAATGTTTACTTTTACTTTAAAATTATTTTTATGGCTTTTCCTTTGGGTTTGTATGTTCGATCCACATTTGCCTGTTCTTGGACAAACAGAGTGAATTCCAGTTCCCCTTTCAACAGAGCTAGGCCCTACATCTGCACCATACCGGGCATACCCTCATCACACGATATCCTGAATGCCACATAGCCAGTGTAAAATAAAACCACCCTCAGAGCAGGACTCTTTACTGACACTGGATGGGCAGCCAACGAGGTTCCAGTCTAATTGTTCTGCATTTTGTTTTGGATCATCCTTTAAATAATCTCCACCTCTCTCCCCCAATCTTACCAAGGAAACCATAATTGAATGTGGAATTGATTGAGAGGCATTGATCTAAATGGTCATCGCGAGCCATTGGGACCAGTGCTTCTCATACTGACTGCTGTTCACACTGCCACAATCCCCAAACTGTTCATTACACACATTGACATTAAGTGTTTTGCGGCACTTCGACACCCAAGCGCCTGACCTCTGTCTACAAATGGGGGAAAGTGTGGCAAATTTGTATAGGAAGAACTCCTCACTGGCTCAGCTGCAATGCTAGGAAATCATTCTGGAATCATCACCAAATTAAGAAGTGTACAAGTCTCAATTAAGTCTCTGCTTTGTTCATACAGACTTGATGTAAAAGCATCCACTGTACTAAAAGTGTAGTTAGTGACACAAGAAGAATGGTGAATACACACAACTCACTGTGTAAATATGAGCTCATTCTTGTTTCATGATAATATAGAAAATGGTTACAAACATTCTTTGATGTCAGGGAAGATGAAAATCGAGGAATGGTTTATGTCCCTGCAAGAAAGGAAACCTACTAGAACTCCAATCTTGACTCGATCGGTACAATCTAGAGTCTTGCTCCTTTATCTGTGGTTTGGCATTCTTTGGTTTTGGTAACTGCCTTCCAGAGCTGGTAAGTGGATAAATTGCAGAAATAAATAATTCATAAACCTTAAATAACTTTTATGGCCATATATCATTATAATTATTCTATTTTATTAATAGTTACTGGTGTTTGTTTCTTATTGTGCCTAACTTAGAAATTAAACTTTATCATAGGTATGTAAGAACAGGAAAATACAGTTTATGTAGGACTCAGCACTGTGAGTTCAGGAATCCCTTGGGGTCTTAGAATGTATCTTCTGTGGAAAAGGGAGAGTTATTATATTTGTTTGATATATTTTGTGTTTTTAACAAATGAATATTCTTCCTTAATACTAAAAGAAAGAACTGAACCTTTTTTTCAGAAACAAATAAGACCGGTGTGTACAAAGAACAGAGATCCTACAGATTGTTGGATACATTACATAGTTTGGCAACCATTATCTAAGAGGACTGTGACTCTTTGGTATTGTACACCTGATAGAAATTGTCACCAAGCACCTTGCAAAATTGATAGAACATTTAAAATGATATGTATCACTAGAATAAGAACCATACATAGGAAGCTCATGGACTCTGAACTCACTTCATCTAGAGTTTAAATTTAAGCAAAATCTACAAGGTAAATTTTGGGGGCTCGTACCAATGAAGCAATGCAAATGGATTTTGAAAATGCAACAGTGCTTGCCTTACTTTTGATGAAGTTTAAAAATACATGCCATGAGCTTGTTGAAATTACTTTACAATGCCTTCTTCCCTTCCTATTAATATATTTCCACAAGACTGGTTTCCCTACCACAAGTAACACAATGAGAGTGTAGATAAATATTTCCTATAAATGGCCTTGTCCTCCATTCAACCTAGGTCAGAGAACGTATGATGGGGAAGTAGAGAAGGACACACACATTGAGAACATCAGAACTTCAAATATTGATGTCCCTGGTGTGACTCATTCTCCTAGCGTGTATATCTATGCTGTGCATGGGAAAGCATCATTTCTTTCATCACCCTGGATCGGGTAAAGATGCTAAATAATTATAAAAGTCATTCCCATGCAGTCATCTATGTGCACATTTTAATTGCAAAATGTGTATAGTTTTTGTCCATTTTCCCGTGTTATGTTTAGGCTAATTTGATTATTAACATATGGCTTTATGTCAGCTGAATATGAAATTGAAAACTGAAGCTTGCATTTTGAATGTTCTTTTCACATTCTATATTTTAATAATTCCATTTTAATGAACTTCATTAACATTCTGAGAATCTGAAAAGCACAGATTTGAACCGGCCTTCCAGGGCCAGGCAAGTGAGAGCCAGAGAAAACGAATATGTCATGAAGCAGCAGTATTATAGTTAAACCCAGTATCAATGGATTTTCCTGCAATCCATTTTACATTTTAAATTACTATTACTACAATCTGAAAAGCATATATGGGGAATTTGCAAAATATATGGAAAGTTTCATAAGCATTAATATTTTTAGCATTATTATTATTTTGGCATATACTCTTGGAGGCATAACTTGGTTTTTTAATGATAGGACAACAATTCTATCTTCTTTTCCATTTTATGTCATAAAGTATCTTTTCAATGCTGTCATCTAATTCCCATTTCTGTCATTTTTATTAGTTAATAATACAGTAATACTTAACTTATGGTAATTTTTCATAAAAGATGACCTAAGGTTTATATTTAATGGAGAAAATTGTTCATGCTTCATTTAGCCATTAATGCATGCTGAACGTACAATTTTTTCAGTTGCTTTAAAATCACCGTCAAAGCGAAGCCCACCATTATTTGTGTAACATTTTCCCATATTTTATGTGATTTTTTGTCTGGGCAGTTTAAACTAATCTTCTGTTCCCCCCATAAACTGGGCCTCCTCATTTTCATGATGATCCACTCAGCAAATGATAGCTTGTATAAACAGATTTTATCTTAAATTCTGTGGTGCAAAGAGTTAGACCAAATAATTCACATTAAAATAAAAAAAGTGTTAGAACCTGAAATATTCCTTTAAAAACAGTAAAAAATTATCCTTTCCTTTATGTCCTGTACTACCTCTATCCCATTATGCCACATATAGAGATACATTCTGCAAAAACGAGGTGAACTTGGGGCAGGCAGACATTGCATAAGCGAGAACTCTTATAGATAGAAAGGATTGAGAATTTCCAAGATAATAAACACACATGAGCTACTCTAACTCAAATGTATTGTTCTTGATTTATCTGTTTTTATGAAAGTTGTTTTGTTAAATGATTCAAACTGAAGTTTCACATTGTTCTAAAAACACACTACACAAAAGGTTGAAATATTGCCAAATAAATGTGAACTCAGATTCAAGGCCTACTGAGTCTCTTGAGATTTTTAGGCACACCTCCAAATATTTAGTTTAACAAATTCTCACTAACAAATCATTAACAAACTCACAAACTGAGAGAGGATGTTTTTGTATGTAACTGGAGAAAGTATTCCCATGCCTGATGAGGAATATTCTAGTATCTGTCCTCAGCCACCAGGGTATTTGTTGAAGATAGTTCCTAAGAAAATCACTTCATACCACATTTATTCTCATTTCTGATTCATCTCCAGCTGCTCACAGTAGCATTATATATAGGGAGACATATTATGCAATGTCCAGTGAAAGTGACTATGAATTCTACATTTTAAGAATTTTCTAATGAAAACATATATGTTAAATTAATGCCAGGAAGGGATTTCAACATCTTTCCTCTCAAAGTTTTAGAATATAAAAATGTTTATTTTAAGCATTGAATCAAAGTAATTATGATTCTGCATCAGGATTATCACTCTGGTTAGTGAGTGTTTAAGTTCATATCTAAATTTTCTCCTCGATTTCTGAAGAGGACATCAGTAGTGTTACTGATACTAAAATAAATTACATGAACAAAAGTTTTATTAGCTACTGCATAGTAGTAGTTCATAGTTCCTACGATACATTTAACATGTGGATTACCTTTTATGACATTCTAATGCTGGAAGATGGTAAAAAGTGTATCTTTCAAAAAAAATCTACAGATGTGTTTGGTAATAAGTCTTTTCACATACTATGAGATCAAGGTATCAGCAGATGTGAGATGGACAGTGTACATGTATAAGATGTGATTGTGATTTTCTTTATGAAGTGTGACCAAAATTACAGTAAAGGCTGCTGTCCGGTGCCATCCAACAGGAAGGCAGGTTTATAAAAACATAATGGTGTGTCTTCATCCACCTCACTCATGACATCTGGCTCTTCCCCCAAGTCAAAATGGCCATGATAGGTAAACGCTTTGAATTGATTCAGGACAGTGAGGCAGCCATGACAGTGCAACTGAAGACACCCCTGAAAGAGGACTCCAGAACTGCTTCAGAAAGTAGCAAGAACAATGGGATAGGTATGTTGGAAGCAAGGAGTATTTTGAGGAGATTAATGGCAATGTGTTTTAATGTAATACATTCTAAAAATTTTTAAAGCTTATTGCCATATGTATATATATATATATGTGTATGTGTGTATATATATATATATATTGCCATATGTATATATGGAGAGAAAGGAGAGAGAGAGAGGAGAGAGAGAGAGAGAGAGAGAGTGAGAGAGAGAGAGAGAGAGAGAGAGAGAGAGAGAGAGAGAGATTGACTATAAGATATAGGCTCACATAAATAGGGAGTCTAAGAGAAGTCCTACAGTCAGCCATTGGGGATCTGGGCCCCAGAAAAGTAGGAAATCCCATGGTGGAGACTGATGGCCTGAGACCCCTAGAACTTATTCCAGCCCAGCTCTGAAGGACTGAGAACCAGCAGCACTGAGTGCAGGAGAGGAACCATGTTCTGGCTCAAGCTTTCAGACAGTGTAGGTAAAGGAGGATGAATTGAATCCTCCTCCACCATTTTGCCCCATTGAGATCCTCGACAGATTGGCTGATGGTCCTCCACCCCAAGGAGCATGATCTGCTTTAGTCCACCTGCGAATTCCAGTGCTCGTTTCTTCTGAAAACATGCTCACAGAGAGAAATGTGTATGACCAGCTCTCTCGGCATCCCTGGACCAATCAAGTTGACACGTAAATACTTTACCTTTAGTAGGAAAAAATCGACAGTGTGATAGGGCGGGAATCACTAATCCTTGGAGGAGACGGGATTAGGAACAATCATGCGTGGGGGTTATTATGTGATAATTCAATAATGAGGATTTATTACAGCATATTTTACTTTTTTCTGCATGTATGAAATTTTCCTGAAACCAAGCTCTTCCTTATGAATGTCTCTCTAATGTTCTATTTGTATTTGCTGCTCTCTGTGAATCTTTTAAAATTCCTTTTTGCCAGCCACGCCGTGTTAGTGCATCCCCCTGGATAACCTACACCCTGTCTCTCTGTGCTTCTCTTTCAGGTCCCATGCACATGTCTATCATACTCCTACCTTGGCTGTACTTTTTTTTTTTTTTTTTGCTTACTTTCTTGTCTGTTTCCCAAATAGGCAAACATGCCAGAAGCCATATTGGGGCTCTCATGTCTGTGAGCATTTCCTGACTCACAGCACACAACAAATGCGAGTTTGGATGGTGAAAGTTCACACTTATTCTGTCACTTGTCCTCTGGATGGAGATGCACATTTCCTCCTTTGTGCTGCTGCTCCATTTTTTCTAGAAATGCTGGTCTGTAAATGTTAATTCACCATGATAAAATAATCTTGTTTCCCACATTGTCTTTAATAAACCTCCTCTACAACCTCAAGCCAATCTTGAGACATCACTCTCACTTACCTCTTGTGCTACTGTGACTTCAGGACAAGTTTTTCTTCCTGCCCAGAGATCTCATTCCAGATCACTGCAGTGGTAGACAGTGTCAGCATCAAATCCTTTTCTCCAGCATTCCCATCTCCACAAAAGGACATGCATTCCAGGAAAGTTTCATTTCCGGGTAGCTCTCTAACTTACCCAAGTTCAGCTTTCAAGAGATGTTGTGAGTACTGATGATCAGGAGAAAGGTTCCTCTGAAGGTATCCTTCACAGCTTAGTTGCAATGCCATTCTTGGTGGAAACTGAAATGAGGTATGATTTTCATTCAGCAGAGAATACTGGCACTCGCCAAGTCCTTAATAGTTTGAGGTCATGAGGACACGTGGAAGAAGTTGGTGGCAGTGTGGTCAATGGAAGTTTGACTAAATCAAAGTGAATCCTCATTTACCATCACATTTCCTCCATTCCTGTTTTCTTTGGTCTCCAGCAAGGATTTTTCTCCTCTTCCTCCTCTTTTTCTTTCAGTGTATTTTGGGGAGCTTCATATACAGAGTGATCTACTGCTAAATATAGAAATACTTTTTTAAAAACTTAAATAGGATGTGTAAAAGAGACTGAAAAAATATATACATGCAACAGTTGCCACCAATGAACATAAGATGGTGACACAGGAGTTTGAAAACAAAACAAAAATCTCCCTATTTATATCTGTCATATGTTTATAATTATATTAATTATGTCTGTATCTATGTACATAGACATAGATATATGATAAGTCTAGGATATACAGTAAATGTCTAGGAAATATGTCTATGTTCCAAGTTGGAAGAGTATTATAGTAGTAGTCTCCCCAAGTATTTTGTTGAGTTACAAAAGCAAAATGGTAAGATGTTCATTGGATTTTTGTGTGTCTTTTCCTGGGTTGCTTAGGGAGTTGATAAACTCTGGTATTGCCGTTTTAGTTCTACGTCTCTAGGATTCTAAGCAATTAAAAATGTGATCCGGAGGATAGTCCTAAAGAAACAATATTTTCTGAAATGGAAAATTGTTTTATCATCCCAAAGAATGATCCTTTATTTATTCTCTATCTGCCAACCCAGAATCAAAGGAGTAAACAGGCCCAGGAGAAGAAGTCACAGTAGTCAAAATTTGAAGAATTTAGGAATGACAAGGGGTCAATATACTCTGGCGCTAAGGAGAAAGAAGAGACATCTTGATGTGAATAGTAATAACATTGAACATTTCTTCAACAGAGTAGCTGTTGCAAAACTTTCTGGGCATGAATTGTTTTGTGCATAAACCTTTAGGGGCAAGGGAAATTCGATGAGGGTGTAATTCTTGAGAATATGAAATCTAAAAGTTAGACATCCCTTGTATTTTTTAGAATCTTTTACTTCCATGACCTTTTTGTAGCCTGGCGGTGCTTGGAAAGAGAAACAGGGAAATGACCAGCTCCTCTTAAATTATTAATTCACCTTCTCTCAAGGAAGTTAATGTTCTTGACAAAGCTTAACAGCAAATGTCTGGAAAGCTGGCTCCTCAGCCATTTCGGTATGGTGCAGTGGAAAGTCCAAGGGCTTTGTGGATTGACACGCCGTCATCTAATACAGCTACCAGTCCACTTGCAAAGCAGTTATGTGACTTTAGCAAGTCACATCTCTGAGGCCAAGCCCTCTATCAAGAAAATAGATATTCCAAATATTATAATACCACATGGATTTTAATGAAAAGCTCAGTACACCGATGCAATTTTATTGCTCTGGTTTTTGCTGAGTTTTGCAAGCGTAATACTAGGTGGAAAATATTTCTATGAGGCAGAGGAGCAAACTGTGTTACCTGTGTGCCAGATCAACTGCAAGACCTATTTTAACAAAATGTCGGTGTGTTCACAAAGAATGTCTTACAGGTCCTCAACCACACCTATGTTTTTATGCATTGTAGTCTATTTTCAGGATACACCAGTAGAATCAAGCACAGAGTCAACAGGTAATATATCACCCACAGAGGAATCGTGTTTTACATTTTTGAAGAAAATAGAAATACTTGACATCTGTCAGACGCGGTAAACACCTTGCTAGAGGTTGTTTAGAGTTGCTGCATTAACTCATGTTACCTTTCTTTCAGTGATGCCCTGTCATCACTAAGCTGAGTTTTGGGCTTTTGGCATGATAACAACCACAACATCAATAGCAAGAACTGTGTGGAAAATCAGTAAGGAACAGAAAAATCCTTACAGGTTGATATGAATCAGATTCAGAGATTTGCGAAGTTGGGCAATGCTCATGAGACATTCATATCCCATTAAATGATACTCATGGTCATTCAGAAATGAAATTCAGTATTCTTTCTCCCAGATAAATGTACATGATTTTAAAAAATGTTTCATTAAAGTGTTCCATATGCTTTTCTTAAGTTGCTTGGGCCAGTATTTAGTAAACAGAGATGTTAGGTCTTTGGATTAAGAAGCATCAATAAAAAAATGACTGAGGTGCTAAAGCCACATGCTTTCTCAAAGCTTGGGAAGCCCTGGACCAGTCTGTATCCAGTCTGAGGCCAGCAAGCTAACTTTAGTTGTCTTCTTGCATTAGTCACTTTTCAATTATTGCAATAAAATACCCAAGGTGACCAACTTATAATGAAGAAAGTGCTATTTTGGCTCATGGTTTTGGAGGGTCCAGTCTGTGGAAGATAGCCCTGTTCCTTTGGACCTGTGGCAAGGCAGCACATCATGGTGGTAGCACCTGTGGCAGAAGCTGCTCACCTCAAAGTAGCTAGGATATGAAAGAGGAAGACACTAGGATCCCATGATTCCTTTTCAGGGTACACTTCCAACTGATCGAAAAGCCCCCATAGGACCTTGCTCTCAAAAGCTCTACCACCTGCCAATAACTCCATGTCCTCAAGACCTAGCCTTTTCCCACAGGCCTTTGGAAGATGTTCCAGATCCAAACAATAGCACCTCTCTTGTTGAGCCCTTTGGATTCAATGCATTTTTCTGAACATCCATGTAAAACTTTGATTGGTTTTCAGTTGCTGAAGAATGCTGTTGCCTTGATGACCCTTAAGTACAAAGGTTTACCCAGGGGGGAAAAAAAAGCTTTTCTAGAGACACAAACTTGACGGTAGTAAACTAGTGCAGGGAATATAATATCTGGCACCATGGCACTGAGCCAGTGTGGTTTGGGAGGAATTACACCTGCCACGGGTCTCTGGCTTCATTATCCAGACATTTATTTACCAGCCATTTTCAAAGGCTCTACCAATCATTGAATCTACCTATTTTATGTCTTCTGCAAAGGCTGTGTTATTACCTTTCTTTCCAACCTTTCCCTTTGGCTCCTGGAAGGCCGGACTTTTATTTAGCTGTGAGGAAAAGCTCACAATTTAGAGCCATTGTTCTTTGTTCTTCAAAGGCCCCAGCTGCTGGTTTGAAGCTTTGAGCTGCTGGGTCACAAAATAATCTTTAGTGGATGAAATGCAGAGTTAGCCTCCCAAGTAAATGCATTTGGGACAACATATAGTTATCTCCCTTTGTTTAAAGCTAATGGATTCCTCACTGTTCTCTTGTTTGTTGATTATCATTTTAACCTCTTCATTTCTAATTTTCTTAACTATTATTATTAGGCTGCTCTGAAGACCTTTTGCAGATGATACCTGACAAATAACCAAGTACTCATCATTGCTACTTTCCCTTGGCAAGATAATAAAGGTTATTTTTGCTCAGAATGCATTTGGTGATACTGTGCCTCTTGCTTATTCACAGTCACTGATTCCCTTTGTGAAAGATGAGAATAAGAGTAATAATTTAACTGACAAAAAAGTCCCGCCATGATATAGATCACTCTATTTTTATATTTACACAGAAAGGGATAGCTTTACTCCAGACTACATGATACATGGAGTAGAATGTTACCCAAGGCTATGCATGTTTTGGGAAATAAACACAAAACCTTCTTGGGGAAGCAATGCATCCATTGACTGAAATACGTTTGTCAAATATGGAACCACTATACAGGAGCTTCAGTAACTATGAAACCGATGGCAGGCTTGTGTTTGACTCAGAGGGCTGGCTAAAGAAGATCTACCCTCACTCAGCCAAGTGGGAGTCATCCAGTGTTGAGCACTGAAAGAGAACAGAGGCGGTGGAAGGCCAAATTCACTTTGTCTGAGCAGAAATGCCCATATTCACCTGCACTTGGACCTTAAGAGATACTGGTCCTCCGACCTTTGGTTGTGGACTTGGCTTTCCTAGATCTCCAGCTTGCAGAGGGTAGATGGTGGGCCTTCCCAACCTCCATAATTGCACAAGCCAATTCCTGCAATGAACATATAGTTGTGGACATTAAGGGACATATTCAGATGTAGATGCCCTGTTGCAATGGTTCAGTTTCTCTGAAGAGCTCTAATAGTGTACCACCTTCCTCTCAGAGACTTCCGATCACATTTCACTGGTGTAATGTTCCTGGACTATAACATGGTTGTGGAAACACTTCACCAATGGAAAAGCTTCTCTGCTTGCTCTACTAATTATCACCTATCCTTCGGGAGCCAGACCTACAGTTTATGCACCTGATGGGTCACCTCTTATAACCTGGATTGCACATCATTCAAACTCCTTGTTCGTCTTTGTCCATTTTATGTTGCTCTGTGACCACCAGCAGATAAATTGTCAATGCTCTCTGACCAATATGTGTTGGTCCATTTGTTATGCAAAGGTTTAGAGAATTCCTGGAGTGTCTGGTGTTAGCTGGAATGCACTGGTTATTCTACAGTTAACTGGCCCATCTAACTTTGCTCAGACACCACGGGGATGCTCGGACACTGTGGAGACAGCTGGCCATTTATCTAACTTTGATGACTGTACCACATAGTTTAATGAGGTTGACATTTTTCCTTCTGTAATTTAATCCACGGGGACTCCTACTGCTGTGGAAATACTTTCTGAACCCTAGTATTTCCAATGGATACCACATTGCTGAGAGAAACTCTCCCCATGTACTGTAGGGAGACTTCCCTGGAGTCCCTAATGCTACAAATCTGACCAATACATATAATTTTGTGAAATTTAATTGGAGAGCTCCTGAGGCTGACCCTTTTCACCTACTAGAGTGCAAAATTTGTCTCTTCCTTGAGGTCACCCACTCCCCAAGGATAGCTCTGATTAAAATATGGAGCATGCATCCTCTCTTTACATTTTGCATTTAGGTAGACACAGCTTGAGGCTTCTTTATAATACAAGAAGTAATAGGTTTTGGTGAAAACGATAAGCTTTCTCCATTCAGTTGTCATTTTGGATTTGCTTCTAACAAGATGGGAACATACACACATTTGATTCAGTTAAACTGATAAGCATGCAGTAGTAATTAAATAACTAAAAAAAAAAAGGAAGAATGTCAGAAACTAAATAGGATGTTCAATGTGAGCTCTTTGCTCTTAAATCAGATATGTATCTACCGCTACCGAAAAAAAAGTTTAAAATAAAGGTATACTAACTTTTTCTACCTACAAGGAGAAAGAAGTTGCTAAATGTTACATAGTATATAAGATAGGAAGTAAATAAATGGGTGCTTATATTTTATATATGAATATATATAACACAATCAAAAGTTATAAACTATTTCAACCAATAAATACTTGTCTAAAAACTGGTCTAGATATTCTCTAGATAACAGAGGGTGATCTTTGCCCAGGGGACATTAAGAAACATCAGAGATATTTTGGTTTTCACAACTGAGAAGGTGTGGGGTAGTCAGGGAAGCATCTAAACATCTAGTGACAAAAGACCCAGCATCTTGATACACATGCTTCAGTGCATATGACAGCCTCTCCACATTGAAAAAATATTAGTAATACAAAGTTTGAGAAGCCTGGGTTTACAAAACAATTAAGAATATTTAGTTCTGATATTAGATATTCATTTTATTTAAATTTTCTCATTTTATTTTTGCAACTTTCCTATCAGTTTGTTCCCATTTTTTGGATGAAAAAATGAACAATGTTAAGTGTGGTAACTTAGTCACATAAATAAAAAGTGAGACAACCACATTCAAAGCACAATCTATGTTTTGAGCCACGTGACCATCTATTTCATATAGTGTGTAACTTCTGCATAAGTTTTTCATTCATTTAAAAAAGTAGTTTCAGATTACCGAACAATTTTGGACTGGTTGCTGTCATTCTCGTCTTGTAATTCAAGAGAGTAACTGGGAAGGATCAGAGCTAATAAACATGGCAGTCAGCATGCAAGATCATTCTTCTGATCCAAAGTCTGAGTATCCTCAGCAAAGTACTCCACGTCCACACTGGGAAGATTAGTCTAGGTTGTAAGCGGGGTAATGGTTTCCCAAAGCTACCCAGTACGGTTCATATCTGGACTGACCTAAAGCCTCAGGTGTTGAAGGGCTGGTCGCCAGTGCACCAGTAGCCAAAGCTGGGGCATTGGGAAGTGATTGGATCACAAGCGTTTGGATCTCATCATGAGTTAATCCACCTAGGAGTTCGTAACCAGATGGGCTGCTGGGAGGTGGTGGAAACTCTGGAAGTTGGGGCCTGGGTGGAGAAAGGAGGGCCCTGGAGCTGTGTGCTTTTGAAGGACATAATTGGTCCCCTTTCTCCTTCCCTCTGTCTCTGCTTCCTGGCTGCCGAGAGATGAGCAGCTTCCCTCCAACCTGATGTTCTGCCAGGATGCATCCCACTCACCACGGGCCAAAAAAGCAGTGCAACCAGCCCACCGCCAGCTGAAACCTCTGAAACTGAGTCTAAATAAATCTTTCCCCTTTTCAGTAGTTGTTATCAGGTATTTTTCCCCAGCACCAGAAAGCTAACACAATAGCCGTGTAAATGTGTTACATTACATAACTAAAGGAAGTTAAATTGCACATGGAATTAAGGTTGCTAGTCAGTTGACTTTGTTTTCCAGTACTGTGGATTGAACCCAGGACTTTCATATCCACAGCCTTTTAAAATTTCTTATTTGAGTCCCACCTGGGTTAGTTGCTAAATTGTCCAGCCTGGGCTCAAATTACAATCCTGCTGCCTCAGCCTCCCAGAGTGCTGGAATTACAGGCATCCACCACCATGTTTCCTATCAGTTGACTTTGAGCTAAGACTGCCTTGAATTATATGGGTTTTCCCAGTGGTATCACTTGGCATTGAAGTCCTTTCCTGTATTTGGGACATATACTACCATGTTTGTCTTCACAGTAAGAACAACTCTACCTTCTAATGACAGAAAAGAAATAGCCATGTGTTTGTTTACTGAGTCTCTCAGGCATGGCACAGGGCTGTGACAAAATACCTCTCAAGAAGGTATTGAGGTTGTCTATAGTGACTTAAACAATCAGAAGTGACGCAGAAGTCCTGTGAACCATGGAAGGGGTGCCCTTAACCTCTAGTTTCCAAGAACCATCAGAGCAACAAAATAGCATCAATACATGACCCATGATTCCTGAGAGCTTACAGATTTGATGATTATCATCCCACAAGGTTGCATTGCCTTTATGGTCCTCAAATCCCTAAATACCATAAAATAAAAGATGATTGGCCAAAGAACCCTTTAAGTATCCTCCTAACCTTGCCTCAAAATCTGCCTTCACTAAGACTCCTAAGTGCCTCAGGTTGTATTCATTCCTCTGAGAGATAATTACCATGCCTCTTCTCAGAGTTCCATGCTTAAGAAGTTATGGAGCTAAGAAGTTAAACAGTTCAATGGCTAAGAAGTAAGCAGTGCAATGTGAGAAGTCAGATGTGTCAAGTGCACAGAGTGGAAGGGAGCTCAGGAGGGAAGGTGGATTTTAATACAATTCTCAAGAAAAGAGGGGCTTGATTCCCATGGGGACAGATGGAGAACGAGCCAACATTCGCTCCCAATGGCAGAGGGCATGAACCATGCCTTGTTCAGATGGAAACAAATGGAAACCACACATATTTACCTTTCTGCCAGGAATCAATGGGACATGTTCACACTCAGGGTACAAAAGTTTTGAAATATACAAGAAAGTTCCCTGAGATGTGAGGCTTTTCAGGGAAGCACATTACAGACAGCATACAGATGATAAAATAGCTTTCATTACTTAGTAACAGGTGAGAAACGAATGTAGGAAGGATCCAGACTAAATTGAAGAATTCTTAAATACCCCTGTCTTCGCCATCTCAGCTATACTTTAATCGGCAACTGTAATAATAATAAAAAAACCAGTATGATTTTCTAGGCAGGAACAGTGATGAGTTCTGCAACTTCCCACATGGAAAGAGAAAGCCTGAAGAGGTGACTAAAGATAATTTCTAGTTTTGTTTTCCCAACACTGAGTCAGTGAATTGGCACCACTGACATTTGGTCAGTCGGGTAATCCTCTCCTGCCCTGGGTGTCGTGGGTGTTAAACACATCCCGGGCTTCTGTCCACTAGATGCCAGGGACACACTTCTCCAAGTTGTTTCCCTGAGAGGAAATTGCCTCTGATTGGAAGTATTGCTCTTGTGTCTTTGTTGATAGGCTAAGGCTGATGCTTGCCAACCACTAAAAAAGATTCTAGAGAATGTACCTTTTTGTAGCTCTCTTTCTCTGACTCCAGCGTTGAGCTGTGGTAGCTTTCCATCCCTATAACCAAATACTTATGGAAAGTGCCATGAGAACTAAAAAAAAAAAAAAAAATCAGACCCTCCAAAGTTAAAGACCCAAACCAAAAATGAGCATCTGAAATGAACAGACACTTGTCAGATGAAGAAGTAGAAATGGCAAATAAACACATGAAAAAACATTCAACATCAGTGGTCATTCGAAAGATGCAAATGAAAACAATGCTGAGATTCCACCTCACCCCAGAAAGAATGGCTGCTATCATGAAATCAACCGATAACAAATGCTGGCGGGGCTGTGGGAAAAGAGGAACCCTGCTCTACTCCTGGTGGGAGTTTAGACTGGTGCAACCATGGTGGAAGTCAGTGTGGAGACTCCTCAAACAAGCTAAAAGTAGAGGTTCCATACAATCCAACTATTGCCCTTCTTGATATCTTCCCAGAAGTTAAAAGCATCACACCACAGCGATAGATGCACATCCATGTTATAGCAGCACAGTTCATAATAGCTAAATCTTGGAAACAGCCCAATTGGCCATCAAATGCTGAATGGATAAAGAAGTGCTTTTCATAAACTACAATGGAGTACTACTCTGCTATAAAGAAGGATACTCTTGAGACATTTTAAGCTAAATGGATGCACCTTGCGACCATACTCTTAAGTGAAATAAATCAGACACACATGTTTAAATATTGCGTCATTTCTCTGGTGTGAGAAGCCATAAGCAGATATAAGGACCAAAATGTGTAATAGATAATGGGAAATGGGAAGAAAATGTTCAAAGGAGAAGGGGAACAAGGGAGGGGAGAGGGACAAAGGCAAGAAGGGGCACGAAATAAAGGAATAGAAGGAAAAAGTGAAAAAAAACCTTTTGTAAATAAGGAGGGGAACAGGGGTGGAAGAGAAGAGGGCAGAGGAATGGAAATAAAAGAAGCAGCAAGCTATATCACGTACAGGTACAAATTCCATATGATGAGTGTTATTATGTATATCTCACAAGTACAATAAGAAAATCATCTTAGAAAGAGGAAAGGCTTATTTACCCCCACAGTCCCGGAGGATAATCCGTGACCAAGTGACCCCATGGCTTCCAGCCTCTGTAGGCAGAATGTGGTAGTGGGGGCCACTTTTCCTTATCAATGGCGTCTGAACCTTTGTCCCTTTCTGTGGTATCTATGGTTGCTCCCAAGACTTCCAGTCTAGGGTCCCGGGGTTTTTTCTTGCATTTATCTTGAAAGAGCAGGCTACTGTTCCCTTAGTGCCATATGGAACCATCACAACGAATCCCATGCATTTCTACAATTAATAGGCGGCTTGCTGTGACTCATATGAGGACCCAGAGCACTGGCCCCCTTACCTGTGTCTAATTTGCCGCCAAGGAAATTTAGGGGGTATCATCCTGTGTGATAGCACTGCATGTTTTAGACACATCTTCCTCTGTGACATTCTGCATCTAGTTCAGAAAGACTTCAGAGCATTTCAAATGAAGCATCTGTCTAAGACTGAAGTATGCCTGTGCAAAAGAAATGACAATTACACCCAGAATATTTTCTTAACATTGCATCTCAAGTGGCAATTCCAGACAGCGGACTTATTTTTTTGTAACCTGTTTCACAGCTTTCTCCTGAATGCAAAATTTATGGGATAATCTAAAGTTTTAGGATTTGAACAGTAACTGCGGCACTCTTTTTCATTTTCTACAGCCTTTCTTCTTTGGACCGCATGGCAAATAAATATGTTTTATGGCTGTGAGCTTCAGGTAGGTTTTAAAAGTCATTTAAGGATGTACTTCTGTTATGTTTGGGATCAAATCTTGATGAACTGTCCGCTCTGCCTAAGCCCTGAAGAGAACCCACTGCTTTATGAAGTGGGACAGTGGCTACAGAATAAGAATAAGAACAGATGTCACAGATCATGTTCAGAAATAAAGGCATCCAGTCACTGCTATCAGGTGTCTTGTCTGTCAGTATGGGTTTGGAGACAAGGTAAATCTTGCTGTATTCCAATGCGTAAGCAGAGAGAATGGATGTAAATTAATGCTAACACCTGATTAGGAAGC
Source organism: Heterocephalus glaber (assembly GCF_053883595.1). Lineage (NCBI taxonomy): Eukaryota > Metazoa > Chordata > Mammalia > Rodentia > Bathyergidae > Heterocephalus > Heterocephalus glaber. Next base: position 2,077,738 of record NW_028258189.1, read on the forward strand.
CAGGAAAGGTGCTACATAGTTCAGTGAGTCTACAATTCGGGGCAAATAAGTTTTAATTCATTTTTATAGGCATCATGTCATGAATTCCCAAGTCTTATCTCTTCTATACCACTCAGGGACTGTCTTGCTATGCTCTGAAACAGGAAGAATTTATAAATTCTGTATGAATTCAACCTTAGGGCTCTCCGGGAGAACAATTTCAAACCTATAATCCTAACACAAGTCAAACTCCCCTGTGAACAAGCAATGTGGCCCCAGATGTTTTCTGGATGTTTACACTTGACTGTTTTGCCATTATTGACATCTTACTGTGCTCTATACTGAACTTCTCTCTTTAAAATTTATCGAGAATTACCTCTGAGTATGACTTTTCTATTTCCTATAATGGCATCATTGTTTTCCAAGCTCATGGACTACAAAACTTGATTTCTTTTCCTCTATCCCCCTGTACTTGATTGGGTCTCCAAGTGCATTTATTTTTATTTCTTTTTCCCCCTTTTTGCAGTACTGGGGATTCAACTTAGGGATACTCTACCATTGAGTTACATCTTTGTCATTTTTTCCCATTTTTATTTTGAGACAAAGGCTCCCTATGTTTCCCAGGTTGGCGCCAAACTTCTGAGCCTCGAGCCTTGGCCTCCTAAGTAGCTGGTATATTTTTCTTTTTTATATTATTTTTCAATTTTGTGACATTTAATTACCATCCTACCAACCTGAGCCAACATCAAGCCTTTTTTATTTTTCATGGATGCTATCTTTAGAGGCTCTTATTTTCCTGGTCCCAGTCATTTTCCCAATTCCAAAATGAATTTTTCCCATTACACCATTTCCCTATTTAAAAAACAACAACAATGGGGTTTCTATCTTTAAAAGAACATGTATTTCTCAGCAACACACTCAAAGGCTCTAACGATCTGGACATAGCCTATATTTCTGCTGTTTCTCCCCACCAAGCTAGAAATCAATCACCACTCTCATATTTGACAATTAATGTAATATCCATAATTGCTTTAATTGTCATACCCTTAGGTCATTTGTTCACGGTCAGTAAATAGGTTTAATACTTTCATGTCCACTCTAATTTTGCATGTCTGTAGTACTACACACACACCCCAAAACACAGAGAACTTTTGCTGAATGAAGCCAGTTGATGGGGTGGGGTTGTTCTAGGACAGTAAGAACAGGATCAAAGCACATTATATACACGTATGGAACCATCACAATGAAACCCATTAACTTATTCAATTAATACACACTAATAATTATAATAAACTATCTTAACATGAAGCCAGTTGGCTATCTGTGGGATTATTACAATGACTACCATAAAATCTGATGAGACATAAACCTCATCCAGTAAACTCTATTTTTGTGATTTGTTATTTTTAACTAAATAACATGAAGTCATCCTATAGTCAGAATTACAGCCAAGGGAAAGACTTAAAGGGTTAATCTTATACAAAATAAAATTATGCTTATTAATTTACTTGGTAAATGGTGGCAAATTGGTGAGGGTTATTTCATGCAGTTACATATCGTATTTTCTGGGTACCCTCTATGTGGAAATACAGTGCCTGACGTGGAAGATGATTAATAAATAAGGGAGCCAGTAAGCGTGCAAGATGCTTTTATCTATTGTGAAATTTTAAAAATCAGAATGAAGGGGCCAAGGATTTAGCTTAGTGGTTTCGCTACCTGCTACACAAGCGTAAGGACCCAAGTTCGATCCCCGGTACCAAAAAAAAAAAAAAAAAAATCAGAATGAACAGCGTGAAGTGCTACAGAGTAATCCATGTGATGACTTTAGATAAGAAAGGAAAAGATGAGAGGTGATGGAGACATGCCAGTCCTGACGTTGACAATGCGTTCCTATCGCAGCCGTGGGGGTGGGGGGGTGGGGGGTGGCGAAATTTACACCTTAGACCACAAAGGAATAGATACTGACGCCCCAGGAAACTGGACAAAATAGACACAATGATCAAGACAAGAAGGTGATTGCTCATTGTATAAGCCTGACAGTTGCCTTCATTGTGTGCCAAGAGGACATTTCTAGGCTGTCCAAACCGAAGAAAATAATCAATTGAGTAGAGAGGACAGAAAATTAAAGTTCAGTGTGGCAGAGGTGGTGACAAGTTGCAGAACAGAGTTCAAGGAAACATGGAACTCGGTAGAGAAACATCCCTAAAAAGCGGCATAGAGGTCCGTGCTGGGTCATCTTGATGGTCAACTCAACTGGATCGGGATTTTCTTAGAGGGGTGATTGGATTGTAACGGCATCACCCTCAAAAAGGGCGTAGCCCATTGATGAGCTCATAACGGAGCGGACTGTTAGGTGGTGGGATGTTGGTCATATATGTACCAAGGTTAAATTACCCCTGGAGAAATGGTTACCCTAGCAACGCCTTGACTAATCTTCAAAACTATGCTCGACAGCATCCATACAACCTAGAAACCATTTAAATCTACACCAGGTGAAATTGCAAACTCCTAAAAGAAGATAAATTTCAGACTCCAAAATAAGTAATGTGCTTGATGTCCAGCCCCTAGTTTACGATTCCCTACACAGGCAGAAGATCAGGAGAGCACGATATATTTTCCATGATAAAAATGAACCCAAGGAACCAGACTCAGAAACTAAAGAAGGGATAGGAGTAGCAGAAAAAGGATCTTAAAACAGCTGTTATAAACAGGCTCAATATGGATCAAGGATTTAAAAATACACAAAAGAAAATTGGAAGATTTTTTTTTTTTTTTTTTGGTACCAGGGATCGAACTTGGGACCTTCTGCTTGTGAGGCGGGTGGTGGAACCACTGAGCTAAATCCCCAGCCCTATGGAAGATTCTTTAAAAGAACTAAATGTGAGATTTCTTGAGATTAAAAATCAAATACCTGAGATAAAAATTCTCTGTACAAGGTCAACAGGAAATTACAAGATGTGCAGAAGAAAATATGTGTGAATTTGAAGACACTGAGATTGAAATTATTGAACAAAGTCATAGAAATAAAAGCACTAGAGAAAGAAAAGACTGTCATATGGCCTAATGGATATTTAATGGTAATTACAGAGGTAGGTGATGAAAGGGGAAGAAAAATATTTGAAAATAATGATTGAAATTTTCCTAAATTTAATGGAGACTATAAAATCATGAGTTGCATTGAATGTTACAAATCCCAGTTGGAATACAATGTAAAAACCCACAAAGCAAGACAAATTTTGAGCAAATTGACTAAACCTAGTACTAAAAAGAAAAATCTTAAACTATAGGAAAAAGGCATGTTACATAGAGGTGTAAAGATGGTAATTGCTACAGCTATTTCTCAAAAACCCTGCAAGCCATAAGACAGTGAATTAACATTTAAAGTAGTGAAAAGAACGTATAACTCTTTATCTATAAAAAGAAAAATCTTTGAGAAATGAAAGTAACTCTAAAATTACTTTTTAGGGCTGGGGATGTAGTTCAGTGGCACCATGCCTGCCTTGCAAACTCAAGGTCCTGAGTTGGAAGTCTGGTACTGAAGTGGGGGAGGGTTACTTTTTAGACAAATAAAATGAGAGAAAAATTTATGGTCAATAAAACCCTTGTACCAAAAACATGAAATTTCTCTAGGCCTCAAAATGGTAGCGGAAAAATATATGGATTAAATTTTAAAAAGAATGCCAGTAATTACATACATGCGAGTAAATCTTTCACTTATTATTGGCATAAAACAGTAACAAATATAAACTTTCAGTTAACGACACAGGCAGAAGATGACTACATAGGAATGCAAAACTGAAAGACTGAATCTGCTTCAATAAATTTGGTTGTAGAAAACAGATTCAGATATTTCTCTGGGAGAATTTTTCCTCTAATATTCCCTAGAGGAAGGGAGAGTATGGTGCATCAATAGCTTTTTAGTTGACCTTCTCACTCGGACGTGGCTTCGCGTGACCAGCTCAGTCTGAAATGGGATTGTGCTAATTTGCAAGGGGAAACAACAAGAAGGGAGGGAAGAGGAAGGGAAAAGGGAACAAAGAGGCTAAAAGGAAAAATGGAAATAAAACTTTTGTAAATAAAGATGGGAAGAGGGGTCAAAGGGAGGGGAGAGGAGGGGAGTGGACAAAAAGAATTAAGATATATTATGTACAGGTACAAATGCCCTATGATGAACATGCTTATTATATCAAAAGTGTACCAATAAAATTAATTGTTTAAAAAAGAAGCTACCTCCAAATCTCTCTCTCGAGATGTACCTTTCAGAAAATACTTCTATCAGATTAAAATCTCGCATGCAAAATATAAGTAAAAACACTGACTATACTAAGAAGCAAGATTATGTAGATGAACTGAATTCTACACTGTACACAGACACACAATTGCTCCAGATATAAATTTTTATGTTGGACCAGGACCATCTGACAAATAGTAGCTCATGTTTCCAAGGGACCAGGTCTGAGAAAGCCATAATCTGAACTTGTGGTTTGGGGAGCAAAAAGCTGAGCTTTATTCTCCCTCAAGACTCATAACAATCTTGCCACACCCCCGGAAGACTTGAGCAATCCAGCCAGCAAATAGTTACACATGACCATGACCAACCCTACCATTTCCAAGGGACAGCTGGGCACTTTCCTTTCTGTGAAAATCAAATGTATGAAGAAGTGACTCATCCAAATGTGACTTGGTGATTTTTCTTTCATTTCAACTCAATTACAAATATTTTGAGATGGTATTCATACTGTATTATGAAACACATCCAGTGTTTTCCAAAAGAATCTCTTTGTTTAGAAACCATGCAGTGAGCCAGAAGAGTTTCCATCAACATTTTCTATAAGACTTCCCTGGCTTTGGCAGTTGTTTGTGACAACCATCTGATTAAGTTATTTAAAAGCCATAAGTACAAGAGCAAATAAGAAAAGAGACTTCACCGTAAAGTATCTTCAAGATGTAACTCTGTGTTCCCAAATTTAGCACTGCAAATTCCAAATTGAATCCAAATCCCCTGTGAGGAGGCTTTCAAGACTTGCTGCCTTCAGCTTACTACTCTCATGGGTAATGTTAATGCTCCAGGTGAATTGTATCTGTATGCTCATTTTACACTTCAGTAGAAAATCTTTCTCTCTCTCTCTCTCTCTCTCTCTCTCTCTCTCTCTCTCTCTCTCTCCCCCCTCCCTCTCTCTGTTTCTCCTATCTGTCCCATCTATCTGTCTATTTTATCTACCTATTGGATAACTATTTATTTTATCTATATTATCTATCATTTGTCTATTTATCCATCCATTCCATTGTCTCTTCTATGTATCTGTTCTATCATCTATTCATTCCATTTATCTATTCCATGTATACTATCCATCCATTGTCCATTCAGCTATTGCCTATATATATATTCATCCTATCTATTGTCTATCTATCTATCTATCTGTCATCTATCTCTTCTGTCTCTTCTATCTATTCTACCATGTATCCATTCAATTTGTTTATTTTATGCATACTACCATCTATCTATCATGTATACAGTTATCACCCATATATCTGTTCCATCTAGTTACCTAGCTAGCTGTCATCTATTCCATCTATATGTCTATCTCTCTATTCATCTATTCACCTATCTAATCTACCACCTATGTATCTATATACAAAGGCATCTATGTATCTATCATCTCTATATATCTAATCTATGTACTAATTCATCTGAATTCATACTTTATATAAAGAGTGAGATTCTACTTCTCCAAAGGGAACCCTTTCTACCTCCTTTGGGTGTGCCCTTACAAGAAGCATTTCTCTAGCCCAGAATTCCCAGCGTTGCCCAGTACAATTTTCTCTAATGATGAAATGTTATAAAATACATGGTGTCAATAGCTATACATAGCTAGAAAACTAATTTTTAAATAGTGTTTAATTTTATATAAGTACATAGCCATATGTGTCTAAATCCTTCCATCTTCAGAGCATTGGTATAGAGAATTAAGAAGAAAAAATTCAAATCCAAGTATGGAAAGAAGAGACCTCTGTAAAATCTCAAAGCCTCACTGATGAAGTTCTTGGAAAAGAAACTAAGGAAGTCAGTTTCCAGCCAGGCAAACCCCCTCCCATCTCACCTCAGGGACATTTGGCAGTGTGTGAAGACATTTGGGCTTGTCACTGTGCTTGAGGAGCTGATGGCCTCAGATGGGTAGAGACTAGGATGATGGCCAACACATGATGGAGCTCAGCACCATACCGTACAGAATTCGTCAATGCCCACAACACCAAGGTGGGGAAGCCCTGCTTACAGGAAGACTAGGTAAAATGAGTGCTTGAAATCGAAACTTCTCTGGACATTTAAACCAGCAACTTGGAATTTTTGGAATTCTGTCCAGCAAGTAAACAAGTAGCACTTCTGATAGCATGTTCATGCATCTTTTCTCTTGAAGCATGAAAAAAGCAGAAAGTACAGTGAGTGTGTGATTCTCAAACCATGGCAATGTTAACTTCCGTAGTGAATGTGCAGTTTACACTCCCACCAACAATGACGAAGGGTACCTTTTTCCTGAGTGCTCATCAGCTTTTGTTGTTATTTCAATTCCTGATGACAGCTATTCTTGCTGAAGTAGGATGGAATCTTACTGTTGTTCTAAATTGCCAATTCTGTAATGGCCAGAGATGTTGAACATTTTTTCATATACTTACGGGCCATTTGTGCTTCTTCTGGGGGTGATAAAGAAAATGTGGCATTTATGCACAATGGAGTACTACTCTTCTACAAGAAAGATAAATTTGAGTCATTTGTAGGAAAATGGATGCACCTTGAGACCACAATGTTAAGTGAAATAAGTCAGACACACAGGCTTAAATATTGCATGATTTCTCTTACATGAGAAACCTAGAGTATAAATAAATTAAAGAGCAAAATACAAAGAGATCATAGGAAACAGGGAGATGGATCTTTTGCACATGGGATGGGAACCAAGAGAGGGAGGGAGGGAGAGGGCATGGGGATGAGAAAGGAACTGAGCCGTGCTATGTACATGCATCGACTCCCCAGAGGACTTCACGGTCATTATGTACTGCAAACACGAGCCAATAAAAATAAAAAATAAAGAAAAGGCTAGCAATGAATACCTGTCAAGTTAAAAGGGCCAAGTGCTGGAGAAGTCTGTTCAGCTTGGCTTCAGTTTAAGGGTATCAAAAACACAATTTTTAAAATGCCACTTGGCGCACTGGCTCTTAAGATGAGAATTACTCTAGGAGACTTTGCGGAACTAGGCATGCAATGTCTCCTTTCCCCAGTAAGGCAGTGAATGAGGCTATCAGTGTAAGCCAATAAAACAGAGAAAGTTGACAAATATCTTTACTTCTGGCCAAGAATCTTTTAGGAACAGAGCAGAGTCTTAACATCATCTGTAAGCCAGAGCTAAGGCCAGTACACCATAATGCAAAGGGATGCCCATTTTGCTGACTCAATGACAGATGACCATTGTGTGACAATTCTGCTTCTGTCTCCATCTCTCTTCTGCGACAGTGCCAGTTAGGATGGCCTTTTCCCATGTTCAAAGTGCAGGCCATAAAATATTCTGGGGGAAACTCACAAAGAAAGGAACACCCCAGTAAAGGCAACAGTTCTAGAAGAGTTTGGATTTCTGACAGGCATTTTCTACATATTGGATTAACAGCTTTGCATGAGGAAGGGGTACTTATTCAGGCCTCCTCTGGAGACTCTCAGAAAGAAGATTTCTGTGAGGTCCAAACTAGAGTCAAATTCTTCCTCGTTACTGAAATTTAGTTGCTTGGGAATGAACATAAACCAGAAATATAATTTAAATAAAAAACAAAGATGGTTTTGTGTTTTCGAAAGGAGGCCTCTTTCACCCTTAGCGTGGGTCGCTGGTTGGGGTTTCTCTTTCCACACCACGAAGACCGTACATGTAATTACTGTGCTCAAATGCTGTGTCCAAGGCCCACTCAGCTCCTGAAGGTTGCATTTAATCACTCCTCACTGTAAACTCAGCTGCTGATGGAAAGATCCCAGAACAAATCTCTACTGTCAGTGGACTGAAAAATGGTGCTAAAAGTGGACCTGGGGCCAGTTTTCCAAAGCTAAGACTTGAAGCATTGTTGCACTCTTCTGAAAAGTACTGGGCATATTACACACTGCCAGAATTAATCAATTGCCCGTTGGCTATACCTTTGGAGAAATATCTCCACCCTAAGGAATCTAGAAATCCACAGTGAAAGATAAAACCTGGGAAATCCATGGGTGGCAAAGTCTTTCAAGTTATTGAACCAAATGGAAGCAGTCATAAGAGAGGCCTTTGGTTTAAGAGAATTGTTCATACATTTGTCCCAATTTCAATTTTTTAAAAAAGATCTTTCAAACTGCATGAACAACAGAGATTTTTTTAAAATGAGAAAGAGAAAAAAAGGTCCCAGATGTAATTCTTTTGTGTTTCTTTCTGTTCTTGCTGGGGCTTACAAGTTATCTTGTGTTGGAATGAGTGAGAGCAACCATTGCAGTAACTAAACATTGCAAACAATACTGTACATTAGTACAACTCCTTGGAAAATGATTTGGAAATAAGTACCCAAATGTATACAACTCCATACTGTATTTCTATTCAGAGTCCATATTTGTATGGATTCATGTTGAGAAAATCTAAAACATGACAAAAGCTACTGGGTATGGATATTCATATGGTGAAAATTACCAGCATATGTTATATCTGGTTATTTGTGGAGTATTACCTTAAACTGTCATAGACTCATTTAATACTATATTAATAGGACAATGCAGTGGCATGAAAATATTGTGTCTAGGTTATGGAAAAATCTTGATCGTGTTCTTTCTCATCTCTTCCTTTGCAGTAACATACCCACAGGAGTGGTGGAAAACTATGGGAAATGTGTTTTAGGTCTTGAATTTTCCCAAGTTTTCCAGGTGGAGAGAAAGAGAGAGAGAGAGAGAGAGAGAGAGAGGAATCTTAGGCTTACCTTTATGTTGCATGTAAAAGTCAATAACCAGTAATTTAGAAGAATCAGGATACATCTTTGAAACAGGGGGCAAAGCCATTAGATTTTCCTCACTGGTGGGATTCTTCCTCCTGCTTTTCATTCCCTACTGGGGCACTGGAGAGACAAGATAATGGTCCCAGGGATGTGAGTCTATGTAGCTCCTAGACCTTTTCAGGTCCAAAGCCCCATGGAACACACTTCCTGGGACATGAGAAGCAGAGATGAATCACAGCTTGTACCTTGTTCAGAGTCAGACCATACAGAAAGGAAAAACTTTCCTGGCCACCCAGAGTCTTCTAGGATATCAGACTCATGTTCACAGGCAATATTTCCTACTCGAGAAGAAATAATGGTAGGGGCAGACGAAACATGTCAAGAGAGTTATAAGAATCTTAGAAGAGTTATAACTAGAAAACAACATACGGTGCCAGAGCCATGCAAAATGAGGTTCTACCATGTGTCCCAGCCTTCCCGTCCTTGGGGAAACATTTGCAGGAAATGAAAGAAACACATCAAGGGTACCCGCACGCTCATATTTGTTTCAGCACTGTTCACCATAGCTAAGATATTGAACGAGCATAGGTGCCATTAACAGATGAATGGATAAAGAAAATGTGGTAGCTGTCTATACAACAGAGTATTATTTAGCCACAAAGAATGAAATCTTGTTATTGGAAACAAAATGAATGGAACTGGGGATCATTACGTAAAGTGGAATAAACTGACACAGAAAGACGAGTACCGCATGTTGTGCCTCAAATGTGGAGGCTGAAATAAAACTCCCCAAATATAGCATGGTGATTAATAGAGATTGGGAAGAGTGTATGAGGGGAGGGTGGGTAAGAGGAAGTTGGATTAGTGCATGCTGTATGCATGTATGGAAATAGCACACTTAACCTCGTTAGTATATACAATTAATACATGGTAATTAAACAGAGCATTTTTTTTTAAGAAGCAAACAGTCTCAGAGAATGGTAATTGCCAAGAATTGAAGAATCACTCTAAACATTCTCATAACAGGACAAAAGGAAATATACATCAAAAATTAAAAAGCGAGAGAGTTGTAATTCAGTGCCTATCTTTAAGAGGCACTAAAGACCATTTAGATAAACAGATATCCATCTATTCTCCATTGCTGTGACAAAATGCTGAAGAGTAGGTCATGTATAAAGAAAAGAGGTCAGGTCACAGTTCTGGGTGCTGAAAGTCCAGGACTGGGCAGCCCCACGCATTGTCCTGCATTGTTGAGGACTCCTGATGGTTGACAACACGGTGGGAGTGTGTTCAGAAGGGATTGCGTGGTTAGAACGGAAGCAGGAGGGCCCACCTTGCTCTTTGTAATCATCCACTCTCCCAGGAACTAACTCACTTTGGGAGATCATCGTTAATTCCTTCCTTCTGGAGACAGAGCCCCGAGTGACATACTACTTCCAACAGTGCCACATCTCCTGAAATTCCTGTCACACTGGAGACGAAATTTCCAACACGTGAATCGTTGAGGGACAAACCACATCTCAATCATAGCAGCATGTATTAGTATCACTGCCTTAGTTAAAGTAAGTGGAATTGCACTACGCACACTGCTATCGTTCTTCATCTTGCAATCCTTACTATTACTTCGTGAAAATCAGCAAACCAATACAGAAATCTCTACTAGTCTAGTTTATAAAGATGTTTAGGAGTATTGACAATGAATCCAGATGACTTTCATTCAGATTGAATCCCCTACCTCCTATCAGTGAGATTTTTGGATACATAACTCCACTTCCCTAGGTTTTAGTTTTCTCTTTTATAAAATGGGAAAAAATATCACTGAATTATCAGTGTATTACTATTTTTTTCATTAAGTTTATTGGTACATTTTAGATATACAATATGATGACATTCATCATTGGGATCTTGTACCTTTACGTGATACACCTTGTTTCTTATTTTTTCCCCGTTCCCCTGCCCTGCCTTCACCCCCTCTGACCCTCCCTATTTACAAAGACTTGGTTTCCATCTTTTCATTTTCACATATTGATTCCATTCCATTCCCTTCTTTCCTTTCCCCTCCCCCTCCCACTTCCCCTTCCCCTTTGCCCCTTTTCTTCCTATTTCACATTACCTATTATACCTTTTAGTCCTCATTTACACTTTTAGTTTTTCACACCAGAGAGACTATTTGGTATTTACACATGTGTGTCCTATTTATTTAAAAGCATCAAAATGTGCCATGAATACAAAAGAATGTGACCCACATGACAAGCACAGTACGGTGAATATGTATTATAATTTACTCTTCTTAACAACAGCACCATATTTTATAGAAGTCACTGACAATTGCCCTAGTGAGGTATGTTTTGTCATTCCCTTATTCCCCTCATTGCAAAAATCTTTCTTTTTTTAATTAAATTCCTTTATTGGTACATTGTAGGTATACAACACAATTACATTTCTCTTTGGGAATTGTACCTTTACATAATGCATCTTGGTTCTTATTTTTTCCCCATTCCTAGCCCTCCCTTCATGCTCTCCACCCTTCCCTATTTACAAAGACTTTATTTCCATTTTTTCCATTTCTCATCATTTTTTCCTTTCCCTTCTTTCCTTTCCCCTGCCCCTCCCACTACCCCTACCCCTTTGGACCTTTTCTTCCTATTTTGCATTATTGATTATTCATTCTAATCATTGGTACATTTTAGGTGTACAGTATAATGACATTCATCATTGGAAATTTGCACCTTTACATAGTCTCTCTTGGTTCTTATTTTTCACCCTTGCCCAGCCCTCCCTTCAACCCCTCCATTCCTCCCTATTTACAAAGATGCAAAAATCTTTCTTAGACAGAATATCACTGTTCATCTGTTCCAATGCCTGCCAACTTTTAATTATCATATTTGGTGTCAAAATCATTAACCTTGAGGAACTGTGAAATATTTGCAGCACAATTTAAGACTTGATTTACACAAATCTGTTTTCTGCCTGATTACTTTAGAAATAATGACAGCGATAATGACATTGATGAATAACTGATATATATATATATATATATATATATATATATATATATATATATTTCAAGCCCTGTAGAGGAACTACCTACTTTAATCTGAAATTCTTTTCAAAGCAGACCAACCTAAAGGACAGCCTCTTTAGGAAACATACACTAAAATTGTCTTTAAAAGAAAAAGAAAATCTTTTGTCATATTAGTTTTTAAGATATGCTTATTTAAATATTGTAAATATTGTTTGTTTGGTTTTTTTGATACTGAGGATCAAACTTCACCTACAACATGACTCTCACTCCTTCCTGGTGGAAATCTTGAGTAGACTAAGCTGCCGTGATGCATCCCTATTCTTTCTGCCTGGATTTCCAGCCAACACCGAGCATTTAGTGAGTATTCTCAGGTCCCGGTATGTGCCAGGCATGGATTCCCTGAACCGGAACTGAATAGATAAGGTCCTGATCAAGAGTACATGGAGAGGGCCAGAGATTTAGCTCAGTGATGTCACTGCCTGCCTTGCAAGTGCAAGGTCCTGAGTTCGATCCCCGGTACCAAAAATAAACAAATAAATACATACATACATAGACTACATGGAGAATGTGGAAAGAAGGAGAATAACCCAGATGAATAAACAAAAAATATATCATTTTAGATTGTGGTTAGTGACAAAAGAAAAAAAGGCAACGATGCAAGATGACAGACGGGAAATGCAAGGATGGAGATACAAAGATCGGGCTTTCTCCTCTCCTTTATGATTATTCTTCATCAAGCTTTTCCTCTTCTCCCTCTGTGTAAACAAGTCCAGAATGCCTTGTATGTGTTTGGTCTTGTTTGTATTTTTCTTCCTGTTACCACAGTATCGATACATAAAATCAATCAGGTGTCATTCTTTTCTCATGATACACTCTGACTATCTCTCTTGCCTCCACTCCAAATATTTTTAATGCTACAAGCTCTAAGTTATTTCTTTTCATTAGGAGGTTTCAGCAAAAATGCCCAGAGTCTCTTTTCTTTGTAAAACACAAGATCCCCTGGCTAGTTCCAGCAAGGGGCCCACTTAGTTTTTCTTGATTCCACTTAGATTGGAAGCATCTTACACCCCGGTGACAGTGCAGGGTGCTACAAAACTAAAGTTCATGACTCCCTGTCGATTCTCTCAGAGACCTGATAGGAAATGGGAGAAGAGTAGCCACAGGCCTCCAATTACCCTTCAGTACCCATGAAAAATTGGTTCTAAGACTCTTCGCAGACTCCAAGTCCACAAAGAAACACACACATCTTCCCACATATGAGTCATCTCTAGGTCACTTCCAAGTATATTCGCCCATAAAATGCGAGTGGTAAGCAAACACTTGTGAAAACTGTATTGTTTAGGGAATAATGATAAGAAAAGCGTCAGTACATGTTCAGTACAGGAGTAGTATTTTTTTAAAAGCAGTTTTGACCCACAGCTGGCTGAGTCTGAAATAGGAAGGGCATATGGTAGCTTGAATAAGTGGGATCTGGGCCACCTCAGATGTTTACACACCATAAAATGATACGACGAATTCCATCCCTTAATCCAGAATAGCCGGGAGATGTGTCACGTGTGGCATTGGATGGAGTCACCCACCCGATTTCTTCATGGGAGACTGGGCAGTGTGCTGTATGTTTTTTCCTTTTTTGAAAACAGAGTCCTTCGAGCATGCCTCAGGACCCTTCCAGCTTCTTCAACCAGCACACATCCATTTCCGAAATCCGAAGCCCCAAGTGGGAATTTAGCGGAATCATCATCCGGTTTCTCACTAAACCACTCAGAATCGACGGGGCAGGAAAGGCAGGAACAAGGACAACCCCAGTGACCTCAGCTGAAGACGAGGCACCTGCTCAAAAGTAGCCGTGAACACCACTCAGCGTCCCAAATCCCAGACTCCCAGGTTGCTGAAAGAAAACGATGTTGGTCCAGTGCTCCAACCTGGGAATCTATTAGCTGAAGCACATGGCATTCTGGTCACACCACGGGTGTGTGGCCTATGTCACCCAAGCTTTCTCAGGTGCCCTTTCCAGAGAAGAGAGCAGCAAGACCTTAAAACCCAAGGGTCCTAGCAAGAGACGTTCACAAGCAATTGACCCCTGGTCTTATCTATCACTGTATCTAAAGTTGCATAGACAAGGCATCGTAAGAGATGGGATGAAAAAAGGCAGAGGCGGTTGGAGATATTTCTTTTGAGGGATGATTTTGCAATTGCCAGCAAGCAAGGCAAGTAAGCAAACGGTTACGTTGAGGAGAACTCCAGCCAACACTTCTTAATCTTCATAGAGCAAGAATAAATGCATTTAAAGGCCAACAAGGTCAGGTTAGGCTAGAGATTAAAAAGCATATCTTGACAGTAAAAGTTATTAAGTATTATCCAAAAGATTCTTGGTCATAAAAGGTAGTAAAAGAATATCCAACGCTTCATTTTGAAGCCACTATTTTTCTATAAAATTGATTGTAATAAGCAGGTGTTTGAATATGAAAAGAATCACCAGAAGAAGAAACAAACAATTTTTGCAATCATAACTGAGAGCCTGTGAATTAGGCAATGTCCCAGTGTCCAAGGAGATAAATAATTGATAAGATCAGTTTTAAGTCGGCTAGTTTTTAAACAGATAGAGTTGGAAGACAATGGTCATCACTAAAGTTTATCACTTTGTGTCCTGGAGTCTGTATTATGGGATTGACTCTGGATAAGAATGTCTTTCTAATGAAGTGCCCTGGGTTCCTAAAATCACTTACCCAAATTCCAAGTCAGATTTATATGCTATATCCAAATGCTGGATATTGCTCAGACCACCCTGGATATTGTTTAGCCAGTTTCAAATTCTGATGTGTCATCAGAGGTCTCATTGAGATTAACTAGAATGCTGTTTGTATTTCTTCCAGGAAGCATAGGAATTAACACATCCACAGAATTTGCAATGTAGGAAACTTTTGGTGAGAAGTGAGGGAAAAGAGCAAATGAATGAAGGAGGACCACGTACCAGCTATGTGTTAGTAAGGAGGAAACACAAAAACGACTCATCTTAGGCATCCAAATGTTCATTTATTATCACAACCTTCTTTCCATAAAATCACTGGAGGTGTGTTTTTAAATTGTCATCCATAAACTTTTTTCTTTTTTTTTTTTTTGTACCAGGGATCAAACTCCAGTCCTTGCGCTTGTGCAGCAGGCAGCGAGACCACTGAGCTAAATCCCCAGCCCCCATCCATAAACTTTTAAGATTAAAAATTGTTAATTTTACTCAATTTAGGAAAAATCAATTTCAAGAGGTTTCAAAGAATATCATGTGTTACTGTTGACCACATTGGAATGGGCAGCTTTGGTGTTAACAAAATAAATCCACCAGTTGCCAAAGAATGCTTTGTAAAATACATGTTTCTGTAAGGTAAGTTCTCCTAGGTGACCCACCCAGTTAAAGAAAGCACAAAAGCACATGTTCATTATTTCTGTGTTTTATTGTTCTCCTTGCTTTCATTACTGCTAGGAGGAGGAGGTAAGTTGCTTTGTGCTATATCACTAAGACCAAATAAAAAAAAGGGTTTGTACGAAGGAATGATCAGGTATTAGGTAAAGCTACAGAGTGAAACCACACACACACACACACACATACACACACACACACACACACTGAACTTTTTCCTTTAATAACTGTTTCTCAATTGATTCCCTCCTGTTTACAGGGAATTGACGAGTTATGAGTTCAAGCAAAAATGTATTAATAACATGGTAGCCAGCTATGATGGAGCCCATCTGTAATCCCAGCATTCTGGAGGCTGAGGTAAGAGGATAACAGATTCAAGTCCAGACTGGGCAATTTGGTGACTTAATAAGAACATATTTCAAAAAATCAGAAGGGCTGGGAGAGAGCTTAGTGTGAAGGTGTCAGTTCAGTCTCTAATACCCTCCAAAGCATACATTTTTAAAAAACAGACAAGCATGAGTAAAGATGTGCCCTTTTATTAGTGAAGAGAACCCTTGTGCACTGTTGGTGGGAATTGAAAGTAGTATAGCTGATATGGAAAACAGTATGGAAGTTCCTCAAAAGAATAAAAAAGAGAACCACTAATCTTAAATTGCACCAGCCATCCCACTTCTGGGTATGTAGCTAAAGGATATGAAATCAGTACATTGAAAAAGTATCTTACCAGGCATGGTGGCACATGCATGTTATCCCAGCACTCTGGGAGGCTGAAGCAGGGGAATCACTATTTCAAGCTCAGCCTGGCAAACTTAGCAATTCACCAAGACTTGTCTCCAAATAAAAATAAAGGGGTGAGGATGTAGCTCAGTGCAAGGATCCTGGATTTAGCTCTAGTACTACTTTTTTATGTTCATTTCAGCACTACTCACAATGGCAAAGATATAGAAGTAACTTAAGTGTGCACTGACGCATGCACAGATAAAGGAAAGTTGGCGCACGTACACAACAGAATATTATTCTGCAGTACAAAGAAGGAAGTCCTGTCATCGGAGACAACT
Source organism: Heterocephalus glaber (assembly GCF_053883595.1). Lineage (NCBI taxonomy): Eukaryota > Metazoa > Chordata > Mammalia > Rodentia > Bathyergidae > Heterocephalus > Heterocephalus glaber. The sequence goes on from NW_028258189.1 coordinate 2,094,197, forward strand.
TGGGTGAACTGAAAAGATACTCTGTTAAGTGAAGTAAATCAAACACAGAGGAAAAAAAATACTGCAAGATCTCACTGACATGCAGAATCTAATAAAAACATTAATGTAAAAAATGAATCAACAAAAGCCGAACTCATAGATGTAGAGAGTCGAATGGTGACCAGGGCTGGGTGTAAGGAAGTATTGGAGAGGTGTTGGTCAGAGACTTCAAAATTTCAGTTTCACGGAGGAAGAAGTGGAAAAGATTTACTGTATAGCACTTTGGCTAGAGTTGATAACGTCGGCTTATATATTTGACAATTGCTAAGAGAGCGAATTTTAATTGTACTTACCACAAAAATGTGATGAACCTGTGAGGTGGTGAGTATGTAAACTAGTTTGGCTTTGCCATGTCCAGCGCATGCAGATATCAAAGCATCGCCCTGCACACCACAAGTATATACAGCTTTTTATTTGTCAGTTAAGAAAAACAAATAGGGAGAGTTCAGTTGGATATTATAATCAGGACTTGGAGCCTGGCTTCATAGCATATGGCCTCACATCGTGGATGACACCCATTTTCTGACAGGCATTGATTTTCTGAACATAGACTATGTTCACGAAGTACTTAAACCCACAAAATGACCTTCTCTGGACTCCTTGTGGGCAGAAGTCATAATTCCTTCCTAGCCTCTCTAGGAATCTGAATCTGGGAGGTGGATTCCTTTTTATTCTCTCAATATCCAAGCCATATATGTGTGTGTGTTTGTGTGTGTGTGTGTGTGTGTGTGTGTGATTGTTGCTGTTGACTTGTTTGATAATTTAAATCTCACTTGACCAAGAACTTCAGTTTAAGACCCAAGAGAAAGGGATCTTGGATGTTGACTGCCTGTCCTCTCAGAGTTAATGATTAGAACAATGACTAGTGTCTCACTTTTAGCTCAGCCAACTGACTCATGGAGTAGAAGGACTGTCCTGAGCCTTTTCCTGGAGTTTGGTGAGAGCTATGTCCCTCCAGGCAAGCAGAAGAATGGTGAACTCCAAGTATTTTCTTTATATCTTTTTCTTGACCATAAGCACTGCCAACTATTCAAGACTGTGATGCAAAGTAGAATCTTTGAAACCTAGATAGAGAACTAACCTCCTTGGGTTGGTGTACAGAACTGTAAGGTAAAACAATATTTCAACAAGAAGTAGTTTGCACATTACTCTTTCACCAACAGATAATGCTCTTGGCATCTGAAGGCAGATGATAACACATTTGTTATCCCATGGAGCAAAACAAGGGATGGCATGCATGGTGTGTGTGTGTGTGTGTGTGTGTGTGTGTGTGTGTGTTTCAATCCACAACGCAGAAACCTGAATCAAAACTTCAACCTACTCACTCGATCCAGGGCCAAAGAGAAATAATTGAAACCCATTGTGTAGAAATAATTGAAACCCACTGTGTAGAATATCACATTTAATGGACAGCTATGTCTTGATGAATCAAATGTATTTGTTAGCTGGGTGTTCATTCGAGTGGTAGTGCTGGCACTTAGTGGATAGCTTCCTCCAGTGCACTGAATGCAGAGGATTCTTATTCTCTACCCTGGCATGTACTGACTTAGTTTTAACTCTCAGATGCATCCCAAATGCCTACTCTGAAGCAAGGCTTAAGATGCAGGTCCTTTGAGAGCCAAATCTTCTCTAGGAGAACTTGGACGAGTGACACAGAGAAAGTAGAAAAGCCAGCACTGAGTCCTTCATACATGGGTCTCCTTGTAAAGAACAGGGTTCGGTTCCCAGGTGATTGCAAAACATGCCTCAGAGTTGACCAGGGGAGAGGCTGTGAATCTGGGATACTACATCAAGTCCAACCTCTCCATTTGAGGTTCACTGGGAATGTTAATTGCTCAGTGCTTCCAGCCTGCATCTTCCATGGAATCAGACAATGGACAGACTGGGGTGACCATTCAATGCTGTACACTTTGCAAATATAGGTTTGCTGTAATCCCTGTTGACATCCTGAAGTGCAACAGGGGCTCCCTGTCAAACCCAAAAGGAGGTCATTCTTTGCAATCTCCTATGCTAGGAATCCATGTGAAATTATTAGGAGGGCTTAAATAATCAAGCAGAGTTCTCACACACCTGGACATTTTTGGACCATACTCTTGCATGTTTGCTAATGGGTCAGGCATGATTTTCTTTCTCTCAGTAATTTGAGCATCTGGCTCAAGTTGGCTTGAGTTTTTCCTGTTACAGCTCTTAATGGGTAAAATTCTTTCAAGTTCCGAGCAACAAAAGCAAAGCAGGAGTCAACACGCTCTTGGACTTCAAGTTATATTACAAAGCTACAGTGATTAAAATAGCATGCTGCTAGCACAAAAGCAGATGTGCAAATCAATGCAACAAAACAGGATGCAGCAACTAAAATGAATAGACATTTCTCAGAAGTACAAATGGCCAATACATAGGAGGGAACCTGCCTAATCAGTGCTCACTAGAGAAACAGATTTAACATAGGATGCAAGGGTTTACAAGGTAGGTTTACAGTGGCCGCTTGCAGAGTCAGGTGTGGGAGTGTACAAAAGGGCTCACTGTGGGGGCGCTTTTATTAGAAGGCAAAAGAGTCTGTGCTGGAAGTTAGGAGATGACATCCAAGGTGAAGGTAAAGAGGAGCTTCTCCAAGAAACAGGAGCAGCCTCCCTTCTCCATTTTGCTTTTTATTCCCTTCAGGCAATAAACCTATTGGTTGATGTCACACCCAGGGTGGGTCTTCCATATTTTGTAAATCCCTTGAGCCACACCCAGAACCATGCTGAGCCAATCTGTTGGGCATTTCTTCCTCAAGCTGACACAACAGCCATCCCACTGGCCATTAGAGAAATCCAACTAAAACAACACTACAACACTGAGATTTTATCTGACTTTAGAAAGAATACCCATCCTTAAGAAATCTAATCATAACAAATGGTGGCAAGGGGTGGGGGAGAAGAAGCTCTTCTACATTGCCGGTGGGAGTGTGAACTAGTACAACCATTGTGGAAATCAGTATGCAGATTCCTAAAAACACCAAAACTAGAAATTCCATTCAACCCAATATTTCTCTTTTAAGTATCTTCCTGAAAGAGTGAAAGTCATTATATTATGATGATCCATGCACACACATGTTTATAGTAGCCCAATTCATAATAGCTTAATCTTCCAGTTGGCCTATGTGCTCATCAGCAGATTAAAAAAAATGTATATATAATGGAGTAGTACTCTGCCTTAAAGAAAGGTAAATCTGAATCTTTAATAATAAGACCGATGGACCTTGAAACCACAATTTCAAGTGAAATGAATCAGCTACACAAGCTTAAATATCACGTGTTTTCTTTTATATGAGAAACCAAAAGTATAAATAAGGAGCAAAATAAAAAGACATGTAGTAGGATATATGGAGATAGGTCGTTTGCAAAAGGAAGGGAGTAAAGACATGGAGGGAGGGAAAGGGAAGGAAAAAGGCCTTAAGATGTGTCATGTACGTGTACCAATACCCCATAAGGAATGTAGTCATTGCACAAACACATACAAAAAAATAAAACTTGGAGACCATTCTATCCAGTCCTTCTGAGAGCTCCTCGCTTCTGGTACAAGTCAAGGTAAGATATCTGTATGGGGGCAAGCCTACAAAGTCGCAGCAATTGATTCGCCTGTACTCACTGACCAAGATTCTTTCAAATAAAGGTAAATTATTTTCAAAGGTGGTACGTTTTTAGTTTTTGTTTAAATCCATCCAAAATCTATGGTAGCTTTGAAGCTTGGCGGGGACAGATGCATCTGCAGGTCTTTTCTTTCTGGGTCACGTGAACCTGTGGTCTGTTTATATGTGCATACGAATACACATGGGGTCTACCAAAGAGGAGCATTTAGGGTTTTGCAGCCCTTTTGTCAAATTTACTACGCAGCATTCAGTTATGCCTCTCCTTTCCTTGGAGTCAGTCACTCTGCCAAAAAATAAATGGTTACCCTTGGTAATTGTGCAATATCTACAAATTAAATTACCATCCGGTGACATTTTCCTAACCGCAGAGCTGAGACACTTTCAGCAATGCTCAAAAGCCAGCTCTGCAGCCTTGCAGCAAATTGGTAAGGAAAGCGTGGTCTGCATGTAATGTTCAGTACTACGTGTAACAGAGGAAAATCTAACCCTGGCACAACACAAACCAGCTGCACAAAGCCCGCCTGGCCCTCAAATATGTGATTTTAAAGTCAGGAGAGAGGAATATTGTTTCTTTTTCACGACCTTGCTTCCTAGGAAAACAGGTTGGTGTACAATACCCTAACTCCTAGAACTTGTGGTCAAATTATCCCTCAGTGCAAACTTTCTGAAATATGCATTAAATGGATTGCTATTTTAATATAACCAACAGTTCTCCCTGTTGGCTGAGTATGCACTCACTGGAAATAATTGTCTCAGGCTATGGCTACAGCCTCTGTCACAAGGCAGGTTTTTAGGAAAATTTAAGTGACAGGTCAAGCTACGTGTGTATAAGAGATTTTTGTTCACTAGTATGCTCTTTCTTATTCCTTAGATTATTACAGGTGACTCGTTTGGGAGCACTTTGACGATGAAACTTTCCCAAGATCCAGAGGAGAATTTCAACTTTGGAAATGCAAATGAAGAAGGGTTGTAAAATTCAACAGTAGTGATGCTTTCAAACTTGTCAGGTTCATCCATTTTTTTTTTTTTTTTTAGTTTGCAGACTCCCTTTTATTCATAATTTGTGTGGTTTTTTTTTAAATGCACACATCTGGTACAGGCAGTTAAAACTGGTTATCACTTTGATAATCAGAAGCCTCTGGTGTAACAGTCTGCATGGAAACATACTGTAAAACGAGAATACACAGTAATCTCTTTGAAAGCAATGGTTGCAAACATCCATATTTCTAAGAAAATATAACTTTATATATATGTATTTTAAGCAAGCTATATCTCTTACATAAATTCAGACAATAGGAGCATGCAATCATAATATTTTATGGGAAAATAATTTTAATTATGATCTAAATGCTTTTAAGTAATTAGAGTCCTCTTAGATTAGATGTAGAACATAAAGACATTTCCCCCTAATTTACAACAGATCAAAAAGAGATGAAAAAATGGTAAGTAGGATTGCCATTACCAAGGGTATTTTTCTTTTTTGGGGGGGGGGGGTACCGGGGATCGAACTCCGGACCTTGCACTTGTGAGGCAGGCGGTGGAACCACTGAGTTTAATCTCCAGCCCACTACCAAGTGTATTTAACCAAAATCTTTAGGTACAAATTGGAATTGCGTCCCAATCCCACATAATTTAGAGAATTGAGCAAGAAGAGAACAGTCTTTAAAGTTAAGAAATTAAGCTCTCAACTAAACAAATTTTTTTGAGAAAGTCATTTGCTTTAACATGGTTTAGAGATTATTTTATGAACTCTAAATCTTCTAGTTCTTTAGATTTCTAAAGGGCAAAAAACTTCAGAAGTACCAGGGTGGAATATCTCACTTGAGTTCCTCTACGGGATAATAGTATGAATAAATCTCAAGGCCTTTGAGGCTGCAGCCAACTAGGAGACTTTTCACAACAGAACCAATGCCTACTCCTGCTGAGAAGGTTCCTTTTACTTCTGGAATGAAGATCACCAACACAATTTACACAAGAGTTACTTAAGTGACATCATCTAGTAAGGATGATTGGCACCCTTACCTAATCTCTCATAGTTAATGTTTGGAGAATTCTTTTATACTCATTTGCTTTTTGTCTGAGAACCATGTCTATTCAACTCTTGTGGTTTCGGAACAAGTTTTATTTTATTACAAGTACACTAATGACAACTAATTTCTGTCCGATTCTACCTGCTATTTTAGTTGTGGGAGTAGTTTTATGTAATCTAGTTGATTGCTCTTCAAGAAGACCAAAGAAGTTCCAAAGACATCTGATTTCTTTTGTGTAAGTTTACTTGGTCTTCTATTGAAGAATAATTTGTCATCAGAATAGCTGGGAAAATGTGGGGAAGTCAGCCATAAACAAAAATAATACATTATGAAAGCAAATAGAAAACAATGAATTTTGGGGTTTTCTTTTTTCCCAAGAAATCTGGAGAAAAAATTCTTTATATCACCAATTTCTCTGTTGCATGAATTTTAGTGTTTTGCTATACAACAGCATGAGGGTTATCAGGTCAAAATTTGTTATTGTATTCCCATAAAATTTTTCTTGACTGTCTCTTAAATCAGTTACTCATCAGTTTTCTTTCAGTGAACAGTCTTACCATTAGGTAAAATTTAACTTTTCAGAGAATATTAAATCAAAGAAAAATTTCAGAGTCCTCTTCCTTGTGTTTTTTCTTACTCTTTTGGAAAAGGAGTCACCACAGTGCCTCCATAAGAAGAAGTTGAATTCAGAAGAGAACATGGGATAAATTTTTCCCCTGTTACCTCATTAATCTCATGTACCATCATGAGATTAGGTTCATCAATATTTATAAAGTTGGATTATAGTCATTTACAGATGATGCAATCGTCATTTGCAGTTACCGTCTGTGAGTTAATTTTAAAGTTTAAATGCATGTGGTAGTCATGGCGTTTTGGTATTTAATTGTCTGTTACCTGGGTCTCAATGCCAGAGTTATAGCTGCATTGAAAAAATGAATACTAAAATAATCAGCTTCGTTTATTTCATCTTATAGTCACACTTTATGATAAGTTAATTGAAAGTGTGTGCAGTTAACATATCTCACAATTTAGAAATGTAAGGTAAAATATAGCTTTAAGAAGCATTTTGCTAAAACAATGTTGAATGTGTAATTTGGAGATTTTTGAAATCTTGACATTTACACAAAGTCTTCACTGTGGCTTCTGATCATGGCAGATATGACCATTAATAATTTTTGAAAAATTGAGTATAATGATAAAATTGGATGGGGGAGCTTACCAAATGCTTTCTTATGAAACTCACATAAATGAAGAATGTGTTTTCATACAACTTGCACAGGATAAAACAGGGGACATATTCGTTTCCGTAGGGCCAGTGTTTAGCATACACAATGGATAATCCATACCCATTCTGTATAATCATTGAACAATGCAGTTAATAATGAGAGGCAATTATCTGAACCAAGTGGAAGTAGCCCTTTCCATCAACAGAGAGACAATTTCCGTAACCGTCTCCTCATTCCAGACATTGACCTGTCTGTCTTATTCCTTCATATATGTTGAGAAGACATCACTGAATTTAGTCAGATTTAGTCCTTAGACAGTTGTTGGTGATATTGGACATTTTTATGGAAGTGCAAGGAGAGGAAGCCTGTCTTTTGATAGTGTAGATGAAACGTTAAGCTGGAAACTTTTATCATTTCGGCTCGGGTTGGATTCAAAACTATCAGCCAAAGACCAGTCTTGAAAAATTCTCAGACACATCCATTTCTGTGTTGTGTATGGTTCCTTCTATAATAGCTTGGGTAGTTGCACCAGGTACCATTTTGCCTGAAAAGCCCAAATATATTCACTATCTGGCCCTTTGTAATTTTTTAAAATGATACCTGGTCCCAAACTCTTGAATTCTGGGAGGTTAGATTATGATAAAAGAGACAAAGAAGCTTTCTCAGATGTCTGAGTCACTTGCATTTCACCGGGACTCAATACCCAACACTCACAAATTAAAGGGGGAGAGGTTCATTGTGACTCAGTTTAGTCCCTGGCTGACTGATTCCAAGGTAAAAACAACGGTAGGGGATGGCCGTGGTGGAAGAAAGCTGCTTGATCCATGGCGTCTAGGAAGCAGAGAAACAAGAATATACCCTTCCAAGTCACGCCCCAACTCCTGCTAGTCAGCTATGCCACCCCTACTGTCCAACGTCTTCCAAAAGTCCTTCCTCCGAATACATAAAGCTTGCCGGGAGCATTCTAGATTTAAACCACAATGTACAGTACATTGGTCCAATTTTACTCTTCCATAGTTTATCATACAAATATTTGAAGATGCTGGGTAATAAATAATTTGAGTAAACAAAACTTTAAAACACTAAGAAATCAAAAAAATTAAAAGAAGAGAGAGGGTGTTTCAGTCCATTTTCTGTTCCTAATAACACAGTTCCACAGACTGGATGACTTCTAAGGAAAAGACGTCTATTCAGGCTAACAGGGCTGGTCTGAGGTTCAAGGGGTCTTCCAGAGATGTGGCAGAATTCAAGATGGTGCAGGGCCTCACTTGGCAAGAGATGGGGAATGCTCCAGAGACTTACACCAAATAGTTTTCGTTTCAAACCCACTTGCGAGATGACCCATCAATCCATTCATCCGATGAGTGGACCAATCCATTCATGAAGGCACAGTCCTGCTGACCTCTTAAACGTCCTAACTGGTCCCACTATTTGATCTCTCATAATGGACATTAAAGTTCACCAAGAATTTTGAAGAGGGAAAGCCATACTCAAAACATAGAAAAAGAATATATGAACTTAAAATGATTAAAATGATTGAGGTATCTTTAGCTAAACACAGAGCTTGGTCCTGAGGTTCTGGGCTATAAATAGTAAAATTTAAAAAATCTATCTATCTATCTATGTATCCATCCATCCATCATCTCTCACACTCATTTCTTATGTTGATTTCTATCACCAGTTCTTAATTATTCTATAAGCATTACGAAAAATCCTCTATCTAGTGGGAAGCCTGGCAAATTGGACTTTTGTTGAATAAGACATTGTAGATATTCAAGTTGCTCCAAAACTTGAGTCCTTGGCCCAGGATGGGGGTCCGCTAATGACAGGGCATAGGACTCACTCAAGGTTAAAGCTTTTAAAACATGAACCTAGGATGTTTCCTGTCTGTTTCTTTATTCCTTAGGAGAGTGTTTGGGAGAAATTATCAATATGTAGTATTTTACCCCCAGTTCCTTAATTTCCTCTGGGAAACTTTAGCCTGAACAATAGAATATGCTTTCCATTTATTACCTTTCCATCTTTTTTAGCTGTTTTAACAAAATTCACATTCACCAACAGTGCTCTGTGCGTGGGACTCTGTTTCTTTTCTCATTCTGACCCTGGGTCCCATCCTACAACATGCAGTGTTGTTCCTTTTTATAAGAACACTGGTCCTATCAAAGAGACTTCAGTCACATGACCTCATCACCTTCCAAAGTCTTCCCCTTCTCACAACATCACCTTGGGGTTGAGGATTTTAACATATGATTTTTTTTTGGGGGGGGGGACACAAAAATTTAGTCTATTAAACTTGGCTTCTGCTCTTTCTGTGCAGAATACACACTTTTTAAACAGAATTATTATTATTTTTTAAATAGAATTATTTTTGGTGAAGAACATCCTTGACAACATGGAGGGAAGAGAAGTGAGGTCACATTCCCTTTAGCAGTGGGTGTTTTCCTTTTAAACCCTATAGGATTGGCCTTCTGTATATCCATGGGTTCCACCAACCAGGGGATCAAAATAGTAGGAAAAATTAATTGTACCTGTACTTCAAATGGACAGATTCTTTCAAAGAATTAAAATTCAGGACCTCATAAAATGTGTAAGAGAAAAAAAAATGTGTAAGAGATTGATGTTTCAATTCAATTCTTTCCTCGAACATGGTCTTTTACTGGGAAACCCAAGCCTCAAACTGGCAAAAGGAAGACAGTTCACAAACTCTGTATTTCAGCCTGTTTTATCGCAGTTACCTCTCTTTCCCTAGGAGGTGGGCAGAAGCCTTTCACCCTGAGATCTACACTATGGCAACATCTTTCAGACTTCAACAAGGCACGAGGAGACTGGGTTTTTCACTGTAGCGCTGTGTGAATACTAAGTTTTCACTCCTCCTAATACACAGCGATGACTTTAGGACCTACTGGAAACTCACTTCTTGGAGACAAACAAGTCACAGTTATAAGTGAAAAGAAAGTTTCCATTGCTAATTAGCGTAGAGATAAACTGAGCAGAAGGGTCATTGCTCAAAGAGTTCTCCTGTCTTTCCTCAGAAGACTTGGCCGTGTCTGAGGTGGACAAGACATTGACAATAGTACACTGTCCAGTAAGTAGGTTATTTGGATAGATACCCTGAAGAGAGACATGCTGGCCATTTAATTGGAGCGCGGCAGGGTGTGATGGCTGTAAACTTGTTGGGAGATGATATTCTCACCCCAGACATCAAAAGGTTCTCAGTCCCCTTCATCTTCAGTGTGAAAACATCACTGTGAAGCAAGAGGCATGCTGGGAGTGGATGCTGGACCATCCCATCTGGATTCCTGTGTGTCCTTTTCTGAAAGCTACCCTTCTATGGAAGGGCTCCTTCCACAGAGATAAAACTATGTATCACAGTCGTCATCAAAACATTTTGGCAGGACTGGGTGTGCTACAGAATACATACAGAGGAGCGGCCCCGGGGTAAAGTAGAAGACATCTGGCAGGTTCAACCAAGAGGCTGTGCCATGTCCCTGACTTGAAATTTAAACCTCTCATAAAGCAGATGTCTGTTTCTGCCCAAGGCATACAGTTTAGCAAATCTATTCTAAGATTCCCCTTTTCTGAGAAGTTGTGATTCTACCAAGTAATAGTGACCAGCGACATTTAAGTTACTAGGTAAATAATTACATATGGTGCATCTTAATCCTACTGTTAATAGCCGATCCATTTCAGTTTTTTTGTACTATAATGTGGACACCACGTTTCATAATTTAGTACTAAATTATTGATGGTATGTCCTGATACATTAATACATTATGAAATGCACCATATTTTATAAAGATGCATTCCCAACTTGTTTTTCTATTTATCAGGCTCTTATATATTTTTTAGTCTTCATAAGGACTGGAAAGAACTCATAATGTTGCACATCAAAGTCATCATTCACAAAATGCTGCAGATTTTCTATTTTTAAGAAAAGCTCAGTCTCCTTAAAGTGAATTTATTAAACTTTAATTCAACACTATTTCATGATATGGACACTTAGTGAAATAAGGTCTTTGCCTAATAAACTACTTTGTATCTATAATTGGTTAAAAATGCAAAGCGAAAAACCTTTCTATTCTAGTCTGCATGGAAGGATATAATGTATGCTACAAAGAAATAAATTCATCCATAAATAAAAAGGATAAATATTGCAAAGAGAAGTATGGTTTGCTGATGAAAAGAGTGGAAGACTCAAAATAACCAACACATATGAGAATTTATGAAATTGGCCTATCACAGTATAAGTATAAAATTTATGTTCTATTTAAGTTCACAAGAACCAAACAAATTTTTTTTTTAAAAAATCACTAATTTTTATAAAGTCAAATAGTATCTAGTTGCTCTAGTTTAAATGTTTATCCTGCAAGATTCATGAGTTGGAACCCTAATCCCAGCCATATGTGAATGTTACTCGCAGGTGGGAATTTTAGGAGCTACCTGGCCTTGCCCTGGATGAATGCACTCATCCATTCATTGATTCATGGACTAAGGAATTAATGGTTTACCGAAGGAGTGGCTTCGGTGTAAAAGCCAGTTCTCTGCTCCACACTTGGTCTATGTCTTGCCATGTGATGCCCTGCGCTTCCTGTGACCCTGCAGAAAATCCCCACCAGCTGAAAAGCCCTCTGCAGATGTGGCCACTTACCATGGACTTCAAAGCTATGAGGAATAAACTTCTTTTCCTCTGAAATTACACAGTATCTGACTTGCTGTCAGAGCAACAGAAAATAAGACACTAACACTAAATGCAATTTAAAAACATGCAAGAAATATATGGAGAAACGCATTAAGGAAACATTAAATACACTTGATGGTCAATTAATTGATAGTGTTGGTTCACAGACGGGCGAATTCATCATTGCAAAAGAAACAGCATATTGATCCAGCAACACACTGATACACGTAGGGAAGATTGATATGTTACATCAGTTAATGTGCCGTGGCAATTGGTAATCAATGGAAAATTAAGGAACCTTACGCAGCTCTTAGATCTTTAAACATTCCTTGTTGATAAAGATGTGAAAATAAGAGACAAATCAGTAAGGAAATGTACAAGAGAATATAACAGACTCTTTCCCCGGTTAGAGAAAATGGTTTTCATAGATACAAAAGCATGAACCCTAAATTAGAAGATTCATAAATGTAACCACATTCAAATTAATAGAGGTTTATAGAAGGCATCCCAAAGTGAGAGGGAAAACACCAACCGGAAGAGAATATTTGTAATGCTGTCAATTAGAATAGGCAAGCGTCTAAGACATTTAAAAAGCTTCTTTATATCACGAAGAGAAAGATAAATGAGGTAATTAAAAATACACAAAACGGGGCCGGGGATTTAGCTCAGTGGTTTCGCCGCCTGCTGCGCAAGCGCAAGGACCCGAGTTCGATCCCCGGTACCAAAAAAATAAAAAATAAAATAAAAAATAAAAAATACACAAAACAGCACTTTTCAGAAAGTAGAGAACAGGATTCTTTCATTAACACATGAGAAGATGCTCAGAGTACCCAGACAGTACATGTGAAGACCATAAATAGATCCCCGTCCTACACACTCATATTAGTCACCCTTCCACTGCTGGGATCAAAGACCTCACACCTGAAACTTCCAGGAGGAAAAGTTTAATTTGACTCATGGCTTCGGAGGTTTCAGTCTATGGTCAGCTGGCTCCAAGGCGGAACCATCATGCTGGAGGGGCACAGTGGGAGAAAACTGCTCACCCCATGGCTACCAGGAAGCAGAGCGAAGGGAGAGCAGGGGATGAAGCATAGAGGGAGAAGATAAACCTGCAAAGGGATGCCCTCAGTGACCTACTTCCTCTAGCTGGGTCCTGGGTTCTAGTATCCCATTCACCTATGGATTTCTCAGTGGATCAACCCATTAAGCAGTGCTCTCAGGATCCAATCACCTCTCTAGAGCCCACCTCTGCTTCCTTGGAGATCAAGCCCTCAGTACCTGAGTCTTGGGGGAATTCTTCATATTTAAACCATAATACCACGGGGTGAACAGAATTAAGCGAACTAAACCTCCTGAAGAGCGAGGAAGCCGTGCTTTACTTGCAATTCACACATGGAACTGGTCAGTTTGGGTGCAAACTGGCACAACACCTTTGAGCAAGAGTGTGTCTCCAGCTTGTAAGTGGCACAGTTCCACACTCAGAAGTGGGAGCCCTAGCAAAAACATCCCTTTCCCTTCATAAATGCTAGCAAATGTGTAACAGGAAGACATGAAAAGGAAAGTTTAAATCAGTATCGTTCACTGTTGCAAAACCATGGAAGAACCAAGATGGCCACCAATTAAGAACAGGATAAATAAAATAACATAAATGCACACGGCAGCAAATTTTATAACCATGAAAGTGAGCCATCCCTAGATGAACGAGATAGATGACCTTGAGACAGCCAAGTACAGAGGGAAAAGCATAGCCATCGAACATAATAGGATATTTTCACAAAGCTCAAAGCAAGGAAATAGATTATTTTTGCTAGTATAGCTGAGGAAACTCTTAAAGACTATCAAGCAAGTGATATGCACAGAATTTATCGAGAATGCTAATATCCAGAAACAGGTGGGAGAAGGAAGACCCAGGTAAGAATAGTGGTGTAGTCATTGCCAAATTGGGCAGTAGTTTTAGAAATAAATACATAATTTAATTAAGTTTGAAACTTTTTTGAGGGAAGGGGGGGAGAGAGAGAGAGACAGAGAGAGAGAGAGAGAGAAAGAGAGAGAGAGACAGAGAGAGAGAGCTGAAATTATACAGAGTCCTCGGTTACCTTTAGGTCTGCAGTTTTACCAAAGCTGACATTGGGACATCTAGATCTTCTATCTTCTGCATTCCGTCCCCTGGTGTGCTGCCTGTTTAAGAGGGGGCTTCAGAGATCCTATGACACTGTCCATCTTCTCTCCTGACTCAGGAATCCTGATGTGTTCTAATTCGGATGCGTCTAAGAAATATTACACTTCACTTTCCCGGAAGAAGAAATGTAGTCAAAGCCATGTGTGTGGAACTTCTGTCCAGGATCACGATGCCTCTTTCTCCCAGGGGCACAGGCCATCTCTGGCAACTATTGAAATCAACAAACATTGGGGCAGTCGCTAGAACATTGCATTAGAAAAGGCTTTGAGAGAGTAGGCGGAACAGCTGCAGTCGAGGAGCTAATGACGTTCGCAATTGGTTAAAAGCAACTTTGCAGACTTCCAGTTAAATAACCATAAAAGTTCAACGTAACTACCACCATTTTTTAACTCATTAAGTTTATTGGTCCATTTTAGGTGCACAATACAGTTACATTCATCATTGGGATCTTGTACTTTTACATGATGTATCTTGGTTCTTATTTTTTCCCCGTTTCCCGGCCCTCCCTTCACCCCCTCCACCCTTCCCTAATTACAAAGACTTTGTTTCCATTTTTTTCTTTTCTCATATTTTTTCCTTTCCCCTACCCTTCCCACTTCCCCTACTCCTTTAGGTGTTTTCTTCCTATTTCACAATATCAATTCTATATTTTGATCCTTATTAGCATTGCAAATTCTTAAATATTTAACCATGACTTTGTGTTGGGGATCTTCAAACTCCTCTCCCGTGATTCTTTACAAAATCTGTAACAAGCCTCTGCCAGCTGTCGTACTACAGTGTGCTGTGGAACACTAGAACTTCTTTCTCCTATCAAACTCTATTTTGGTACCTGTTAGTCACTCTCCTCTCCTCTTCCTCCTCTACTTCCCACCCTCTGCAGATCATTTTGCTACTCTTCTTCACACCTGAGTTTCCAGGTGTGAGTCAGATCATGCTCTGCCTCTCCTCTGTGGCTGGCTTCTTTCACTTAACACAATTATGTTCCAGTTCATCCAGGTAGAGGCAAGCAACAGAATATTATCTTTTTGTCTTAGCTGAGTGGCGTTCCATTGTGTGTGTGTGTGTGTGTGTGTGTGTGTGTGTGTGTGCGCGCGCGTGTACCACATATTCTTCATCCCTTCATCCATTCCTGGGCACCTCAGTTGATTCCACATCCCAGCTACTGTGCCTTCTGCACCAACGAGCGTGAAAATGTAGGTCTTGGAATCTCCACTTCGGGGTGCCCATTATGAATCATACTAAGTGTGATGGAAATTGGAAAAAGGAGTCACTATATATTTCTTGGACCTGACAGAACAGGTTGGAAAGAGACCTATGTACACAACAAGCTGTAATTTCAGGCAGAAAGCATCCAGTGCCAAACCAGAGGTACGGAAAAAATGCTGAAGAAAGTCAGGGGAAGGATGACTGTTGATAAAAGATGTCTTGGATTGTGATCCTAGAGGATGAAAGAACCACCCACTGCAACAGAGCTGGCAGCAGGACAGTTAAATAAGTACCATGTCTGTCTGGGTAATTGTGCAAGCGATGGTATAGAATGTAAACAATAGATGCTGGAAGAGGGAAAGGGTATTGCCAAAGGCAGCCCATTAGATTTGAAATGCTCTTTGCAGGAAATATTTACTAGTTTTAAATGATCTTGACAATACACAACTTCTAATTTTTTACCTTTCCATTAATCCTCTAATTTTAGAATTGTTTTAGATTTTCAGCAATATTGCCAAGGAAGTTCAGACATTTCTCACGTAATCCACACTCATCTTTCTCTCTTATTAACATCTTAGAGTTTTATTAGTACATTGTCAGTTTTAGTAAATCAGTGTAGATACATTATTATTAACTATAGTCCACAGCTGATACAGAGTTTATTAGGTTTGCTTTATGATCCATCCAGATAGTATCTTAACTTTTTTTGTTTTGTTTTGGTCCTGCTTTCTGGGCTGTGAGCCTTCCCCCTCTTTCCTTAGTTTTCAGACCTTGACAGTTTCAAGAAGCACAGGACAGGTAATATGTAGAATATCGGTTAACTGGGTTATCTAAAGTTTTTGCATGATTAGGCCAGGGTAATCGACCGGGGAGAGAAGAGAGCAGAGATCAAATGCCAAATTTCTCCCATTATATTAATGATATCAGTATGACTCATCCCTGCTAAACTTGACCTTGGCCGTGTGAATGAAGTGGTCTTTGCCAGTTTTCTCCACCATAAAATTACCTTCCATTCCTTCTGTTCTGTGCACACTGGAGGCCACTACAATAGCTCATTCTTAGGGAGCACCTACACAAATCACTAGAATTCTTATGCGCAAGAGATGAGCTCTTCTCACCTGTTATTTATTTATTCAATAATTTATTTCAGTATGGACTCACCACATACAGCATTTAATGCTCAAATCTCTATATGAAAAACTTTTTGTTGTCTTGCAATCAAAAATGCCTGTCACGTGCCTTTTGGACCAAATCGAGGCACATTCACTGGTTAGCATTATAAAAAGAAGAGGCACTACCTCCCCTGCGGGTAGACAGCAGTGATTGGTATTCTAAATGGGAAATTCCTTGTATGTGACTTGTTTTCCATTTGACCCCCATTTAATCAATATTATCTGGGTACTTGTAATCTTATTGGTTGGTCATGATTTTGTCCCACCTCATGCCCACCTTGTAAATTTTCACTGGGTCTTCTAGTTTTGTCCCACTTTGTAGCCGCATCATCACATGGCTTTGCTGTATAAAACATCTTTGAAAAGTGGGGCGGGCAGGCAACCCACTTTCTGGTTCCCCTTCTGTCTCTTAGACAGAAGCTATCTCTCTCTCAATAAATTTTTTCTACTCTTAAAAAAAAAATCACCCGATATCACAGTTACATTGTTTTGCCTGTGGTATTTATGAAGATGATGGGTTGCCTTGAGTTTAGTAATTTAATATGTGCATATGATTGGAATAATCTCATTCTACACATGAAAGCATGTTCTATTAAGAGTGAATGCCTTACTCACTCTTCCAAAATTGCCAAGTTTCAGTTTTGCTAACTTACTGAAAATTCTCTCTGGGTGCCCCAGAGCCATTTTGTAAATTGAGTTTGTGAACTTGACCTGCAGTGTCTCTGAAGTAGAAGTACTGGGCTCTGATGAATGAACAATATTATTGAGGCATTTGCATTAAAATTATTAAGAATGTAAAATCACACATGGCCTTGATGCCTCCTGTTCCAGATGGGATGTGGTTAGAGTAGACTATTTCCCTTCCCTGTGTTTAGGAAAATAAAGGTCTTTTGTTTACAACTGTGATAACAGATAGGAGGCCAGATTCCCTTAAGTAATTAAACCATCAGAGGAATTTAAAAGAATCATCCGTCACCACACGTTGAAGCGGAGAACTGGGAAGTCTACCTCTGTGGAAGAATAATTTATTGTGTCCAAGGTATGAATTTTAAAGGACACTTTGAGAAAGAAATCAGTGTGCACACACAGCCATGGCTGAATTTCTAAAGTTCTGTAATCCTAAAGTTTGAAACCAGTCTTCTAAGACCAATCGCAGCAAAAGACATTTCATTTTTGGGCAAACTCTTCAGCAAAAATACGTTTTTAATAAGGCAACTTGAAGGGTGCTGTCTGATACTTACAGCTGCGGTCTTTTCATCATTGAGACGGCATGGGCATGGAAGCCTCCTTGACGAGAGCTGGCCTGGAGACAGATGGCCAGCAGGCAGCACACACGTGGCTAATGCCAACCTCATCTCTGTCTCCTCAGTGCAGGAAGAGTTGCATCTGCGTGCATCTTGAGGGCCACTCTTCTTCCCCGGGGACTGCAGCATATGACTGGCCTCTCCACTGCCTTGCTAAAAATGACCTCGGTGTCACAATGAGTAGGTAGACTTTATTGAACAAGCGACTTGGGCATTCACACTTTGCACACAGTATCAGAAGGTAAGATGGGGAATGTGCAGCACATTTTGGAGTTCTGTACTTGAAAATGTCCTCACCCTATCCTGGCACCACCAGAGAACATTTGCCTTCATTTTGACCTTGCTAACCATGGGCGATCACTGCAAATGTTCAGCACATTAACTCAGAGTATGGCAGGCTGTTCTGTTGTGTGCCGAGCTAAATGTACAGTTCTTTTCATCTTTCCACCGCTCCCCACTTCTCCCCAAAATAACTTCCATGTGCACATGCAAACCACCATGCCCTCGGGTGCTGGGAAGAGGGGGGTCTCAGATTCATGTGGGTGGCAGGAACCCGCACTTGTCTATGCTAAAGAGGGACTTGTGCACTCTGCTTCCTGAACCAGTGGAACCAGTTCAATCTCTTCTGCTGAGAGCCTGTGCTGGTGCCTTACCCCGGAGCCCACTATCACTGTCCTGTGACTCTGGACCCCGAGCTCTTTGCTGGTGACTTCCCTTGCTTTGCCCCAGCTTCCAGAATCCTGCCAGATTGCTCTGAGGTCAGGTGTACACATCGTGTGCCACATCTGCTACCAGTCCCAGGCAGGCTCAGGTGAGCCACAATCCCTGCTCTCAACCTACCAAGCCATATCCTGCAGCCAGTATGTTCTCATGTCTCCCAAGCCAAGGGACACAAGGGTCTCTTCAAGAGCTGGCTTTCTTTGAGAAGCTTGTTGTGGTACAGGCAGAGATGAAGGGCGGAGGGTCCAAGTTCCCCATGCATTTTCGTACTGTCCCAAGGCCGATAGCCTCATTCCAAAGCATTTAGGGGGAATCAGGACTGATTTCCAGTTCTTGTGGACCCTAGCAGAGCCAAGCTGCCTGGTTCATTCCTCTGCAACACAGATTTCAGTGGCAGCACATCCTCCTGCAAAACAATACCAAGAAACCAGCCCACTCTTCCGAGAACAGGAGAAAATTGACAATAGTCTACTCATTACTTGCACTTGACTTAGAACGCATGCAAAGAAAAGTCACCCCTTGAAATAACACCTCCATGGTTCCTAAGCAGTTTTATCTTTTTCCCTTTTTTGTATGTAATAACCGAACTTTATCATAGCAATTTGTACCGACGGGGGCAGTCAAATGAAGCTCCATGCCATCCCTCACACCTGCAGAAGAAATCCTTTTGATGACTATCCTCAAATAGGCTCCCATCATAGGTTCACCCAGGTCAAAGTATCTCATAAAGGACCAAGCTTGAGAGTGGATTATTTGCCTTTTCCAGGGTCCTGGCGATTCTTCTATTCTGATCAGCCATGGTGTCGCTGTGTGGGGGCAGCCCGGCAAGCATGTTTAGACTAGAGGCACAGATGGATTGCTAACCAAATTAGACACCACTTTCTGAGCCAGCCCAATATTACAGCCTGATAAAAAGACAAATTAATCCCAGAACTGCCTGATAGGAAGGGAGGAATCATTTATGACCCCATCGGGCGCTCAGAAGTACATGGAGGCTTTGAGTCCCATGACTGTCCACTTGATAGCATCACAACAGTTCAAAGAAGCCAACCTAACAGAAGCCCAGCATCTCCTTGCTTATTGATAATTCTTCTGAGCTGACCTCTGGTGTGGGACAAGAGAGAGGAGACTGAGGCCAGCAGTGTTACTCTTATTATGACTAATTCTCTGGACTCGCCAGAGCATATCTGAGGACAAGGTCCTGAAGCAGTTGTTTGCTTGCAAAATCAGAGAGGGAACCTAAAAGTGAAAAGAGCAATAGGTTTGCACAATGAAACACACACAGCTGAATCTGTTGGCAGAGCTGCAAGTGTGTAACGGGGAAGGATAGGAACCTAGAGACAGGAGCAGGCTGTGACTGGCTGAGATCACCGCCGGCCTCATGGAGGAGAAGATGTCCAGGTGGACAAAGAAAGCTTCACAGGGCCCCAAGATCAAGATTGCAGTGAGGAGGAGAAGGAGGACAGGGTACAAACTCTAGTGGCAACAAAAGAGGAGGCTTGGCTATTTTTCTAGCTGTGTGATGGGAACAACTTGTCCATTTCAGGAAATGGAGAAGAGTCATCCCGAAGCCTTGGTATGGTGGGTAGCATCAGACACAAATTCTCATCACAAGTCACGGTTCTAAAAGTAGAGGAAGGGGCCCATGGTTTTCTCTTTTCTTTCTCGTTCAGCGTTAGCTGCCATTTGTCTATGAGTTCGTGGCCTCAGACTTTGATAGGAACCCATTCTGGGTCTAATCAAGTAGTAGGGTGTATATAGGTGGATTCGCTTCATGTGTTTTTTAAACAGTTTTGAATTTTTCCCTCTCTACTGCTTACTAGCTGGTACATGGAGAGTCTGGATCTCAACTGTCCATCAGGACCACATGTTGAAGGCTTGCTTCCCAACGTGATGCTTTTGAGAGGTGGAGTAGACTTTAAGAGGAGGAGCCTAGGTGGAGGAAGTTAGATCATTGGGGACATGCCCTTGAAAGGGATTGATGGACTCCTCTTCCTGCTTCCCTCCTTTTTTCACTTCCCTGCCATGGAGCAAGTGATTTTTTTCACCACATATCTGTGCCATAATGCTCTGCCTTGCCAAAGTGATGGAGTCTCTGAAACTGAAGCTCACAGCAAAACTTTTCTTTTCGTAAGTTGATTACCTCAGGTATTTGTGACAGTCACAGAAAGCTGACTAACACAGCATATCTTGTAAATTCCTTAAGGTCTCAGACTTTCTGTTGCATGGCCCTGTAAAGTGTCTGAGTGTTTCGTCAGAGTTCAGAGGCCTCATATGTTAAATAAAAACTGGAAGCACATACTCAACTTACATTGGCTCATTTTCTTTTATCACATTTTCAGCAAACCAGAGTTTCTCTTATGTCCTGTTAGTCATTGTTTAATCATTTGTGCTGAAAGTCTCTTGTATTTAATTGTTTGAAAAACATTTCCCATATTTCCTCCCTGGATGGTTGACTTATGGCATAAGTTCCAATCATATGAATTTGTCTACCTCTCTTTTTCAATTCTGATCTGTAGTACTATGATTTACATCTCAGGTTCCCAGATTTATGTGAAATTTAGGTCTTCTGAATGTATAGACTGACACAATCATCTGACAATACATCTTCTGTCACTATGATATTCCAGGCTGGAGCCACAGAGCACAGGTGGGGGTCACATGTGTGAATGTCTTTCTGTTCATATTCTTATTTTATTATCTACTGCCTGTGTTTTGGCATTCCCACACTTAAGGCTGCAACCCTGCTTCTGTCTGTATTTCCAGTGCTTTTATTCATCTGTACTGTTTGTTCATTCTGAGAACTAGTCTTTCTTCTACTGCCCCCAGCACCTCACGAACTTTCTGGCCTGCTAGAGAGATGCCAACTCACCCTTCATTTTTATATTGAATGCCCTCTGCCAGTTTGTGAGAAAGGAATGAGGCTACAGGTACAATAAGCTCCTGGTGAGGTGCCTGATTTCTCAACTAGAGTCATCTGCACAACCTTATAATAGCATCTTAATTTTCACCTCCTCCCAGAAAATGATGCCACTGTGAAGGGGTGTGTGTGTGTGTGTGTGTGTGAGATCTGAACCACGGGATATTTCCATCTTTGTGCTCAGTATTTTCATTGCCTTTGGAACTCATTTCACTCTTTGGATGAGATTTACAAAGAGTGTCCTGGACTTCAAATTTGCTCTCCTGCTTCCTTCTGTTATTCTGCATTTTAGTTTTAAAAAAGCAAGCTGATTTGTAATGACCCCTATAGGAAGAGCTTCCAGGAACAATTCCTTGGAATTGTTTGCCTCTCCAGGATAGAATACTAAAGGGATAGGAGTTAGCTGACAATGTTGTCCTAATGAACAATGTGTGATGGTAAGAGGAATGGCCCCTTCACCTACACAAATTTGAAGACCAGCCAGGGGGGTTTCAGTTGGTTAGAAAATTTTAATTGCGTAGGCCTTGTTCTCATTGCAGATCCTGATTTAGGGGGCAAAAAGTGCATTTGATAAAGAGACTGGGTTTGTGGATTTCCTGACAGCAACATTTCTCTTTTTGTCATAGAACTTAGTCTTTAGCTCACGTGTATGAGTTAAACAGGATAATTTCAGTAGCATGGTATGTATCTCAATAGCTGTACGACTTGATGCCTGTGTAATCTTTTCATGTGCTTGGGTTTTTCAGCCAGAATAATAACTCTGACATTGTTACTCAATGCTTAGACCTGGGGTCAAGGGCAAAGTTATCAGCTGGAAGATGGTTGGAAATACAGACTGTCAGCACCCACTCTAGGCCTACCGAAGGAGAATCTGAATTTTAACAAGATCCCCACATGATTTGCTTGTATCTTACAGTCTGCCAAGTGCGGAACATGACAGCAAAGCGGAACATTTTATTTTTCAGATTTAGGCCAATGCTTCTCAAATTTGGTAACATATTTAAAATCGCCATTGGGAATATAATAAGAAAGTTTGATATTGCTGGTCTAGAGAAGCAAAAGAATTGCAGCCAAGATTAAGAACCACTGTCTCAATTAGTTTTCAGATGAATAAATATTTTCATATTTAGTATAATTAGTATTGTATCCAGGCATAAGATTTTATATATGGGCATGCAAACATACATATTTTGCAGGGAAACCTCTATGCTTTGAATGTCTCTCTTATTAATCAGCTTTCTACCACTATAATAAATTGCCTGAGATAATCAACTTACTGAGAAAATTGTTTATTCTGGTTCAGCGTTGTAGAGCACTTAGCACTGTTGCTTTGGGCTTATGTTATTATTATTTTTTTTTTCAGTACCGGGGATTGAACTCGGGACTTTGAGGCAGGTGGCGGAACCACTGAGCTAAATCCCTGGCCCACTTTGGGCTTATGTTGAGGCAACACTCATCAAGGAAGAAGGTGAAACCAGAACCTCTCAACCTACGGCCAGGAAGCAAATAGAGGAAGAGGCGCAGAGCAGGGTCCTATACTGCGCTTCAAACACACGATGCCAGTGATTCAAGATGTCTCAGTAGAGTCTGTCCCCTACACCCCCTCCCCACCCCCCAAAAAGGGCCACTACGTTTGTAACACATGGACCTTTGAGGCACATTTAAGACTCAAACAATAGCACAGCTCCCTCAAAAACAATGGAGGTGTTTCCAACGTGACAGAATAAGAAGAGAGGCCTTTGAGAGCGACCAGGGATCCCGTGTAGATCACTGATAGGACAAGTGCTTTGAATGTCAGAGGCCCTGGGTTCCATCACAGCTTCAGAAAGGAAAAAAAAAAATCAAAGAGATAATTGTACCTTGAGGCTCCCCTCTTACAAATGTGACTTAGGGCCTTGTAAAGCAAGCTTTTCATTGCAGGTTCTTCCGCCCTCTGCAGTGCAAGGATACAGCACCCCTTCCCTTGGAGGACGCAGCCCTCGCCATGCAAGCAATGTGCTGGTGCTTCGGCCTTGGACTTCTGATCCTCCAGAACAGCGAGAAGACAAACTTCAGTCCTTTATGAAGCATCTAGTCTCACTTCTCAAAGAACTAGGGCTGGAGGGCCCATTTGACCCCGCTATTCCCCTGCTGGGGATCTTCCCCAAAGAATTAAAAGAGTCATACCACAGTGATATATGTGCACCCATGTTCATAGAGGCACAGTTCGTAATAGCTAAAACTTGGAAACAGCCCAATTTCCCATCAACTGGAGACTGGATAAAGAAGATGTGGTTTTTTTATAAAATGAAGTATGACTCAGCCATAAAGAACGAGAAATTAAAGACATTTATAGCTAAGTGGATGCACACTGAGGCCATACTCTAAAGTGAAATAAATAGGACACATGTGTAAATACTGAATAGTTTCTCTAGTGTGAGAAACTGAAAGTGTACATAAGGATTAAAACTAATAATCGATAATTTGAAATAGGAAGAAAAGGTCTAAAGGGGTTGGGGAAGTAGGAGGGGAAGGGGAAAGGAAAGAAGGGAATGGAAAAATTATGAGAAAAGAAAAAAATGGAAACAAAGTCTATGTAAATAGGGAAGGGTGGAGGGGGTGAAGCGTGCACAGGGAATGGGGAAAAAATAAGAACCAAGATGCATCATGTACAGGTACAAGCACCCAATGATAAAAGTAAATGTATTGTATACCTAAAATGTACCAATAAAAGAAGTTAAGCAAAAAATAAATAAATAAATAAATAAAATAAAGTATCTAGTCTGATATTTTGTTACAGCAGCACAAAAATGAATAAAAACCAAATTTTTAAAAGAGAAATCATTCATGATCAGAACCCAAAATTCAGCTGTCACAGAACAAGGATGGAGTGCATTTGAAAATCTTTGCGAAGCAAACAACAATCCGGTTCTGTCCAGACACCGTACTGAATTTAAATTCAGAGACATTTTCACCCGAGTGCCAGGCCATCTTATGGAGAGCTGGGAAGAGCCTGCGATTTTATCTTCATGTCCAGGTAAGAAGTTAGCCTGTCTCTTGCTGTGTGGACGGTGACAGAAGGCGGAAGACTCCAGAGTTAGACACAGAGGATGTGTAATGTTCATGATACACCAAGCTGCTGCAGGATTACTGCACTTTCATCGGCTCAGTTTGTCCCCAAATTCCGTAGACGCGAAGCATCTATGGAAATACAGGCAACCAAGCCTTGTGTACAAGGAGGAATCCTGAGCTGGAGGAGTCTCGGTGTTGTATTTGTAGCAGTAGTAGACGTGCTTCCCTTTGCACTAGGGGAAGACACCTTTCTTTATGTTCCAAGGTTGTTTGCTATACGAACACCCTTGGAGAGATGACCTAGAACACGCAGCAGGCAACACTGCACTCCAAGGCACGCCAAAAGGACATGGCCTCACTGGGAACTGTCACCCAAAACCCAGCACACAGAGTCTTCCCTCATGAATATGACAGGATTTCTGCTGGGTGTTGCTGCCTAAAATTGCAGTCAGCGGACGGCTGTTTCCCTGCTGACTTCAATTATAAGCTCAGGATGTCTTCAAATAGCAGGGAGAGTTAACACTTTTATCTAATTAAATCTGTTTTTATAGAAGTCTTGTTTAAAACCACATCATTATTGGAAGAAGTATATTAAGGACAATCCAAATAAATTTAGCCTGAAGTGGTACAGTTAGTGTTAAAGTGTTGGTTATAAAATTCTACTTGACCAGAGACCAGAATGGGGCAGGACACTAGTGCAAGTGATATACTCTGCCGGTAACCCATTTCTGAGGGAAAACATACAGGAAAATCAGCAAACACAGGGCTAGCAAGCAAGAGAGGAAGAAAAAGATGGGCGAGGATACCCAACACCTCTGAAAGAGGAATTCCTCTGTCAGTATTTGTCATCTACACATGTCAGCTCTGCCTCAGTACGTGCTTCTGAGATCTTCTGACAAGGAGCAACAGAATCTCTTTGAGTTAGGTGCAGTGACATGAGCTCTCCAGACAGAATCTGGCTCCTGACCTAGCACGGCATGGTCCCCTACCACCACTCCATCTCCCATGTTAGAGATCTTCTTGTGACAGTGGATCTTGACCATTAACTTGATTGGCATGAGAGATGCCTGGAAGATTAGGAAAGCGCTTCTGGGTGCGTCTGGGTGGGCCATGGGGTCATGGGGAACTTGGAGACTTTATCTGGTTCCTGGCCTCTTCCTCTCTGGCTCTTCACTGGATCTCCCTGCTTCCTGGATACCATGAGGTGAGAAGTTTCCCTCTGCCGTGTCCTTCTGCCATGATGCATCTGTGTTGGCACCAACCAACCATGAGCTAAAGCCTCCGAAACCAAAGTAATCTTTCCCCCTTTGAGTTGCGGGTATTAGGTATTTTGTCTCAGCAATTAAAAGCTGAGTAATACACTCCCTCAACCCAATCTTCCATGAGAACAACATGGCACCATTATTGGCTCTGCCTGTTCAGCAGAACCTTAGAATTACGGACACTGCCAAGGGGATATGGTATGAGCTAGAGCAGAGCTTCTAAAACCTGCCACGCATCAGAATCTCCTGGGAGGAAAATGTAGATTTCATCCTGCAGGTCTGGGAGCTTGCATGGTTCACAACCTCCCAGACGGTATCCACGTACTTGGCTTGTGACTCCCGCTTTGAGCTGCAAAGGAATAGACCAGTGATTCGCAAATATGGCTGCAAATTGGAAGGACTCAGGATGCGTCACAGTACTGATTTAAAAATCAGCAAGTTGAGAATTTCAGTTATTCTTAACAGGGGGAATTCTATACCCTGGTGGCCATTTGGGAATGTGTGGGGATATTGCTGGTAGTCACAACGCAGGCAGACCGGGGAGTGGAGGAGTTACCGGCATACAGGAGATAAATGCAAACCTCCCGCCATGCACAAGACAGCCCCATGAGAAAACATCACCAACACCCCGGTGTTGATGGCACACAGGGAGGGACCTGTCAGTAGCCTCTGTCTCCAAGTAGCTGCCTCAGCTGTGCACTGTTATATTATAAAACTAATCCTGCAATACTTTGCTGATAGATAATTGGGTAATGTATGTTGACTTGCATTTACTGAGCACAGTGCTGATAATTGGCTTTGTGTAACCATGACACAGAATGGCAAACAGGCAACTCTGTGGTTAGTTCTGTAATCAGTTAAAACACGAGAGCAGATGTCCCCTAAATTTGCTAAACTCTGAAGGGCTGCTGCTTCATATTGTTCTCTAAGTTAAACCATGAATCCTGCAAGGCAGATCCCCAAGAATGAATAATTTGCATGGTGATGCTTGACATATTAAACTGCTTAAGACAGGCTTTTCTTTGTTTCAGCCTGCTACCCTGTTCACGGAGCGGTTAGCTAAGTGCTTTATAACTGGTGTGGTTCGAGACCTATTTGAACAGCTAAACCACTCTACATCTGCAGGAGAGCTTACACCATCGAATCGTCAAATGGATAAACTTAGCACTCTGCACAGATATGCAATTGATGCCACTTGAAGTAATACTAGGGAAAGGCTTTTTATGAATGTTATTCCACGCAGTAGCTTATCTTTTATTTCCTGTATTTCCTTCATAGCTCTGCAAAAATGCTTCACAGAAGGAAAAAAAATAAACAGACTTGGTTGGCATTTTTTACTAAGGCACAGAAACCATTACATTGATGAAGCAAATGTAAAGATAGCATATTTGCCAGCCAGAATTATAGGAGATAGAATCAGAAGACTGGATGACAATAATTATCAGGAAGTGTCATTAATGTCATTTTTTTTTATTCAAGAGCTTTCATTGCAGGTTCAAGCTGCTTGCTCCTAGCTCTATAGGAGTAAAAAGATGAATATACCGATGATCAATAACATGTCATATTTGCACATGTGTGGGCACACGCATTTCTTGTGAGAGGGACTTAAAAATGCAGAGTTTGAGTTTTATGACACAAATATGCTTGCAAGAGCACTTCAAACATAGATGTTATTCTGTGATCTCTTTTCCTTACCTGATGGAGATTTGTGAGACCTCAATATTTCCTGAGCAGGGAGCTGTGCAAAGCACTTCACTGATACTTTGTATCATTTTGTAGTGGAAAAGAGTAAGAAGCCGATCAGCTCGAAGAAAAGCACAAGGTCAGGATTAGAGTTGATCTCGGAACTCTTCAGGGTCTTGCAACTCCTGCCACTGGGGAGTTTTCTGTCCAAGAGATGGCTGCTCGCATTTTAAAATGCCGAATGCCTGCAAACCTAGAATATTCTTTCAACCGTTCCAGCCGATGTGTTGATTATGGAGATCGGTTAGAGAAGTAACAGGCAGTGTGGATGGAAAACGTGTCTGAGAAGATCGGATCTCTGTTCCTACGTCGGCTGGACGGTTCTGCTCCGAGATGTGCCCACACCGGCCCGGGAGGTGAGGAGCTTCGGAAGGAGAGTATTTCTAAAGATCCCCAGCTACCCTGGGACGCTGCAAGGTCTCGCCAGGTTTGAGAAACGTCCATCCCTTTAACACCGTTTAAATCCTCTTTCCATGTGGAAAGGAACACAGTCACAGCTTGCATTCAACAGAAAGGTGGAGATGTGTGGAAGGTGTGAATAATTCACACACCGGGCCAGAAACAGGGCCTAACCCTGGTGGTGGCTCTGGAGATGCCGGGGAAAGAGCTGGGGCACCGGGGGAAGGGAATTCAACCTTGTGTCTGGCCCTGGTAGTTACAGGCTCCGGGACTATTGGCAAGTCTCTGGGACTCTGAATCACTGGTCCTCCCTTCCTGGTTGTGCATTCAGCTGGGTCCTCAACAGAAGAATGTGTGTGTGTGTGCGCGCACACACACACACACACACACACACACACACACAGTTCCCCCACGGGATGACCTATAGAAATCTCCATTCACCTCATGACCATGCATGTATTTCAGCATACATTTTTTCTGCTGTTAATAATGCAAAAGCTACTCCTAGGCACACAGTTTGGACATCGGCAAACATGTTGAGAGTTTGTTATTGCATTATAATTATAAATAATTATTTAATTATTACTTAATTTCATAATGCATGTCGATGTCACGTTAGGGAAGTGCATGTGCTTAATTGAAGTACTCTGTATTTGGGTGCAGCGAGCTTAAAAGGATTCTTTTAAATGAAATGGTTTCCTCCCATATTCCTTTCAAAGGGCTTTAAAACACTTTCTGTATTTACAGTTGCTTGTGCAGGGGTAAGTAGAGGTTGTTTATTGAGATACCCCCAAACTGGTCTTTAACAGGCCATCCTCAGGCTTTCATCTCCTGGGCTGCTGTGAGAATCTATCCTCTCTTTGGGGTCATCCTCTTCGAGATGAGTGGGGATGCTTGGAGAGCTCACTACCTGAGGCGCCCTCGGCCCGGGGCTGTAATCCAGGCAGACAGCCAGATGAGCTCTCTTGAATGCAAAGCTCCAAATACAGGTTTTCAAGCTCTGCAGCAATTCTTCAGTAGCCGCAATTCTGAAGATTGAATAGCTGGATGCTCCACTTGCTGACAAGAGGGGGGAAATCTCAGGCACAAGAAGAGAAGGGAATAAGTGAGATGAAGTGGTGAAGACTCAAGAGCCCAAAATCTCCTCACCGTTATGTATAAGTGATGGCTGACGTTAGCCTCAGCCATCCTCCTGGAAGTCCCAGGAGGCAGAAGAAAGGCTAGGAAGAAAGCAGGCAGGAGATCCCAGCCCACATTTCAGTCCATAGCCTGAGTTTCAATAAAAGCTCTGCGAAGGGACACGACATTGCTTGGAAACATTATTTCCCACGAAACTGCAAAACAAATGCTGTATGTCCGAGGGTGCAGCACACACGTGGCATTGAGCGTATATCAGAGGATTCGCTCTAAGCTGGATATCGGAAGCAAATATAAATAATGCATACAGTGAAGCAGGCTGGCTTTGTGCCAGAGGATGTTCCCACTCGTTCTCACACACCTGTAGTGATGGTTCTTGATACAAGAATCACGAGTATATTGCTTACTAATGATCAATGTACTAGTTAGGAATCATTTTAAAACTTCTACCATGTAGTTATGCAGAATCAACCCCTTATTACCTTTGTTCCCATCAATTTGGTTCCATGTGCGACAAACGAAACTATTCATGCCCATGTTTGCTAACCCATGCAGAACTGTCCTCTAATTCTGACAAGTCCTCCCACAACCTGTGGTGTGAAATGTGCAAAGAGCACACGTACCAGGAGCATTTCTTCAGGGTATCACACCTCACACACATCCTCTTACACTAATGACTTTGATGATGAGTTAAAATCCCAGCGGTCTTCCTAAGGCCAGTGTTTGCCCATATATTTCAAGTGACACAAAGTACTTGTGTCACTTTCATTTTGAAAAAAAATTCTATTCTGCAACATTATTTATTTATAGTTATAAATGTTTTAAGAGTTATGGGAAAAATTGCTGTGCTGAAGTCAACTAGCTACGCCTGAATCAAGATTTCACTGAATCATTTCCTCGGACCATCCGTGGATGGATTAATAATCTCCACAGCCACACAGCGACTTCCGGTGGAGAAGGGGAGAGAAGTGGAAGAAATGAAGCAGGTGTTTGTTCAAAATGCAAAGTCGTAAGATTTAAATTAAATTGAGAGCCCAGCGAGAATGCACCTTTTCTTACTGCGATAGAAATCAATGCCTTGTACAATCATAAACTAATAATGTTCCGAAGTAAAATGTTATGGCAAGTAAATATCCTTTCACTGGTAAACTGCTGAATTTCTCAGGAAAAAAAGCAAAATAACATTGTGATCTTTTTCCTTCATCTTCCCGGTATGTATACTACAGACCTCAAAATAGCTTGAAATACCAACACTATACAAAGATGACCGTAACAATGTTGCGGGGCGGGGGGTCTACGCTGTAAAAATTCACCTGAGCTTTTATTAGTACTTAGGGAAGAAAAATGTAAAAATGGACTATATAAATTTCCACAATGCACAGTTATCTTCTTAATATAAATATACCCGTTTTTTTCAACCTTAGCATAAATATTTTAAAGTTTAGAGAGGCACCTGTATTCCTTATGTCATAACTTAAATTATCTAAAAAGGTACACATGACTTAGAGGATTTTTCTACCTTGTGCCTGTCTTTATAAATGTTTTAATGAACAATATTGCTTTATAAGGATTCTTGGTTAGCAGACAGAGTGTGGAATGTAATACTCATGAGCAAGACACATGGGAGATGGCATTTTGTGGACACACTCTGAGTGCCTTCAGGTCTTTCCTCAGTGAAAGACCTTCTAAAGCTCTAGCTCCATGACTTGTGTCATTAGCCTGATTTGTCAGTCCTTGGTCATTCACAAAAGCCACTCTGATGCAACAATGTATCACACTCAAAATGGCTATGTTTGTTGATGCACCTTGGCTTCTCACAACAGGATGTAATTTGGGATAATTCTTCTACCTTCATTTTCAGAATTCCTTCCTTCATGCTGTCTGTAGAAGCGCATGGATTAACTTGCTCTGTGTGAGTTTCAAGCCTACAAATCCCAAGCTACCTTTAGCCCTTTGGCATAGACAAGATTTCAGTGTATTTGCTGCACCTTCCTCATAGGTCAGTGACAGAAGAAAAAGAGAATCTCTGGTAAGCCAGTCACCAGAAAACCCTTGAATTTAGTTGGATGCATTGCAACTGGGATAAAATCTAAAATCTACCCAATGGCAAGTCAACATGGCAAACTGCTATACTTTTTCCAAGCACAGACTGGACAGAAATTAACAGCCATATTGATCTAGAAATATTAAACCTAATTATTTTTCCATTTGTGTGTGGGGAATACACTGTAATAGCTAAGTAAAGTCTTATGATTGTGGGTTTGGTTACAGAAACTAATAAGATATTCTGCAAATAATGGAACAATCTGATCAATGCAAAATTGGGGCAGGACGAGAACTTTTATCTATACTTGAAAATGAACTGTACAATTAAAAAATCTATAACATTCTCTTTATGGGGAATAGACACACGCATACACACAAATACAGATGATCTCTGACTTACTGTGGTTTGACTTATAATTTCTCAACTTTACAATGGTGTGAAAGCCTTGTGTGCTTTGTGCTTTGGATTTTGACCTTTTCTCTCTTCAAAAAGGGATTACATTTAAATATCATGTTGTTTTAGGACACGGAACGGAGCCTCTCAGATATCAACTTTCCTTGTCAGAATTAAAAAGGGAAAGAGAAAAGAAAAGTGAAATATATACTAAAATGAGCAGGGTACTTGAAATTAATTTTAAGATTTGTCTATGCAATCATGAATACATATTGAAATATACAATGATGATATAACTATGATAATGATATAACCAATGGTATATATCTATAATCCATCTTTCTAACTTTTTATCTTTCTATTTCACTCCAATGGCTCCATTGTGTGTGGAATATTGCTATATCCATTAAGTTTTATCAAGGGAACAACAACTAAGAAAATGAGTCTGAGTTTACCTATTGGTTAGGAGTCTCCTCCTAACCAGCTCTCAAATTTATGAAAACTGAATTTGGGATCATCAAAAACCATCCTTGAAAAAAGGGTTGTAGTCATCTGGAAATGTGAGGTGGTCTAAAGATAAATAGTGAAAAGGAAACCCTATAGATTCTTCTCCATGAAGTAAATCTCCTCTCTCCCCTGCCATTGGTTTTTCTAAGTCCCACTGAATTTGGAGTATTTCGAAAAGGAAGTTCGGACACAGACTCTCATGGTATTGACTAGGAAGCCAAGTGGGTCAGCTGTGGGATGTAACTGATCGATTGTCCCTTGGCAATTCATGGGGCAGGTGGTGGATGGAAAGGTTCCCCTAAGTCTGGCTGGAAACAGGAGGGTTTCTATCTTTCATATTCTTATTAATAACAACACTCAGTAGCTTCATATATTTAATGAGTTAGGTAATGCATGTGTCAGGGAGGAAAATAATTCACAATTTGTGTCACCAACCCAATAAAATATTCTCATTAACTATACTAGTAAATCTGGAGGATCTGGTA
The DNA here is from genome assembly GCF_053883595.1 of Heterocephalus glaber. Classification (NCBI taxonomy): domain Eukaryota; kingdom Metazoa; phylum Chordata; class Mammalia; order Rodentia; family Bathyergidae; genus Heterocephalus; species Heterocephalus glaber. Next base: position 2,126,323 of record NW_028258189.1, read on the forward strand.
AAAATTGAAATCCTACATTTGTGTTCTTGAACAAGCATATGTGGCTCTAACTATAAGATTTTATTCCATAATAAAAGTGCTCTGTAATAGGAATTTTAAAATATATAATAATTATTCTGTAAATGGAATCTTAAATTGTTATGTGTGGCAGAATACCTACTGTCACATCACAAATTATAAGATGGAGAATAGAAAGTCCAGACAAAATAAAATCCAACAGAAATAACTTTTTAAACTTTAAACCATTCACACTCTATTTTAATGTGCTTTTTGCACTCAATATCATGCTCTAAACACAAGCAAATTCTATGTAAGGAAAACATAAGGTGAAGGTAAATGTATTTGCAATGCTTCCCTCTCTTTGTTTGATTTTAACTGACATAATAATTGTACAAATTTCTGAGGTACAATATGATGTTCTAATACATGCATACATTGTGTAATGGTCAAACCAGAGAAATTTTTTTGATAGAATCAACCAAAAATTCCTTAATTCAAATCTTTTGTGAGTTAATCCTTTTTATAATGACTTCTTGCAAAACCACAGATCTGGAACACGATTAATAAATCTACTGTTTGCAGAAGGAAACATTGGAGATGAAATGGTTATGAGATATGACTATGATTAGGATCAGTCCGTAAAACAAATGCCTGTTTTGTCTTAGTATGTTCTGTGTCCTTGAGGAAGCATATATGCTCCTAACTGTAAATTTTGTTCCTACCTCAAATGCAAAGGAAAAGAAACGAGATGATTATTGTAGAGCTCAGTGTCTGTCCCATGGGGCCAGTTGAATTTCTATGTTGACATAACATCTACTCTTCTGAAGAAATTAGTGGAGACAAAGGTGGTTGAGAAAAGAAATGACTTGGGTCTCTGGCTTCTATACACATATTGGATACAAAATACACACACGTGAACTCTGAAACCATGATCAAAACCAGACCAGCTAATCTGTATCAGTTTTCCCTCTCTCTCTCCTATCCTGATGCTTTGAAAAGGAGACATGTAATAGAATATTTTATACTATTTTCCTAAATACTGTGACTTCTATTCCTAAACCTTAATGGTTTTTCCTATCATTTGAAACCTAAATTCTGAATTGCACCCCTGTGTTACAGAGCAGGAGCCTGAGAAATGTTCAAATTAATGATGTTCAAATACTAAATTGTTCTGTCAGAGCTCAGTGAAGCCGTGAAACAAGTTGAGTAATTTGGGCCCTCTCTGTCCCTGGGATATTTTAATGCCCTAAAAGATTTTTAATTCCAACATATAATAGGTATACCATATTTTAAATAACTTCCATTTTTTCTGCAGCAAGGAGATGAGATAATACATTCTGTTTCATAAAGCGGCTAGTAGGTCGGGAGAAAACTTTTTTAACATCAAGAATAATGTTATGCTGTAGTGGAATTGGAAAGGTATTACTGACTTTTTCCTGGGCTGTGTTTCGGGTTTTTCATTTCTCTCCCAGGGGGTGAAGAGCGTGGGTTTTATTGAACGCACCAGCAACTTAGACTTTGGTATGCAGCCCTCTTTTCTCATGACAACTCCTCAGTGTACGTTAGATTGCAATGCTCATTCTCTCAGAAATATATTTCACAATACAGCTTGCATAGATCCTTGAATGCTCATTTAGCACAGCATGGCAGCAACAAAACAAAACAAAACAAAACAAAACAAAAAACTGATGACGTTGGGTGAACAAGGAACTCAACTGACCTCATTATCAACTGTGCCTTCTGAACCCTCCCTTCCTATTTTCCCTGCTAGGGAGAGGTCTGGTGTCCCTCTGCAAAGACAACTGAGGAGGCTGAGGGACCACCGATGACACCCATGCAACATGGAGGTGCAAACGTCTTGTCACTTCAACACACCTTTCCCAGTAAGCACAACTTAATTACTGAGATGCAATTGTGATGATAGTATATAAATGGTCTGAGTGTCTGTCTTGAGACCTTGATCATTAACGTCCATTCAGTTTCTTCATGTTTATTGTGTCTCATATTTTTTATTTCAGTTGGGTGGCCAAGAGAACAATTATCTTTACAAAAGCAAGATAAAGTAATTTTTAAATAAGCAAAATGAGAAACACAAAGAACTGTGATCTAAGAAATAACATAGATGCATTATAATAAAAGGCTAATTCAACCAAAGGTGATCTTTCATTTTTTGACCAACATAATAAAAATTTTAAATGTATGACTTTTCAATGCATGAACATAGTATTTGTTTTTCTACTCATAGTTATTAATATTTTACACATATTAATCCAAATATTCTGTGTATTTCATTTACTTTATTGTTGTTGTTCTGGGCATAAAAGCAATGCTGGGCTAATGCTCTACCACTGAGCTGTGCCCTCAGCCCGGTTCTACATATTTAAAAAAACCTACATTGCTATTGTCCCTGCACTAGAGCTGTAACCTATTTAACATTTTTGTGATGCCCCCTATTCAGTCCTTTGAATCCATACCCAGATAGTAATTTCAACCGCCACATAATTACGTGATTATTTAGAACCATCAAATTATACTTGCCAAAATTCTTTAGTTCTTCCTAAACTCCCAGCACTATTAATTATTTCAAGTTCTAAGAAGTAGTCTCCTCCTGGCCTTGCATTATTGGGAAAAATTTACCTGGGACCCCATGTACCAAAAAAAAAGTCTTACAGTGACATAATCTGGTCTTTGGTACTGTGGTTACTACCACTGTTTGTCACTACAAGAGTGCAGATGACGTTGGTGGTTCTGATTATGTAAATGTGAGCCAACACCAGCTGTAAGATTGCTCTCTTTTGCTTTGTTTAGTGCCTGGCAAACATTTTCAAACCCATTTCCAGTGGGCTTGTGGACAACAAAAGATACACTCCTAACCTTTTTCTGTGCATGCTTGTTCCCAAGAATATTGGTTCATCTTGACATTTGCTTATGCTGGTTATGCATTTTCCTCCATGGTGATGAATATGTTTCCTTGATAGAATCCATAGACCAGCTCACACATATCCACCATATTCTATAGGTCAGCTCATCCATATTAAAGGCAGGCCATGGACCAGCTCGCTCATGCCCAGTGGAATCCATAAACCAGCTCACCTATGCCCAGTGGAATTCATGGACTAGTTCATCCATGCCCAGTAGAATCCATGGACTGCCTTATGTATGCACAATGGAGTCCATGGACCAGCTCCCCCATGCCCAGTGGAGTCTACTGGCCAGCTCAGCCACAGCCTACGGAATCTGTAGACTAGCTCACTCATATCCATTGCAGCCTGTAGAGTAGACTAGCTTACCCACATCTAGTGAAATATATAGACCAGCTCACCCATTCCCAGCACAGTATATAACAGGAGATCACTCACACTCGGCAAAGCCTATGAGTTGGTTTACCGATGTTCCAAAGGATACACGATAAATCTTCATTTATCAAGTCATAATTGCCTCAGACATCAAGTTACTTAAGAAAAACCCTTTTATACATTAAAGAATTCATTCAATTCAATGATGATCTAAATGACATATTATCACCTGCAACCCCGAGACTCTATTCTTCCAAATGTCATTTGTTCGTAACTTAGGGTCCGTTGCTCATCTAAACAGAAGCACCTGGACCCCTCTCAAAGGACAAAGTTCACATCAATGCCAATATCTGCATTCTCTAGTAAGCTGGCAGCTTGCCTCTTTCCCTTACAGAAAGTGCCATCCCAACTAAATGGCTCAATATTAGTGATTATTTCGCAGTGGTTCCCAATGCAATTATAGCCTGCTTTCTCTGCATGGTTTCCAATGTATTTTTGTCTTTATTTAACCATCAAGCAAGACTGAATAAATTGCTTTTATGGGTTCCTTTTTATTTATTACTTAAATATCAATTGAGTTTCTGCAATTGTTAGGAACATATTCAATAGAGGCGATCATGAGTGAGTAAGTGATGTTTGATGTGGATTAACCAAGAGTTTATTAAGATCTGGGAAATCTCTAAATTAATACTAAATGATAATAACAATAAAATGTCAAGAATATGGATAACGTCTAATATTTCCTGAATATTTCCTGGGTGGTAGGCTGTAGAAGGCACTAGCCATACAATTACAAATATAAATTCGGTATTTTAGGATAATTATCTGAATATAAATTGAGACTACATTAATCATATTACCTCTGGAAATAGCATTACAAGGTGATCCCCAGCATGATGCCACAAGTTGAAAATTTGCAGCCAAACCAGGCACATTAAAAATGGTGCCTATGATTACCTATGTGAGTGAAGTGTACATGACACATACATGAATTTTGTGTCTAGACTTGAGACTCCAGCCACAGGATAACTCATTAGATATACTCAAACATTACAAAATTCATGGTTTGATACTCTCCTGCTCTCCAGAATTTAGGGTACACTGTACTAAATCTGTATAATTGAAATTCTCACATTGAGAATTTTTGTCTATTTTTCATCCCACGGGAAGACTTCTGCCTGCGACATCCGGTGAGATCCTCTGGAACCTGAGATGAAGAGCCGATTTTTCTCAACCACGTGGCTTTCCAATGTTTCCACAGCCAGATTCCACCTTGTCTTTTCTAGATTCATTACCTCTACCTACCTGCTGTTCGTCCCAACTTGTGGAAGAGAGTGTCCCCCAAATGTTTTCTATCTCACCGCGATGGCTTTCAAACTGTGGGCACAGGAAGAGACTGAAAGTCTTTACGGAGAATCTGAGCCACGGGCCTGTGAGGTTTCAGATTCGGACAAGGCAAGTTTGGGGGAGCTGCTTGGGATAAGCCGTGGGGTGTGGTCGTGATCTGTGATGTTCATGCGACCACAGACGCATCTGTTGTCCTCTTCTACCACACACACCTTCTCAGCGCCCAAAGCCTCCCCTCCTTTTCCACTAAACTCTTTTCTGTAGGATGAGCCCAGAAGAAGAGGCAACTTCTGGAACTGTGCAATAGGTGTACAGGAAAGTATCTAGACTCCCTTTCCACACATGTACCTACACTCAGCAACTGGTATCCTCTACAAATAAAAATGTTCCAACAAACCACCGAAACAAGAACAATCTCATTAAGCCACTGTCACCTACTGACGATACGAATGTATCTTTATCCAGCTGTGTTGCAAACCAGTCATTTACCTGAAGCCAAAGAAAGGGGGGCATTTAAATGTGTTGGGTGGACAGTGATTAGGAAGTGACAAAATTGTGACATGTTCCTGTCAAAGAGAGGCCTAATTCTGTGCTTAATGTATATTGGGCCAAAATGGGGTACTGGCTAGGGGGAAAATGTGGTGCGTATGGGTGTTAACTTTGAAAGCTGGCATATTGGAGAACCTCTCCTCTGCATGTGTAATAGATGTTTGTAACTCTGAGTTGAGGGAATGGTATCGAGAGGGATGTTCTGTCACCAGCACACTATCAGCCGTCCATGTGGAGAAAGACTTATGGATCTGCCAGGCTCTGATTCATCGCACTGTCCTATCCTGTTGTATCTGTGGAAATGAACTGCTCAGAAACTCCAAAGGGAAATTCGTGTCTTTGACACACACATCGAGCAATTATCTTCTCTTGTTTCTTTGCCCCTGCAAGGCAAGTAACGGTGATGATAAACGGGCTTCTCTTTCCTTAATAGGGCTGAGATCCTGGGTCAGAGAAATGGTTCAGTAGCAATTTCCTTTGTCTACATGAAGGTGCGTTTGGCCCTTCATGCCCTGGGATGTACTCCAGGAAGCCCAAGACCACCTAAGCACATGTACACACACCGAGCTAGCTAGTGGAGAGGGTGGTGGGGTGGAATTTGGACTGTTCTGAGACAATAAGTGAGTCTTCCTCATGCCAGCCCCTGCTTGGTGACGTGTTGTGGCATTCACTGCATCTCTCAGTATCTGCTACAAAACAGGATGGACTAAGGCAGCCCCCAATTCCTTAGGAACCTTTTTAGCTCCTCTACCACCTTCTTAGCTAGGCTCCCTTGATGTTGTATCCAGTCCCCTGTTGGATCCATAATCTATAGGGGCCCTGAACACAACTCCAAGGGACCCAGCATGAGCTCACGGATCAGGAAGCTCCGACCCCAATGATTTATGGATTGCACCTCCATGAAACATCCTAACATAATTTTCAAATGTCCTAAAGAAGGGAGAAGATGGGGCACAGTGTCTGTAAACTCAATGCTAAAGCAAATTTCAGAGATGAGCTTTATTTTAAGAGACAGAGACCAGAGAATGTTCTCTTCTTCTTTTCTTTTTTTTCTTCCAAGCTACTGTGTTAGCTTTATTTCATCAGTGTGTTTTCAACCCACTAATCTAGGGCCATTTAATACAATCTTGTTTATGTCACATGGTTGCACACAATTTCTTCTCACCTTTCGGTACAACAAGGATTCAAAAGTGCCGAGGTCTATTACAGCAATTGGGAGGGTACAAACAGTCACTTTGGTATTTCACTGAAATGTTTTGTTTGGAATCTAAGTTACATCACTCAACATCTTCTGTCACAGACAATGAAATAACACATTGTCTTCCTTTCAGAAAAAAGGAAGGCTTGAGTCACTGTGAAATAATTTTCAATTGAGTTTATAGCTCCCCTTTAAATGTCAAGACAAAGAAAAACAGGGGAAAACAAACCAAAACATGCTCTTAAAGGAGAGATTTCTGGTTATTTTTTCTCCTTTTCACTTTTCTATATTGCCTGCATTTCCCTTAACGTATAATTATTTTTATCGCTGGAACTGAAATTCGAAAAGCACAAAAGTTGGTGGTGTAACACTTGTTAAAGTCTTCAAGTGGCTGCAGAAATCATTAATGTTTTTGGAAACATCAGCAACTTTGTTTACGGCATCCAGTATACTTTGTATAATTGATTAACCTAGCTAAAAACTGCTCGAAATTATCTTTTTGTTCCCAGATAGGTTCACATCCTGGTTCAAATGAGAGACCTCTATCCTTGCTATCCCTCCTCTAAATCTTTGGGTCAGAACTCTCAGGGTGACATTAAAAAAACTATGTTCAAAAGAAGCAACTTCTGCATCACAAACATGGCAATTCATTACTTTTTCTGCATGGCTCATCAAAAATCTACACTAATTTTATTCTCAGTAAACCGCTGCTCCCAAATTTCCAGAGATCTATGAGGAGTAAGCAGTCTTAATAATAATAACTATAAGTTATTGAGCAGTTAAATATTGGACAGGTGCTTCACTAAGCATTCTGAATGTACTATTGGATTTAATTCTCCAAGTAACATTCAGGTGGAAGTAATATTAATAGCTTCATTTTTTATCAGAAAGCTGATGCTTATAGAATGCAAGGATCTTATCTTCCCATCCTCAAGTGATAAGCTAGCAGGCTGGCATTTGGTACCCAAACTGCTTATGTGATGCTGCCATTGTTGTCTCTGGCCAATGCCCATGGTATGACCTTAGCTCTCCAGTACGAATGTAAATGCTGCACTCACAGGGGCACCATCAGTTCTGATTGTTCAAGCAACTTCCTGGCATTGTTAAGGATGTTTGAAACTTTTGATGAAGATTTTCCTGCTGTTCCCTGTGTGCCTGTTGCACCAGGACAAATGATAGAAGCATGGGTGACCGAGCAATGACTCAGGAATCCACTTCTCACCTTGGAGACACAGAGCATGGTGTCATAGGAGGAGTGATTGAACTCAGTGCCTGTTACATTCATATAGTATGTATATGTTAGGGTTCATGTCTAGATGACCCCCCACAGCCTCATGTGGTCCTAGGTGGGGCTTTTTCAGAGGTGGTGGAATCCAGAGTGTGGGATGCTGGGATTGAGGGTGTGCGATTCCTAAACCAGCCCACTGATGGGTTTGGCACTGCCCTAATCCTAGTAACCTGGATTCAATATAAGGGACAGAAAGAATCTTGTCTTGCCCCCTTCTTACTTGTGCTGTCTTCTGCCTGCAGTGAACTGTTTCTCCTCTGCGGCGTTACTCCACCAACCCGTTCTGCCTTGGAGTCAGCTGAGTAGGGACCAAAACCACTACACACTGTGAGCTAAACCTTTCCTCTTCTAACTTTGGGTGTCGGGTATTTTGTCTCAGCACAGAGTGACTAAGACAGTGCATATTTGATGACTACCTTATTATAACCTAAATTTACTAATTTAACCCAAAGATGAATTATTGGGTGCTTCACACCATGGCAAAAGTAGCACCCATGCCAGGCATGGTGGTATACTCCTGCAATCCCACTGCAGAGGGAGGCTGAGGCAGAAAACAAATTGGATGCTAGCCTTCAAAATTTAAAGAGACCCTGTCTCAAAAACTTAAAAAAATAAAACCAACCAACCAACAAAAAAAACCGGTTAGGGATCTAACTCAATGGTAGAGTGCCTATGGGTTCGATCTGTAGTACTGCAAAACAATACTACCTGTATACTCTTCTGTATCCTAGTGTGAAAATTTCAAGGCTTAAGGAATGATGCTGCTGTAAACTCCCCTAGCTGGGTTAAAATTAAATGCAGGTGCTTAATTCCTACAGCAGCAGGTTTCCCATTTAGGCTGTGTCCAGCTGGGTAGATCTTTGGTTCCCTGTTTACTTCACTCCCACGGTGGGCAGTTGTCTGGGTGCCTGCTGAGATAACTGGACGATATATCACTTATCTTCCAACACCCCAGCGCAAGTATGCTTGTAGAACCAAAATGAACACTCAGAGCAAATGGAAACGCACAAGCACTTTGAGAAGGTCTCCAGGGTGGGCATCCATTGGCCCAACCAAGCAACAGGGGTGAACTCAGAATCTGCCGGTGGTGAAGGGATCTCCTCTAACTCCTGCTGAGAAGCTGCAAACTCTTGGCCTTTGCAGGGCCTTGCTTCTGAGAGGGCTGAGCAGAGGGCACTAATGCACTCTCTCTACCTCAAGAGGCACATGAAATTAGTGCCCAGTAATTGTTACCTGGAGCAGGTTTGTGACAGCTATGCAGATACTGAGAGCGGAAACATTGCTATTTAATGCCACACGAGTGTCTACACCCAGAGGTGTAGTGGGCCTCTGATTTAGTCTGGCAGGTGCCTGGGGACACTGTGATGCTCAGAACTGGAGCTGCCCAAGCTCTACGCTGTTATTCTCCTGTATTAAAACAATCAATCGGTAACCCACACTCAACGTCACAAAAAATGCACAAAAATGCAGTTAGAGAGGAGCAATATAGTTCTGATTTTCAACAGCACTGGAAGGTCACTACTGCTCATAGCAATCTATGATGTATTTCAAAATAACTAGAAAAAATACTGTAAGAGTCCCAATGCATAAAAATGGTTAGTGCATGGAGAGATGGAGATGCTTATTTACCTAGATTTGATCATCATGCATTATATACAGGTATCAAATTATCATAATGTGCCCGATAAAGATCTACAAATGATATGTTTCAATAAATAATTTTAAAGTATGTGCAAACTCAGGAATGATTTTCCCTGTTGACAAACATAAATCAGGACACTTTCCATCATATAGCACCATCATCGTCATCCCCTCAGAAAAACTTTTGTAAGTATTGATGGACAGACTGTGTTGTTGATTTTCTTGTTATATCCAACACAGAAATAATGGGAATTAAAGATACAGCGAACAAGATAACTGAAGTAATAAATTAATCATACTACTCTGTGGGTTTTCTGTTAGTTTTTCTTATTTATTTTTCTCTATTTTTATCATATATGCTTGAGGTACTTAATAATTACATTCAGCTTAAGGAATTGGTGCATATACCTACTGGATCTTACTCATTTTTACTTCCCTTTCTCTTTTGTCCCCTTTCCTAGTCCCCTTCCAATTCCCTGTGGCTTCTTTTTCAAAATATTTCTCCAGAAGTTTCCCACATACATTAGATTACCTCTCTCCAGCTATTCATTAAGAATCTTTTTAGAATCAGGTGCATGAAACAATTTTTATATTTTTCTCTAACGTGACTGCTCTATCACCTTTTCATGAGACAAATTCGTCTTAATTAAAAATTGTCACTAGAAGAAAAATGTCTGTCTGATGACTTGGTTTGCTTCTTTGATTGTCTCCAGAAAATATGATTGGGTACTTTTACTTTCTCTGACAAGGATGGACTAAAAATGGACACGTTGTTGTGGTTTGTATGTTTCCCCACAGGTTGTATTTCAAAGGCTTAGTGTGACTAATGAGAGGTATTTAGGTCATTGGGGGTGTGCTTGGAGGGCATCTGGAGATATTTGGGCCCCCCCCCCACACACATTTTTCCCCCTTTAGTTGTTTTCCCTGAGTGTTTTGACACAGAGATAGAAAGCCAGCTAATGCACACCTGATCCCAATTTCTGCATTAGGCTTGAGAGTGGCCTTTGCAAACATAGATTTTGTAGTGCATTCTTCAATTACATTTGCTGGGAGATGTGATCTTAGATATCGGTTGCTGTATATTAACATACTCAGAATTTAGGGGCCTACATTTTCAGTAGCAGGCATTTATTTTGTCACAGTATTGTTGGGAGATAAATCAGTCAGGGCTTGGCCACGTAAGGTGGCACCACACTGTAGTCCATGGTTTGTGGTATCTCTGGGATCCATCATACATTTGGGGCTTCTGTTGGGGCAGATGGGACAGCTGTGTAGGCAGAGTGTGGGCATTTGCTCTAGGATGCTGGCTGGGTCTTATTCACATATCGAAGGGTTTAAAGGCAGAAAATGGATATTGCCAGGATTCTTTTGTTTGTTTTTCTTTGAAGAGACAAAGTCGTGATATGTTGCACAATCTGGCATTGAACTTCTGGACTCAAGTAATCCTCCTGCCTCAGCCTCCTGAGTAGTTGGGGCTACCGGTGCATACCACCATACTCTGTGTTGTAGGGGTTCTTGAAGTAATTTCAGGCTTGGAAATTTCACAGCACTGCACTGCTTCATTTTCATTGGTGAAATTATATCTGGACTCCAGCCCTAATGTCACAGGTGAAGAAATAGACCTCACTTGGTGGGAGGAAGTAGAAAGACTTTATGATCATCTTTATTCTACCTCAGCTAGAGATAGGATAGCATCTACATGATTCGATTCTGGATGCAGTTTTGCTGCAAACAAATCCACTTTATTCTCTTGTAATGGAATGCTAGATTTCCACTTAAGGAAATAAACATCCAAACTCACTGGGTGGGCATTTCAAATATAAATAAAAATAATTCATGCATGTGTTCAATGAATACAAGATTCATAAATTAAGGAAACATCAGAGATTCCATAGTGGAAATGAATTATAGAGTCAGTGAAGGAGAATTTAATTGCAATGTATTGACACAGCTTATGCCATCCTCTTAAAATACTTAAAAGAGTGAATTGAGTTATAGCCTTTCTGTGATTTAAAGCAAGCTTGTGTCTTGTTTTTCTTTGCACACTTAATCTTTTGTATGAATGCTAGATAGTTCTTTAAATAATTAATAAAGGTAGATGTGTTGCCCCCCCGAGTCATTCACAAGAAATAACACAGCAGTATCTAAGAAAACACTAAAAACCAAAGTCCCCCCCCCCCAAAAAAAAGACAGCCTTGTTTTTATTTATTTTCAGTTGCTATCGGCCTGGGGACAAAGAGTCGGGTCTAGATACAAATAGAGCAAAATTTAAAATGAACAGAGTTAGATGTTGGAATTTAAAGAGGACACACATTAAGTGTCTAGATTTGTTTGTTTTTTTTTAACTGAGTGTGCTTTTCTGGAATTGTTTTGAATTTCACTGAAGGACAAGTAGTAACTTGTCTCCTCCCATGATTGCAGTTTTTCACACTCACAGAGAAGTTAAA